>NC_080671.1:412272130-412585264 GCF_030247195.1 Topomyia yanbarensis
ACAACCAATCTCATAGGCATGAGCATTAGATACAAAGACATTACTAGGACCTGTAACCCTGTTATTCCTTTGTTAAAATTCAGAGAAATGTTCGGAATTAAATGAAACTGCGCTGAGCAAAATACATTACCTAGCCACAATTCATGTCCGTGAAATAATTTTGAAAACTATAAGACGCATGACTCTGTGCAAAAAATCCAATGGTAAGCTCAAGACTAAAATATCACGATAACACGACAAGAATTTACGAAAATCGTTGCACGTCGTTGAATTCTTGACTGTTTTAGTCAATAAAGTTAATACAAATCAATGTTTCATCGAGTTATGAATAAGAATCATAAAAATATTAAACATATTCAGACACAACCACATACTACACATTTGAGTATAATGTCATCTTTTTTTTGCGTGAACTAGTTTTATGAAAACACAAAAATTATTTTCAATACGAGGTTTATTTATAATTGATTGAATCGTGACCTATTTTAAAAAAAATTTCTCGAAGAATAGTTGAGAAAAGTGACTTTTCGCGACGCTGGTGCACAGATGTGGCGATGCAGAGGGTAAGATTTCTAGTCTCATAAATTATTCATCGTGTGATCTAGCCCCACTCAAGAAAGATTTTCAGTGTCAGTTGCACCAGCCCGGTATCACAGACAAATAAGACGTAACACGAGATGAATTTTCATCACTCGTAGAAAAAACGGTCGATTTCAATGACAAATCGGTGGCGTTAGTGAAGAGATTTTGACACAGAGCTAAATGCGTTACTTAATTTCCGCACCCACCCGGAAACGTTACGGTCTTTTTAATCTCATGTAAACCAAAACAAACAATATGGGCCGGAAATGTGAAATTCATTCTTGTCGAAGTGCCCAAGGTGGGAGTTGTTCACAACCATTTCTTAAGTTACAACACGATGCCGATCGGTGAGTAAGCACATAACAGGATGTTAGTAATATAAATGATTCGGTGTATCGAATGTATGCAATGGATTAGAATTTGTTGGTCTCCGGAAGTGCTGGAGAAATCAGCGGAGTGCAGGTGCTACGAAAACTAGAGATACGCTCAGACCATTTTCAATCAGACTTGTTTAGTGATCAGTTTCAACCTAACAGGAGCTAACACGTCAAGTCGTGGAATGATTATGATTGATAGTAACTGTATATTTAGGTTTCGTCAGGGTGTAGATCTGTATGATTCCAGCACATCGAGCATACTTTGCACTCAAGATAGAAGCAGATCGTACGTTGTAAGAAAATGTAGTGCCAGCGAATCGTATTACTTATCATCGTGGCGATTTTGTACTTACAAGAAGTAAAAGTAAACACCAGCCTGGAAAATGAAGTAATGTGTCTACATTGAAAGGTGTCCTTACACGATCATTAAAAGTGACATTTCTGCGCAGTAATGCCAATAGTAACGCCTCGTGTTGGGCTACCTGATATCTGCGGGATTCTAAAAGAGCGACGGTAAACAACTCAGGGACAACTTGACAGATAGTGCTTGTTTCGTATATGCACCACCGATTTGATGGTGGCGCTAGTATGCCTTCTCTGTATGAGTACCACGAACAACGAAACGAAAAAGTTTCAAGAGAAAAGCGTGTTTCGTTACGTGTGTTATGAACGCCGTCAATGCGGCTAGAACAACATTTAGAAAAAGCTTATTCCAAAATATGAATTAAGAAAACTATTATTAGAGAATAAATTTATCCCTAACTGAAAACCGTCAGCAAAGTTACATAAATCTTATTATATATTTAGCTGGAAGTCGTTGTTTTTAACAACCGGCTCTCTTCCTTCTTAAACATGTTTTGGTTTTCTTGTTGTGTTGATTGATTATTTTCCACAGATATGGAAATTAATAAATGGGATGCGCCTTTTTCAAATTTTGCTCCATTCGAGCCGCCATGACATCACCAAATCACCCCAAAATTTGCTTATGAATTCAATATATGGGAGCTGTCAATTGTCCCCGGGCTTACGGTAAAGATGACTAAATAGAAACAAAAAACAATGAAGCGACAACAACAATTAATTTCCTCAAACAAAACAAAAACTGTTTTACCGTTGCTTAATTTCCCAGATATAGAACAATAAATAATTATTATGGGTCATTGAAATACAGTCGTTACTCTGCATTCTTCAAATTTGTCCATTGCAATCATTATTTCATGACTTCGCATGAGTATGCGACATCGACAATTTTTCTATTTCGTTCTTCGAATTTTACAACTGTAAAAATAGTTCCACCTTTCATTTATTATCTTGCATTTGGCAAGCAGGGTGGGCATTATTGCAGCTTCAGTTGAAAAAAAATGATATGGTTGCGAGAAGTACATTTTGTGCAATGTGTTCAATAGATGTCGCTAGTACATCGTGGGCGATGATTTTTTTTAGATTTTCTTTAAGCTGTAACGTTTGTTTGTATGTGCTGTGAAGTCTGTTATAATAGAAACCGAAATTTTGGGAAAGGAATTGTACTGTCAAGAATTTCTTTTAGTTACATAAGCGTCAATATTCGTCACGCCGACACACGCCGGCGCGCCGCCGCCGATAGAGTCCAACGGCGTGACGCCGCCAACGCCGCCGGCCAAAAATGTCGCTTACGCCGCCGCAGATTAAAAATGCATCGGCGCACACCTCTATTGAGAATATGTTTTTTCCGATGAAAGACAGACCAAAACACTTGAAAACAAATGGATACGCGACAAACTTTTGTACCAGAAAAAGTAGTGTGATGTGATCTAGCGAACCCACCATCAGTGCAAGGCCCGTGGCCAAATATTTCTAGCGAACGATTTTCAATTTATTCCTGTATGAAGGACCAAAAAGGGATGGATCCATAAGCAGAAGTTCTTATGCGCACTACAAGAATCTCATTCTAACAATGAAATCCAGACATTTGAATAGCGACATTGTACTAGATCGGTTTTTTATATGAACATACAAACACACGAAGATGAAATAGTTCAAGCGGATATGATTTTACGGGATAGAAAACTTTTGATATAGCGAAAAAATATGCCAAAATTTCGGTACTCTTATCCTTTTGTGAAAGTTATCCTTCTGTTAACAAACTTTGAAACAGTCCTCAGTCTGCACTATAATGTCAGGTTAATACTATGATCCTACCGTCAATAAGAAATCGTTCTAGTCGAGATATGAATACATATATAATTAAATTTGTATACCAACATCGCTTCATATATTTTGAGACCAACGAGGTAGGTAGATTCCTAGTCCAAATTGAAGCTCTTGATCACAACTATGAATTTGCAATTTTCTCCGATTTTAAGGATCAAACAAGTCACTCAAGCGTATATAAAAGGATTCTTATGAAATCTAATAATAAAATCTACGTGTCTTTTTCTCCAATTGTTTGCTGTATATTCCAAAGTTTTTGGAAGAAGTGCCGGTAAAAAATGATAAATTTTAAAAATGCAAAAACAGAAGCTACTCCCTTCTTCAAAATAAAGCGAACACAAGAAAACCGCAAATACGAAGTGATTACTGTAGCCATATGCATAATTGGGCTTGCTGTGCTGCGAGTCGAATTCCATGGAAACTCATCAATCAGCCTCGATGCCGGTCAGGCAAAAGCAAGCTCAAATCCCTCGAGGGGTCACTGATGAATTTCTATGGAAAAGTGTGCAAATACGAATCTCGCTTCAGAGCGGAACTGTTCTTCAAACCACTCACAACGATGTTGAAAGTGGTTAGTGCTCTTCTGGGAACCTCAGGATGACGATGGATTAGGTAGGATGTAGGGTGTAAGGAATTTAATATACAACTATTGCTACCATTCTGATATTACTAGGTATTAATTTTCGTTGCAATAAGTATTTTGTTGCAAATGTGAGGGATAGGTATGTAACTGAACATGAAACAGTATTGAGCCAAATCGACCAACTGACTTCAAGTTCGTACGCGAATTTCGATGATTATCAAAAGCATCCTAAATTTTACTTTAAACGTCCTTGGTTTTAATCCATGGCATATTTGAAATCAATTACATTAAGTTTGATCAAGCGAATGAAATATTTGATTCGCCATTTTAGTTGATGAGTTTCCTACAGTACTTTTGAATTGATATGTTCAGATTAATTATTCAAAAGCATTGATTAGATTTATTGGTTGAAGCAATGTTTTAAACTAAAACTCGTTTGATGTTTCTTGTCTTGTTGAATGTTGGCAGAAAAAAAACAATTTTGTCCTCTAATTCGAACCATTAAATTTTGATATCATTTTCTAGCACAGGTTTCTAGTTCTCATGGTAATCGGGGTCCACAGGGTTCTAGTCCTCAGGGTAGCCATCTCGGACCATTCATATTTTTGCTCTATTTAAACACCTTATCAGGAATGTCAAAGATGCAGGATCATTGCTGTCCCAGTTGGATTTATTCACCAATTGGTGCTATGCCAATAGGATGATGTTAAATGCTTCCAAGTGTTCGTATATATCGTTTACTTTTAAATACTTGAAAGATAATTTTGATTAGAATATTTCTCAAATCGTTTTCAAACGGGAATAGTCTGTTAAAAAAATAGGAGTCTATTTAGATCCCGAACTCAACTTGAAGCACCACATTGAGTACACATTTTCTAAGGTCTCTAAGCTGCTAGGATTCATTATTCGAGTCACTATGAACTTTACCAATGTAAATTGTTTAAAAGCATGTGAATCGAACCAATTTGCGCATTGAAGCTATTCAGCGCAAATTGGTTCGATTCACACGTCGTCGACATTCATGGAGGGAACCGCTGAACCTACCAAGCTAAATAAATAACTGTAGGTTCTCTTGTGTTGCCGTAGAACAAATTTTGATTATAAAGAACCTTTCGTCAGTATATGTCGTCTTTTCAATCGCTATTTCAATGTCTTCGTCTTTCATTTGTCCCGTAATGCTGCCAAGGAATCGTTTCTGAGTTCATTGTTAGCTGTAGTCTAGTGCTAATTCCTAGTTATTAAGATTAAGCTGCTAGTTTTAATTATGAGTTCCGAAATGTATCATTTGGGTGTTTGTTATCTGTTGATAAAAAATATGAGGAGGTTTAATATCTGCTGGAGTTTTTTTTCGAGAGTTGTCCTACTGAGAGCTATAGTGCTAGGTTCTCGGAAGGGCTTCCCGTCAGAATCACATACTACAATTTGCAGACGAGACAGGCGAATGGCGCCCACTAAAACACTGCTTTAGACCAATTGTAGCGGGCCGTGATTCTGAATGTGAGATTCATTGTACGGTTCAGGTATGTGCAGGCGTAGGGACTCGCGATAGCGTGTATCATCGCGAAGGGCTCGAGCATTTGGACGTCGACGTGTTCAATCGCGTGTGGGTTTGTATGTCGCGTGTGCTAACGTGTATGTAACTTCGCGTGCATAAATTCAATTTTATAACCGTGTGCCTTTCGCATATTCGCGTGTGTTCCTGGATGATCGCGCGCGGAGCGTGAATCCTAGAGGCTTGGATGCTAAAAGAAAGTGAGATCTTCCATATCACTATAGTTCCCGGTCATGTCGCCATGGAAGGTGTTGTCGTCTAGTGGATATGAGGTTTATTTTTTAATTGGTCGTACTGGATGTATGAACCAAAGTTGCTAGGACGGAGGGTAATGTTTTCCGGACGTGACCGAATCATGATCGCGCGAATGCGCCGTTCGTAGGTTCGCATTTGAAACTTCGTAAGTGCTAAACGTTCACCTTATTACCGGGGTGTTATCAAGTTTGCGCGATCATGGGCGTAGGTGTGCGTTGTTAATCGCGAAGGGCTTAAGCGTTCGTATATTAACATGTTTGTCGCGTGTGCTCGCGTGCTTGTGACTTCGCGTGTACAAAACTGGATTTTGTAACCGTGTGGCCATTCACATATTCGCGTGCGTTCTTGGATGGTTACGCGGACTTTCATTCTGATAGTTTTCGGTGTACAATTCACATTCTGACAGGGAGTAAGTTACCCCATATCACTAGAGTCCGCGGTCATGTCGCCGTGTTGTCCAGTGGATATGAGAGTTTTCCTTTTTTAATTTGTCCACTTGAAGGCATGGACCTAGTCTGGTGATACCAAGGATAGAAACATCCGGAAGTGACCGATTCATGATCGTGCGAGTACGGGAGTTTTTAGGTTCACGCTTGAGACCGCGTTTGAAAATTTATAGGAGCTGAGACATTTGCTTTATCACCGGGATGTTATCATGTTTACAAGATCGCGGGTGTAGGTGCCGTGGATGGTCGCGAAGCGCTCAAGCATTTCTATACTAACGTGTTTGTCACGTGTATGTGACTTCGCGTGTATAATTTCGATTTTATAATCATGTAGCGTGAATTCTTGAATGATCGCGTACGGACCGTGAATCTGATGCTTAATTGTAAATGTATGGTACAGATAGTAGAAGAGAGCCCGGTTCCCCATATCACTAGAGTTCTAGAAACAGACTAATGAAGTAGAATAGAAAAAAACACATGTAGCATGCAATCAAACTTGTCTAACTGGATCATCATTCATCATGCTATGCTGGCCGGGAATGGATGATTCACGTGCGTCGGTAAATTCATTGTACCCTAATTTATCCAATCCGACCTTCCCGAATGAATAGAACCAAATGCACAAATTGAACACCGGAAGTATTAGACACTATTCTATCATATACACCAGTGCTGCATCCATTCTCTGACCAAACTGTCACAAATACTCATACGAACACATACACAGATAGACATACGACTAGCACATAACAATTGTACACTAGTACGAAAAACTACGATTATTACAGAACGACAACTAATAGGTTTCTACTTATGTATTTATTAAATTTATTTAATTATTAAATTAATTTAATTAGCCTATGCACGATGACAAAGTCGACCGATAAATGGACACACATTGGCTCCCACTGTGAGCCCCGTCCACGAAAACCGCCATCAAATTGTGGAACAATGTTTGCAAACACGGCACACAGCAAGTCAATCCACGTCGACCCGCCAGTCGGCCACGTCACCTCGCACAGACTAGTGGTTGAGCGTTGGTATGAGCAGGTGCAGAGTATGAAAAAACAAAAAACAAACATAAATAAGGCGCATAAGCCCTCTCGGTATCCTCGATGCACCACTATCGAGGCGTAATGCAATAACCATCTTAAAGTAATTGTCCGGTAGAGGTTCTGTAGCACTGATGCACGCAATATGGTTGAGTAAGTTTGCAATAGCGTCAAACCCCTCAACATTGGGAAGGGACTTAGAATTCTATTCTGTGATAAAATTACAGTTTTGTATGTCAATTAGTATGACATTTAAAAAAATGTATAAAGTTGTTGGAAAAACTTTTTTATCGATAAGTTCTTCATCAGGCAATCACTTTCAAAATGTTTCGTTTCTCTTTAGGTTTTTGTTGACAAAATATAAAAAATTTAAAAAATGGGTTTTTTGCAATTTAAATTTTTAACAAATTTTTATTTTGGAGATTTTTTTTAGTGTATGTTTTTTCGTACAGAAGTATACATTCCCTGTAACTCGTTCTCAGATACTTTTGCTAATACAGTAATCGAACAAAAATATTTGAAATTAATGCACGTAGATGCACGTCTACGCCCTTTTAAAAAAATTGCTTTTGATTCCAAATAATCTTACTGACTGTGGAAAATGTTTAGTCTTCCATGCCAGTGAAACGTGTAAAGTTTCATCGGAATCTAAGACGGTCAGTCACGATTTTAGAGATTTTTTGACGGATCTCCTTGGAATTCCTCTTTTGCAAAAAAATCTGTCGTTCCTAAAATCTACAATGATAAAAATATGAATTCAGAAAAGCTGCGAAGTCTGTCTATTAACCCTTAAAATAGACAAAGGTTCTCAGAGGCCCGGCTAGTTAACATTATCTACTTTTAATCAACTTTTAATTAGAAATAGAAATGATCAATAGGGCATAGCAAATTTTTTTTTTAATTCTTAAAGGCCCCCCTCTCATATTGTGACAAATGTCAAAGTAAGCTCAGATGCCAAATTTCACATCATTTGGACAATTCTAGACTACCGCCCACTCGCTTGAAATTTTTGAAATGTGTGCTATGGGAAAATATGGAGGAAAAATATATTAAATGCTATAACTTTTGAAGTACCAATCAGAAAATTACATACCTCTTTTTAAAGGAAATAACCTTAATATTTGAATGAAGATATTTCTGTCTCTAGAAAAATAAGGGAAAGTGAGGTACTGGGTCATTTTGGCCCCAAAATCCCCTATTTTGAATAATTTTTCTGTTTCGTGTTGCAAACCATACATATTTTGCAGTTTTTCTAATGTGAAAAAATCTCAGAAATCGAACGGAACCTTTTTGACCTTTGTCCGAATACGAGAAGGTGGGGTTAAAGGGCCTTTTGTCATTCATATTAAATTTTATCATTTTCTCTATTATTCTTCGATCAATTTTCCTAAAATGTAACTTGTTGAACGTATAAAATTCTAAGGAACACACCAAAAATAGATTCGTTAGCGGTAAAATTCAGAAACATCAATTTTTTTACATTAACTCTACAAATCACATTTTTTAAATGTCCTAATACTTCAACTTTCCCTATTTTTCCAGGAATGAAACTTTTCTCATGTGATCCCGAAGTGTATTTTACACTAAAAGTAGTAAATGAAATAAAAAAATTGTTGTTAGAGTTAATATGTGCGATTTTTTGATAAAAATGTGAAGTCGAGACTATATGTCAGGTAATGTGATGTTTCTGAATTTTACCGAAAACGAATCTATTTTTATTTTGTTTCCTAAAGATTTTCCACGTTCAACAAGGTACAATTTATTAAAATTGAGTGAAGAATAATACAGATATATGCACGAGAAAATGATAAAATTTAATATGAATGGCAAAAGGCCCTATAACCCAAACTTCTCGTATTCGGACAAAGGTCAAAAAGGTTCCGTTCGATTTCTGAGATTTTTTCACATTAGAAAAACTGCAAAATATTTATGATTAGCATTAGGTAGCAGGATTTTTTGCAAAATCAACATTTTATTCAGATTTATTTTTTTTCGCAAAGAAGGATTCACCTGTTACTCATCGTCGGATAGTTTTGCTGTACAAATTACAATTCTCACACTGTTTTTTTTGAAGTTGTGCATATGCCCTGCCAAAAAAATTCTTGGAGTCAAGTGGTCCGATTAGGGACCATCCATAAGTGACGTAGCATTGTATGAGGGAGGGAGAGTTTTGTATTTTGTGATGATGTGTGACGACAGGGGGGGGGGGAGTAGGGGGTCATGTCATGCTACGTAGCTCTTTTAAAGGGGAGTAACTAACATCGTTATTTATTTCTTTAAAAAAAATACGGGGACAAGGGAGGGGGGGCTAGAGTTACAGTCAAGCTACGTAATTACCAGGGGGTATTTAGAAGTTTGTGACGAAATGCTAAGATGGGGGAGGGGGGTGTTAAAAATCGCTCAAAAATGCTACGTCATTTATGGATGACCCTTAGGGGCCTTACACGCGCAAGAAAAGTGTTATTACTAAGTAATGACATTACTGAAATTGTATGGGAATTTCGTCATTACTCACCTTACACGATCATTAAAAGTGACATTACTGCTCAGTAATGACATTAGGGACCCTAATGTCTTTGATAAATTCTTATGTTGATATCGTTTCTAGATCAGAGTTGCTAGAGGTTCGTTCGAAACTGTCATTTTTATATGGATTTTGTGAATATTGGAGCGAACCTAGAGCGACTCGAATCTAAAACTGAAATCAGCGTTAGTCTTCCAAACAAATGAAACGTATAAGTTTCATTTGAATCTAAAATAGTCCTGGTCACGATCTTTAAACGAAATTGAATCAATCCTGGTGAAATTACTCATAACAATAATCTCAAAATTAATTAAAATTTTGAAAAATTGTGAAAGCTGTATTTTTTATTTATCGTTTTGACCCAAAACAAAACTACTAAAAAGCTCAATCGACGAAAAACAATTGGAATATTTTGTAACTTATGTATAAAACCCAATGCACAATGTTCGAAGATGGATCAAGCCCCGCTGTGGAATGTAGTACTAAAAATTTGCTGTACTGTTGCACAATTATTTACTTATTTACTTCCCAGATTGAACAGGAAACTCTAACGCTGATCTTTACTTCCAAGAACAAAATAGCTATACCAAGTGTAACTCTTAATTCCAGGAAAGAGGTTCCAATATTGGGCAAATCGATTTAGATGTTTTAGTGAGCTTTTTAAAATAATTATTTTATTTCTAATAATTAAACGAAACAATCTTTAAAAAAACGGCACGAAATGATAATTAGTCGATGATCATGGTTTCCAAAGCACATTTAAAATTGCGATTTATTAATTTTCATCGCTATCTGCTACACCGTAGCTGCGCCCATTTTTTCCACCCCGTCCCGACCAGGGCGTGAATAGCATTCCGCGTAATGTACTTCACGCGAAGATGTGTCGTTTCTGCTAAAAACCCTGCGCAATAACCAATTCACCCGAAACCGTGTTGTTTAGATTCCTGGTATCCATCAGTACAGCAGAAAGAGAATAAGTAAGTAGGATGGGGAGAACGACGACGACGACGGCTACTCGAAAGAAGATACGATCAGATTCGACGAATCCTCAGGCAAGCGCGCAGAAGATGATGGAACTGGTCTAGAGGTTTTAGGTGGGTTCTGCCAGCGCAGAGCAGCAACCACTTTGGTGTAGCAGATGGTTTCGCGGAATTCGCATGGATACAACATTTATTGGCGCTCTCCGTCGACGGTCGGTGAAGTTTGAGCACAGCCGCAATCAGGTTAGCGGAGGGGGTGCGATTCCGAAAATTGAATAATAACTATACATAACGATGGGGGGGGACGTTCTCGCGACGAGATATAATTGAGTTATGATTCAATTTTGGAGCTCGAAATTGATTTCCCGATCCAACTCGCTCGCTGATTGCCACTTTTCATAACTGTCTACCGGTCAGTTCAAGGTTGGCAAAGCGATAGTTTCAACGGTATAATTACGTCACACGGTCACAAACTTCAATTAACGGCGCTTTCATGGTGGGATCCATCCATGGTCGGTACGGTGCGCGCGCGGTATTTTTCGAGAACCGGAGATTTTATAATTTATTTATATTTCATTTTTAAACACCCCTCCGGTCTCAGACCAAACACAAACTTTTGGCCCGGCTATAGGTTAACCACTGTACGATCCATTCACAAGACTACCGGTGTTTAGACCGTCATTCCTGCACGTTGCGCACCGGGCGTTCTTTAATGGCTAACGGATGTCGTTCGCTTCCGTCGATTTTGTTTTCCGCTTTTTTTTTTGCTCTCCCAAATCTTGAACCATTCCGACGCAGTGATATGCTTAGTTTGAATCTATATGTTTGTCGGCGAAATGATACTAGCCTAATTTGGGTTAGTTGTTTTGTTGGCTGACAAATATTGGATTTTTTTACGTGCGGAGTCGAGTTGTCAAACGTGAAAGGAATGGTACCTTCAAAAAATCATAAAGGGCCCTGCTGTTTGATGTTGATACAATATGCATGCATGCAAGATTATTCAATAAGATACGATGCCTCATCAACGATTACAGAGAAATATCACAGCCAGCAAAGTGGTTACTGGAATTTGCTAATTTTGTACAACTATAGTGATGTTCGATTTTATTGGATTAATACAACTATTTGATTAACTTGATTATCTTGCGAAACAGTCTATTAAAAAAACATGATATAAGCATTAAATATAGCCAAGTATTGTGTAAGAACTAATTTTTCCTTATTTATTTATTGTTTGTATACATTAACAGGCTGTCGTGGAGCCCCAATGATTAAAATAACATTAAAATACATACAAATTACATGGTTAAATCAGTACCGAATATAGACAACACCTCTCTTCAGAATTCGGCACTCTCACAAACAGACGACGGAGCGTTGTGCGCGGAAGGTGATAGTCGAAGGCCGAAGGAACTCTATTGAAGGTCCTCTGAATACCGTTGAAGGCTGTGTTCATCCCGTTGTTTGTCCGATGACACTGCATGTGCTGCAAAGCCCTGTTTCTCAGAGCGCTGTGGAGAACATTTCCAGCAAAACGTTGGAGCAGTTGATTCAATTCTGCAGAACGTCTGTCACGAAGAGCACTTTCAAGAGATTTCGTCGAGTTCTTAGGGTTTCCAGGTCGATGAATAAATACTGACTTTCGTAACTGAGTAATTGAAGCGGATCAAGTAACGGTAATCTGCGCAAAGCAAGTCGAAAAACCCTCCGTTGTATGGATTCTTTGTGCACCGTTTAAGTAAATAGGACTCAGAGCTGCACTCAATAGTTGAACGCAGTACAGCAACTTTAAGCAATATACGTCACCCAGTTAACCAGCTGTCGTAAAAGGATGACCAACGGAAATCGTATAAACATACAATTTTTATCGGAGTCGTATAATGGTACACCGTATGTAAACGCATTATACAAAATTTATCTTAACTAGTACGTTAAAATGCCTCGTTTACGATTCTCGTCTACGAGTGCAAACTAAGTCGTATAATGTATAAAAAGGCTCGTTATTAGTGCAGTAATAAGCAACAATTACGACTACACAAATATGTGTCGGTAATAGCCAAATTAATCCAAGTATTGCACGTCAAGAATCCTAAAGCAAAAGGTGGTGGGGCTAATTTCGTATGAAATGTTGACTTGGTACCGACTTTAATTCAAACCCCAAAATAAAATATCAGTTCTGTTAGGTTTTACAAATGAATAAATTAATCGATACTTTGTAAAAAAGGGTCTCAGCTATATGTTGATATTGTCTTCAATTCGTTCCCATTCCAGCATGGTTGCATCGTACCATAAATAGGAACTTATAGAACTGAAAAAATATGGACAATATTTTTAGGTAATAGTTAAAATTATGAGTTTTTCTATATATTGTTTATAAACAGTTTTAGTTAATTTCAAGACTGGTGCAGGTACTTTTAACAGCAGGTACTGCTAACAGCACAAAAAACATTAAAAGCGTGGATGGCATTCACAAAACTCGAAATATGTTGAAACTAAAGTATATCCTAAAGTAAACTTTGAAAAGGTAATATGATTCATTCAGACACTCTTTTGGCTATTTTTATGATTTGATAAATTTTTCAATCAATTTATTGGAAATCCATTGACGAAAAATACTCATTTAAAAAAATATCAATGGGGTTTCTTACGCCAACTTGTATACATGCTTCGTAGGAGCGAAGCAAAAGTTTAAAAATTATTTTAAAAATTACAATTTATTTAAAATATAATGTGGCATTCTCGTCGATGTTTTTTGCGAAGATATATAGCTTAGAGCCCTCTAAGAATTTATACAAATTTGACATTAATTGGATTATTATATGTACATATGGACATATATGTGCATTTTAATACGAACAAATATGTTACAATATATGAGTTGTCTACAACACATTTTGGATATCATTAAGAGTATGTTATGAGATGCAAGATAGCTATCTCACGTTCGCATATACAAAGTCGTATATCAGAGTGGTATAATAAAAGCATTTTCCCAAGAGTCAATGAGTTTGGCCCGAGCTAACCACACCTATCAAATGGTGTATGGGGTATGTTGCAGGCACGCAAGCTGATGCTTTAGGGTTCGAGACCGAGTGAAACCATTCGTAATTAAAAAAAATGCTAGAAATTTTAGGATGCGAAAATTCAAAGTAATCCTCATTCTTGAAAACAGGCGGTCGAAAGATGTGTCTTATTTTTAACTTCTATTTTATATCAATATTTTCCGAAAGCCTAATATAATCGTATATAGTACTTTTTCGAGTCGTAAGAGAGTATAAAAGGTGTCTGTTTCCTGCCACATGGAATCAGACTAAGTACCGACCATAGTCGCATTTATATACAGTTTACATCGTATATTGAAACCCAATTTTATCTCAATGTAGATATATTGCCTCCACTTTTGTCCGTATATAGTATATTTGCGCATTATATACGATTTAGGTGTACTGTATATTTACATATATAACTCGGTTGAAATGTCGGTATAACTACAAAATTGTTTGCTGGGCAGTGAAGTCTTTAGCTATACTCATGATGAGACACAGCGTTTGAGGAGATGCGTTATTGACAATGAATAAGACGTTTTGCTTGAAAGTTAATTGTTTATCCTGAGATGACTCCAAGATCGATTTCAACATTCCACCAAGGTGTATTTGAAGCGAATCGGTTGCTTTTTCTTTGAGAAATAAATCATACAGTATTTATTGGGGTTCACGATCATTCGATTTAAATTGCACCAAGCTACGCGATTATACAGTTGATTTTGCAAAAGTGCATTAGTAATCAAACAAATTGGTAAATACATTTTCAGATCATCCACAAATGACAGGCGAGCTCCTTTCAATCGCACCATTGAAAAACAGTAAAAATATTATCGGGCCAAGATGACTTCCCTGTGGAGTCCCAGAAGCAACTGACTGAAAATCGTATATGGTAATATGCATCTATCTATAGAGGTTTAGATATGTTTGTCCTACTGGTTTAAGCATTTCCATCGATCTCTCTGTGAAAATTATGTAAAAGTCGTCTGCGTACTGCACTAGCTTAACACCTTCGACATGCATTTTATGCATTTGCGTGGCGCGTAGATTAAAAAGGATTATTCGTGTCAGTTTTCGATCGCTAGTTTGAAAAACTATTTATCTATTTGATAAAAGGATTATGATCCAACAAACTATCTTCTGAGGTATTGGATATTCAAATAAAATCTTACCCAGACTGTTCACTTTTACGCGTTACAAAGCGCATTGCTTGTCTACAAAAATAATGCTAGATGCATATTCATCGCATTTGTTTGCCATTATTTTGTATACCGTATACGATACACACGTGTTTGTGAGAAGTCACTTGCGGAATCCGAACGACTTTGCGCAAAGAATGTTGTCTGCTTCTGGAGCATTTTTTAGCTACTCGAATACACCTGTGTTCACAATTTGGTTACAAGTGGAAACTAGAAAAATTGGTCGTTTTCCTTCTAGTAACTATTTTGATTGCTTTCTATCTATCTTGCGAATATAATCTTCGCTATTGTCCAGTAAAATTATTCAGTAATTGCCGCATAACGTCCGGTTGTAGTTGCTTCCAGAGCTTTTGATAATGTTGAAAGGATGCTTATTGATCGAAAGTCCTTAGATTGGGTGGGATTGGTATGCTTAAGGTTTGCAGTAATTATAACTTTCTTTCAGTTGGATTTGGTATCCATTATCGAGTTCAATAAGTGATAAAGAGTTGGGAGAATGAAAGTGCATTGCGGTTTGACAAACGAGATCGGGGTTTCATCATAGCCTGTAGCGTCGATGTACCTATTTCTTGAATCTTGCGGCAATTTGATCAATATTAGTTGTTATTTCTCGCATTGTTACGGAACTCCTTCATTCTCCAGTTGCACTATAAGTTTGTTGCACGCAGATTATGATCAAGGTGTTGATCGGCATAACGTTTTCTGGCTGCAAAAAATAGGGAAACTCGATTGCATACTATTCCTCCGAAAATAATTCTCCAGAAATCCATCCCCCAAAATTCCACCCCCCAAGAATATACTACTCCCCAGAATTTCTTCCTCCAGAGTGCACCATTTCCCAGAAAAGTTTTACTTTTTTATTGATTATTGGAATGAAAATTTGGTTCTTTTTTTCGAGAGTTGTCCTACTGGAGCTGTAGAGCTAGGTTCTCGGAAGGGCTTCCCGTCAGAATCACATACTACAATTTGCAGACGAGACAGGCAATGGCGCCCACTAAAGCACTGCTTTAGGCCAATTGTAGCGGGCCGTGATTCTGAATGTGATATTCATTGTACGGTTCAGGTATGTGCGGGCGTTGGGACTCGTGATCGCGTGTATCATCGCGAAGGGCTCGAGCATTTATACGCTAACGTGTTCGATCGCGTGTGCGTTTGTATGTCGCATGTGTTAACGTGTATGTAACTTCGCGTGTATAAATTCTATTTTATAACCGTGTGTTTTATACTTTATTTTTGGTGTACGGCTCAGATGCTAAAAGAGAGAGAGATCTTCCATATAACTAGAGTTCCCGGTGATGTCGCCATGGAACGTGTTGTCCAGTGGATATGTGCTTTATTTTTTGATTAGTCCTACTGAATGTATGGACCTAAGTTATTAGGACAGAGAGTAATGGTTTCCGGACGTGACCGATTCATGAGCGCGCGAAAACGTACGTTTGTAGGTTCGCGTTTGAGACAGCGTTTGAAATTTCGTAAGTGCTAAAACGTTCTCCTTATTACCAGGGTTTTATTAAGTTTGCGCGATCGCGAAAGTAGATGTGCGTTGTTAATCACGAAGGGCTTAAGCGTTTGTATGTTAACGCGTTTGTCCCGTGTGCTCGCGTTCATGTGACTTCGCGTGTAGAAAGCTGGATTTTGTAACCGTGTGGCCATTCCTATATACGCGTGCGTTCTTGGATGGTTACGCGGACCTTCATTCTGATAGTTAGTTTTCGATGTACAATTCACATTCTGGCAGGGAGTAAGTTACCCCATATCACTAGAGTCCTCGGTCATGTCGCCATGTAACGTGATGTCTAGTGGATGAGAGCTTTTTTTTAATTGGTCCAATTGAAGGCATGGACCTAGTCTGCTGATATCAAGGATAGAAACATCCGAAAGTGACTGAAAGTGGGAGATTTTGGGTTCACGGTTGAGACCGCGTTTGAAAATTTATAGGAGCTGAGACATTCACTTTATCACCGGGATGTTATCATGTTTACGAGATTGCGGGTGTAGGTGCCGTGGATGGTCGCGAAGGGCTCAAGCATTTGTATATTAACGTGCTTGTCACGTGTATGTGACTTCGCGTGTATAATTTCGATTTTATAATCATGTAGCGTGTATTCTTGAATGCTCGCGTACGGACCGTTAATCTAATGCTTAATTTTTAGTGTATGGTACAGATGGTAGAAGAGAATCAATTTCCCCATATCACTAGCGTTCCAGGTCATGTCGCCATGAAACGTGTTGTCTAGTGAACATGAGCGTCATTTTTGGTTGGTTCTACTGGAGACATTAGTCTAGGCTGCTAGGACCGCGGTTGGACTTCCGGACGTGGCCGTTTCAAGATCGCGCGAGTGGTGGGTTAATGTTTGAGACCGCGTTTGTAAGTTTATAGGTGTTACGTTTACTTAACTACCGGGGTGTTCTAATGTTGGAAAAATCGCGGCCGTATGTGTAGAGGATTGCAATTGCATGGTCGTGTTCGTGACCAGGTTTGTGTTATCGCGAAGGACACGAACATTTGTACGGTTGTGACTATATGCACATATAGAGTATAGTATAGTATAGTATAGTATAGTATAGTATAGTATAGTATATAGTATAGTATAGTATATAGTATAGTATAGTATATAGTATAGTATAGTATATAGTATAGTATAGTATATAGTATAGTATAGTATAGTATAGTATAGTATAGTATAGTATAGTATAGTATAGTATAGTATAGTATAGTATAGAGTATACTAATAAAAAGAATCATAGCATGCCGAATAAAGAAAAAAAGATGCAAAGAGTATGATTAAAAGTGCATAAATTAACCGATACTATTTTGGTATACACAAGTAATGGAAAAGCAAACTAATAGATGTACAAAGGAACAGATTAATGAAGTTGAATATAAAAACACATGTGACATAATATCAAACTACTTTAACTCGCACAAATGTTGTTTATTTGCTATTAACGACAATTGTATTCTGTTAGATTTTCATCATGCTATGCTGACCGGGAATGGATGATCCACGTGCGTTGGTCAATTAATTGTACCTTAATTTATCCAATCCAATTATCCCGAATGAATGGAATCGAATGCACAAATTGAATATCGGAAAGATTACCCACTATTCTATCATATACGCCAGTTTTGCATCCATTCCCTGAGCCAACTATCACAAATATTCAGACGAACACATACACAGATAGATTCACGACTAGCACATAACAATTGTACACTAGTACTAAAAACTACAATAGTACAAAACGACAACTAATAGATTTCTATTGATGTATTTATTAAATTATTTTATAAATTAAATTAATTTAATCAGCATGTGCACGATGACGAAGTCTGCCGATAAATGGACACACAATGGCCCCCAATGTGAGCCCCTCCACCAATACTACCATTTAGCTGTGGAATCATGGAATGTGTGGCATCAAACACAGCCCACAGAAAAAGTCAATGCACGTCGACCCGCCAGCCGGTCACGTCAGCGCGCACAGGCTAGTGGTTGAGCGTTAGTATGGGTTGGCGCAGAATGTTAAAAAAAACATGAAACATAAAAAAAGACCCATAAGCCCTTTAGGTCTCCTCGATGCGCCACTATCGAGGCGTAATGCAATAACCATCTTAAAGCAATTGTCTGTCAGAGGTTCTGTAGCACTTATGCATACAGTATGCTTGATGATGTTTGCAATACCGTAAAACCCCTCAACCTAGGGGAGGGGAGTACGGTCACACAGCAAAATCCCTTATAAATTGGTAACACCATGGTGTCCGAACGATACATATTCTAATAGGCTCAACATTACTTGAATTTGCGGGTCTAGATTCATAGTAGCTCTGACCAAATTGGCCGCCTATGACGGTTCTTGAGGCCCCCGAGAAACTCGCCCTAGTTCCTAAGCTAATGTTACACCTATTTTCCAGCGAACTCTTAACCGATTTTTACAAAGTAAATTTCAAATGAAAGAAATAATACTTCTATTGACTGTTATTGAATTTCATTCAGTACTGACTTTTGGCTCCAGAGTTACAGGTAGGTTATTACGGACGTCGTCGGTGCACAGAGGAGTAACTAGAACAAATTCCTGGCCAATACCCAAAATATTTTTTTGTTTCGTTCTTTTGTTTCGTTATATCTTTTTGCATACCTAAATTAGGAATATGTCAAAAATCATTGAAGAATTTTTGCATGGATGCAAAATGGTGATATTTTAAGGGATTTTTTTTTATTAATTTTTACTATTTGTCCAATATCAATTTTTACTATTTGTCCAATAGATGATGACCGTATTAAATAAGATAATACGGTGAAGACCCGATTTTATCAGCCACCGATTTTAGCTGCCCCCGATTTTATCAGCTTTTTGACCCGATTTTATCAGCTTCATATGAAAATTGATAGTTGGTAGTTTGATGGGCTCTAGTAGACGAACCAAATTGAAATCGAGCACATCCTTTCTTGAGCATATTTTTCTTGCCTTAGAGATCCGAAGCATGCAAAAAATTTTTTTTCATTTTTTTTAAATTTTGCGCTGTCAGGTCCACTATATGTTCCGATTTTATCAATGTCCCGGTTTTATCAGCCTAAAATTCACCAAAAGGCTTTACGGGTCTTTACTGTATTATTACAAACGTAGTTGAACACAACCATTTGTATAACTTCAGCCTAAAACTAACTGAAAATAGTAGTGTTGCTGTGCATTGCACCAACTTTAAAAAAAATACGTTTTTAAACATTTTATTCCAAACATCAATGACTAAAAAACGGCGAGATCCGACAAAGTTTCTGAAGTAGTATTACAAAACAAGATTGCAGCTATCCAAAAAACATTCGAACTCTTCCGGACTTCTTCGATCCATAAATTCCAAGCGATGTGAAAATATTGATTTTTTACTAATTTGAAGTACACTGAAAAGCTGTAGGGCCAAATACTATGTTTGGAAAAATGTAGCTCTATGAATACGCGCACAGACGTCCTTTTGACTCTCCCTTTGCCACTGATTATCTGTGTATGTAACTAGAAAAACTAATGTATTCACAAAGATCTCCTCAAGATTACTAGTATTCGAAAGGATATGGAAAATTGACCTCTGCACTGGTAGGTGGATAGATGCCAAATTGTTCTAAAAATTAGTTATTGTCTAATTTAAGTTCACATTCAGGCATAATAACAGCAATAACAACAGTAAATAATTTTGGCCAGGGCTCGACCCCAGTTACTCCTCCGTACGGTGGTTGAGTGGTAAGCGTGACTGCCACTCATTCCAGTTGGCCTCGGTTCAATTCCAGCCGAGGTCGTTGAGATTTTCCTGTGGTGAAAAGTATCTGTGGTAACGTCTCCCTTCGGAAGGGAAGTAAAGCCGTTGGTCCCCGGTCCATGAGTTTGGTGGATCGATATCTAGTCCAGATAGTGGAGTAACCTCTCTGGCGTCGGTAAAGAAGAAGTAGATCCAACTTCAATACTCTTACTAGCAAAAATATTGTTCCCAACTCCCCCCCCCCTTCACCGCTTTTCAAAATATGCTAACATGAAGATAACATTGCACTCACGCTGATTAAGCTAATTAAATATTTTATTTTTGTGTTTCAAGTGTGTTAGCATCGATATGTTGCTCATCAGTTTCGTGGCAGTCGCGCATTCATCTATACTCACCAAGTGTAATAAGAATGTAATAGATATTCCCACAATGTTATATTGAACGTAACCAGCTATTAAACCATAGCTTTGATAAATGAGAAAAGCACCATTGCACAGCTAGGTGGATTAAAACAGGTTTTTTTTTCTAACATGGCGGTTCATGTTTGGCTTAAGATTAAAATTGTTTTTTTAACAATTCGCATGTTTTTGCTTGTATTTTGTTTGTCTAGTGCACTTCATTTAGCCAACGAATGTGGGTAATTGTGGAATCGTGTGTAAGTATAGTAGAACAAGATCCCTGACCTAAAGTTTTAACGAATGTCAGATTGTGGTAAGTTTTGGTGTGCAATACCAATTTCACTATTGATTCTTCCTATAGTTTGGTGTGATTATCTAGTATGCTGATAAGTTTATCTATGTAGATAATGAATCCGAAAATAAGGCGATTAAATGGCGATTTCCGTGAGCGATTTGTAGTCGATATGGCGAGTAGGGCGGCAAAAAAATGACGGCGGCAAATCGCCCAAATGTTGCAATTGAGATTGCCCCCTATTTGCTCTCATTTTACCAGCAAATTGAAGGGCAAGTAGCGCGTCCGAGTTGGCAAATAGCCCCCCTTTAACCAGCAAATTGCCCTTTTTGAAAGGTATGAAAATACTTTCGAATGTATTTAGTGCAACATCTTTGAGTAAACCGAGCAATCGGGTGGATCGTACATTTGCGTACGAAACATTCCCAATGCAAAAGCAAGATAAACGCTTTAAGAACCCACCAACCATCAAAATATGCATTCATTTTGATTTTAATATAGATTCATAGAAGGAATCAACACCTATGTTTGAATAAACTAGGCAGACGAAAAGATCATAAGTTTGCGTGCAAGAGTTACATGGCGTACAAATTGAAAGAACTGCTCATGTTTGAAAGAAGGAACCAAGTCCTGTGTTCGAGTAAACCGGTTATACGAGAGGATAGCAGGTTTGCTTGCGAGACCGCCACTTTCGACGGCACATCTTCAGCAGTTCAACACCGCATAAGTTCCTTGAATTAGGTACGCGCAAATTTTTGGCTTCACCACAAAAAGTGAATAAAAACTTAAACTATTCTGGGGAATAAGGGCATTCTAGGCAATGACTTACGGGGAAATGGGGCATTCTGGATAATGGCTCTCTAGGGCATGGCACATTCTGGGAAATATCCTTCTGAGGAATGGTACATTCTGGGGAATGGCTTTTTGGGAAATGGCTTTCGGGGAAATGGTATACAAATGGTATACAACCGGAAGCTTTATCTAATTTTTCTGTTGTATTTTTGCCCCTTGGTTGGTTACTTCAATAACCTGTGGAAAAGCAAAGTAAGAACTTATATTATACTTACACGTCTTTGCATAGAAAAAAAAAATATTTCAATCGTGTTGGTGAGTGTATGTCGCCGGTGTTAGCGTGTATGCAACTTTGTGTATCCTTGGATAATCGTGCGTGGACCGTGATTATGATAGTTATTCTTTGAAGTACGGGTCAGATGCAAAAAGAGAGCGAGTTCTTCCATATCAATAATGTTCCCAGTCGTGTCGCCAAGGAACGTGTTGTCTAGTGAATATGAGCGTCATTTTTTTATTGATCCAACGGACCTATGCTGCTAGGGCCGAGTAGGGGCTTCCGGACGTAACCAATTCATGATCGCGCGAACACGGGCGTATTTGAGTTTACTCTTGAGACCGCGTTTGTAAATTTAAGTGCCAGAACGTTCACTTAGCTACAGGGGTTTTTTCATGTTTGTGGGAGTAGGTTGCGGTACGATGACCTCCTTAGGCACCAAACAAGACCTCATCTGTTATCACGCTGATTTGATCTGAATTCATTCTATTGATCTTCGGGAAAATCGTTATCGGCACGGATCCAATGGACATCTGGGGACAGACACCACTCTCTCTCTCCAACTATGTCGCATCATCAGCAACATCGTTCGTCTTTTCTCTGCCTCCGACATGGCCAAAATCACAGCACTCGGCAGGCAACGAACTAGCGATAATTCAGATGTTTTCATTGTATCCAAACCAGCACCGTCACACTGTAATACTATCTTTTCCACCACCAGCGAGAGCCCAGTGAGGATGGTCTTCATCAACCGTACCCCGATTACCACTACTTTCACTTCCAACTATGAGATGGAATTTGTCTTTATTGGAGCTACCTTCGGTTTTCTACCGACTAGTGCAACAAAGTTACCATACGAAGATATCGTCACAAAGCAAGTGACACGCATAAGCTTCTTCGCTGACGTCCATGTATAAGAAATTGCAGTGTCCTGATATCTCTCACTGAATGCTGAGGGATGTAGCCCCGTGGAATACTAAGCTGATCTAGACGGCGCCAGTTGTTCAGTGGTGAGCATGATCGCTTCTCACTCCAGTGGGTCTGGGTTCAATCACAGCCGATGAGATTGTTTGAGGTGAAATATCTGTGTATTACGTCGAAGTAAAGCCATTGGTCCAGATGGTTTTGTCAGCTCTCTAGCGTCGGTAATAGACACTCAGTGCAGACAGAGACTGACGGAAAATAAACATGAATAAAACAAAACTAATCCTAACCCAGATAACCTAACAAGTTCTTCCACCGCATCCATTTCCCAAGCAACTTCTCCGGAATTATTTGATCTCAGGCCACTTTTGCTCTCAACAGTTTCTGGTTCAGTATCGGGCCGCGTATGAGTAAGAAACAACGATCCTTCCGGGTCGAATGGGCTCATGACTATTGACTACACACAGCGCTAGCATCGTGGTAAACGTGAAGAGACATCTTCGACCGGCTTCTAGTACAGTCTGAGCACGCGTTTCGCTGAACTGTTCTTGTTGAACTGAAGACACTTCTCCGAGACAGCTCGTTCTATCTGACCCGTTCGAGAACGTTAGTGGAGTTTGAAGGTCAGTTCTGCAGATGGAAACCACAGAGAAATTCTTCAATATATTCAGCGCTGTCCAATGATTAGTTTGACGCATTGCTACCGAATAATACCATTGACCACGCTCGGATACTCTCTCGAATACTCCTCAGCATTCAAGTTCTTCGCGAATTGGGCTAAAGATGACGAACGCGTTGCACCACCATCAAATGTACTTTTGGGGTCTCTTTTGGATTTTCAGTCAAAGCCGTCCTTGCGCGCGTCGATCCTTTTGCTCAATTTGAAACTGGTGAATGATTTCCGTCAGATAAGCACTGAGAGCGACCAACTTCTCCCGGAATCCATCGAGAACGACGTACAACGTATTTATCAAACCCGGTCCTTTCAACAGCATCGTGTTGAGTACGATTCCATCTACCTTGGACGTATTTATAATTGAGCCGTATGACCAACTCTGGCTTATCGTAACTTATTTCTTCCAGTGTTTCGATACTGTCGGTCAACGGTCTCGATGAATAGGATTGTTAACGCGATATCTTTCAATCGCCGGCTAGCACACGATGTCATATAGTTCTTAACTATCTGAAGCGGAAAATAGAAATTATTGTGATATCGTCACTTTTTATATTATATCTATTATAATAAATCAGCACGATGAATGCGTTAGCAGGGCCCTGCTAGGCGGCGATTTTTTCCTAGCCAACATTTGCCCATGTAAAAATCTGAACAGCCCAATGTAAAAGCATGGGCAAGGCCCACCATGTTTACTACTGTCAAAGCCTGTAATCCCCACAGCCTTGCCAGAGGCCTGGTTAAAACAGTCTTGAGCGATCTCCTACAACGATTTGGCCTTACCGAACCACAACATGGGTGGCGCCATGAAGACTGTCAGTTGTACATGATCTTCGATCCTCTATCCAGCCTAGTTGGCTCACCGTACATAACTATAGACTCACTATTGTTCATTAAACCCCCACAAATTCAAGAATTAAAGAATCGAATAACTAATCCATTTTTGGAATTGGTAACCTAGGAATAAGAAAATTTCAGGGGCAAACGAAATCATCCTATTCAGGAATGTAGCAAAGGCACTACCAATTCAGTTAACTTTAATCTTTGAATTCAGGTACCAATGACTTCAGTGACTCAAAAGTTTAGTTATCGTCAAACAGTAATCTATTCAGAAATCTTAATTTGCAGAATTCCTTATCTGATTATTTGGCTTAAACTTCCCATAAGGGGGTCTAACAGCGCAAAATTAAAAAAAATGATTTTTTTTTGCATATTTCGATCTCTAAGATAAGAAAAAAATGCTCAAGAAAGGATTTACTCGACTTGGTTCGTCTGCTAGAGCCCATCAAACTACAAGCTATCAATTTTCATATGAAGCTGATAAAATCGGGTCAAAAAGCTGATAAAAGGGGGTAGATAATCGGGTCCTCGCTGTATAGGAAAATGTAGTATATCTCTGAAATGTTAACAATTATCTGAATTTGTCAAAATGTTCTTCATTAAATAAAATTAAATATAACTTGATTCCACTTGTTTCTTGCGAAATAGATTTGTGAGAAATTTTCTTCATGCGTATACCCGATAGGACCAGAATCTGATTCGATACTCACTAAGCGCGCACCTGAATGTATCGACTTGAAATATTGTTAGCTCCTTCACCCGCATCACTGTGACCGCTTGAGCCGTATGTTGATAGTCCCCACTCAGGGAATCGTAGTACCTAAATAGAAACTTGTTTTTAGCAGAAACAATCATTCAGCATCTGCTATGAGCAAATTATTACATACCGGCGCGCACGCTTGTTAGGAAATCATTACCGGTATTAAGGCTGTCGTTGTTGCTCGGGTAGAACTATCAGAGGCGAGGTGTTGAATGTGCACTCCCACTGTTGCATAGATTGCACATCTTTACCCAGAAGACGCAAATTACTGTAAGATCACAAACCTTGAATCGCTTGTGCTGGCATTGACAAATCTCTCGGAAAACCAACAATACGTGAGGAGAGAGGTATATTTTCAGACAGGGAGACAGCACAAATGACTAATTTGAGTTCAGACTTGGTGTCATATGATTCGATGGTTACTCATCGTTACCAGTAAACTCGGTGTATAGCTTGAAGAGCTACAAAATCCATGTTCGGACAGGTATTAAAGCCTTTCCAAACAGTGCATTTCGAAATCTGATGTTGGGTTGCGCATCATATGTAAAAATTGCGGATTGTGCCTAGAATGGGTAGCAGTTTAAAGATTCACTAGCAACTATTGGAAATACTAACATCGAGTCTTCGACAAATTCCTAACTATGAAGTGCTTAACGCACCGTGTCAGGCACAAACCGTGTTTACACATCACGACATTTTTGATAGCACTTTATCGCTCCCATCTACCCAAACATCACCGTTAGATTACATTTTTCACAGGCCAAATTATTTCGGGGTAGCTACCTACCACCAAAAAATCTCTGCTATCTCTAGAATAATAAACCGCAATCGCGATCGCCCCTCCAGCCGAAAGGTCAACACACTTTTGACAGCGCTACACGTAGCATCTCTCCGGTGGCGCACATACAGCGGTCTGCTGAGTGCTGATGGCTGGTGCTGCTTCATCTGCCTGGTGGTGGTTATAAACGATCTCTGGAATTTAATTCAATCAGCAGCCTTTCCGGAGAACAGAAGGCAATACTGACGGTATTCAATACTGGGGAATTTGCGTTCGTCGCAGATAGACGAAGAATATTGCCTCTTCCCAGAATGTGTTCATCCCAAATTCGGGGAATTTCGCTTTACTTTGTTGCTGCTGTTGGCTCTAATAGAGTTTTTCGCTCTAGATGGTAAATAAGGTTGATTGAAAATCGCAAAAAAAATGTTTGCTTACCGTTTCCTGGGACATTTTGAGTCTGCTTTCTGGATCCGAGTCTTATCGGCAACTTTACACCTTAATAATTTACAACGCAATAATATAACAAGTGAACTTTTAACGACACAATTTGTTTCCTAACTTTAGAACACTTAACACTAAAAGTTTTAAACCAGACCCAGTGCCAGACCACAATGCCCGATAGAACACTGGCGATAAGAGCAAAAACCTTTCTAATCAATAGTAAACAACAGCTCTTTTTTCGCAGCAGCCACTCGGAATAAATAACAACAAATTGCGCACGCCTACCGAGATTCGCTGACGACAGTCGAACAAGACAGTATTATAATCAACGAAATTCCTTCGCACCGCGTAACAGTTTGCCACGAAAACAACAAAAACACTACCGGGCTGCTCAAGAAAAAAAAATCCACGCATCCAATTTTTCAATGGATTTCTGCTACCTTCTCAAGGGTTGGCTTTCACAAGCATGATGTGGAAACAAGTCAGTCAGCGGAAATGAGCTCGTCTCAAATTACTGCATCGACAGGCTGCAACAGGCAATTTACGGAAAACAAAACTTGAATCTAAAGAGAACCGTTTCCGGATCCAGCAGGTTCTGACCGAATTTCCGAACAAAATATCACTATAGCAACTGATTTTAAAAACTTTTCTACGCCAAGTTCTCGACGAACGGCTTCACTTTCGAGCACATAGAACGAATATTCTCATCACACTCGTCGTTGAACAAACGAAAGCAGCAGGCGAGGCGAGTGGTTAACAAAACACACTTTTGCTGGAACTGCTGGCGAAGATTGCACATACACAGCCTTGCTGCGCTTGATGGCTGCCTGTAGGCTAGAGCGAGTAAGCATCATCTGCACCGCGAAAGATTACAAAGGATGATGATATTTTCAACATCATCAGCAGACAGTATTACGAAGCTTCAATGACCAGCCACAAAAACAACAGCTGAATCCGCAGACAAAACAAAGAAGACTTCTAGGAAACTTAGTTTTTGATGCGGGCGAAAAAGCTGTCAAAGTGACTCACGACTTGTCAAAATTGAAATTGTGGCGAAAATCGAGGGGATTGAGATTTTTTTTTCGAAGCAATGTAGATTAAAGACAATCTAATTAAAAGACTTGTAGATAAAAACGCTTTTGGAACTGAACATACCAAATTCTTGACAAACATATGATTACGGCTTAAAAGCCAACTGTCAAAAATCACTTTGAATGAAGATTCCGGACAAACGATGCCTCGCCAGTCACAAATGTTGGTAGTAAACAAAAGAGAAAAGTTTTCTCTACACGTTAAATAAAACAACCTGCAGAATAAGTTCTTTTAACTTACTTTTGAGTTGTGCGTCGCTTTCGCACTTATTAGTGTTGTCAAAAACAAAAAGAGAGATTCGACTCAGTCGAGGTCTTCTGTGGAGGAAGGTACTTTTGAGTTGTTTGGGGTGAACTCAAAATTAGGTAAATTCAACTTATATTTGAGTATAAAAAACCTATCAATGAGTTGTAATTTTTGCCTTGGTTAAATGGAAACTACCTTCAACACGGTTTACTTAATTTTAAGTTCCCCCACGATACCACGAGATTGAGTCAAAGGAACTCAATTTTAGGTAGTTTTTCGTTTCCGTGTAGCATTTAGTACTGCCCACTGAGACGTCCAAAAAATTGTTTCAAAATCGTTCAACACGGGTCCAACGATGGACGTTCGTTGAACGGTTATTTGGACGTTGTCCAAATTGGTCCAACGAACGTCCTTCATTGGACGATTTTGAAACCAACCGTTCTTAGAGGGTGTGAACTGTGTTTGCACACAAAAAAAAATATTGGTAAAAGTAAGAGTGTTCCGCTCTTAGCAAAAAACAACCAACGCCAACTATTAGGTTGAAAGTAAAACTTTTAAATTAATCAAGAATAATAATCAAAGTAAAAGTTTTCCTTTTAAGCAAATGAAGAATAGTACTCAAAACAAAAGCTTTATTTTTACACTAAGAGTATACGTTGGTTGTTTTTTGCTAAGAGTGAAAAACTCTTATTTTTACCAACTTTTTTTTTCTGTGTGTGGGCAGTAACGGTTTGTTCGGAATTTCCCTTTAAAGAGAATTTTAACAGTTGGCTTTTAAGGCGTAATCATATGTTTGTCGAGAATTGAACAATAAAGATTATATTCTTGTTGCAGTTGAAAACCGAAATATTGAACTTGCGCTTTTTTCCCTATTTGCAGAGTGGGCAACTAATGCGTATCTTGTGTAAATGATAGAGAATCAACTTGCGCATCATCTACACCAGTTGCGCTTTAGTTGCACAAGCTAAAAATAGGAGAAAAACCGAAAGGCGCAAGTCCAGGGGCAGATCACTTAAGGAATGTACAACAAATTTGCATCAAATTAGAAAAAAACGCATTTAATTTCCATTTTTCATTCATCTTTGCACTCCCTCGCACAAAAGTTTGTTTAACAATCGTGCTACGCTGATCCATTTTGTTCGACGTTGTGTTGAATATAGGGCTAGTTTTTTGTAGGGTTTTGATTACAAAATTTTTCAAACATTATTTCGTGTTGCATTTGATGGGATCTAACCTAGTATGAAAAATGGAAAAAATTTGTAATGGAGCTGATGACCATGCAATACATTTTTACAATAAAAGATAGTTATGGGTAATATAAATCAGTATTGCGGAATGAGTGTGAAGTACATTAAGTCCCCTCGTTCGCGGGCGTGTGCGAATACCCAGTAAACGAAAAGGCGGCTTGGCGGGTTAAACTACATGCTGGCGATCGGTAGGCTATTGAAGCTTTGTTCTAGGCTACCCGCCGTAACTTGCCGTTCACTGTAAAAGTAATGTGGGTAGCATGCCTATCGTTCTTCATCATGCGCACACGGATGAAGCGAAATCTTGAGTGGAAATGCTCGCGATAAACCCAAGCTTTCCTATAGTATGTAGTGTAATTCAAGGTAGCCTTTCTCGCGAACGGCCAGGCACAGGCGAGAGTGAATGTATGAAGTGCATAGGCTACTAAGAGCCGATTTCTTCACTCTCGCTTAACGCTTAAGCTAGGTTTAATCGTACTAGTTAAATAGTTTAAAGATTAAGCGAGGGTGAAAATATCGGCCCCAAGAGTGATACTCTGTCTTATTTCGGCAAAAGATTCCGCTACTGAACCCCACTCATCGCAGTCGGAATGTTTTCTTTCAGAGTTTCAGTGCAAATGTAACAACCGATTCAGCCAGAATGGGTTGTTGTATTCGGGCTGGAATTCCCACATAAATTAGCCCACATTCCGAATCTCATTCCTAAAATGTGATGTACTAGGATGCGGTTTTTTTATAGTTAGGACCAGCCTCTTGTCGCGGAAGGCATCTCTGTACATCAGCCAGAATCATTGCCATGAAAATCAGAATGAAGTTAAAATGTTGATTGAACTATCAAATTGAGTATCTAATCATCCCACCAGATGCAAAAAGTCGTTTGGAATGCTAATACATAGCGCCAAAGATAATTGTTTCTTTAAGGCTTTATAACTATAACACCCCGTATATGTAGTGTGCTGTCAAACTCCATATGTTGGTATAACGTTGCCAGAGGGCAGGTGTGGTCATCTATGTCGTCACACAGAAGCTCTTGATTCACGTTTATTCCCATTAGATATTCATAATACGGAAAAAGCGCACCCTTTCATGTAAGATAAGCTAAAATGACATAAACTATATTCAATTATGCTAATGTATCTGCATACAGTAATACAATTTGTGAACAATCATTATTTTGCAAACTATGAGTAATAAGTTAATGTTAAGCGCTAATGCAAGCGTTATATTCACTACAGCTTTTCGGTGTTTATTGGCTCTATGCAAGCTTTGCGAATGTCTATAAGATTTAAACAAGCTTTGTAAACGTTTATTGACACTACGAATATCAAGCATTAAAGCAGACAGTACATGGGTATTAGGGTAGCACAAGAATGTATGAAACAAATTAAATACCGCAGAACCAAGTTTAAAAAATTTACAATTCATCAACGAATTCCTACGTAAAATCTGAATCAAATCTGTTCCAGCATGTTTTCGCACAAGCGATTCAAAGTTCGTATGGAGTTTATTATGAGAAAACAATGCATTTTCATTAAATTCATAAATATGTCGTGTGGTGCCTCTGCAAAATATATTGTATGCTACATTTTATAGATCAGTCATGTAGAACAACTTCTGCTGAAGACAGTTCATAGCTATGACAACTGGTTCATGAGTTATTGAAAAATTAAGCTCTCGTTGCCCTGAAAGTTATGAAAATAGTGTTGTATCTGGCTACCCGGCGAGTTGAACCTGCAATCAAGTGAACCTTGGACATATTTGTTGTGGTCACCAGTTATACCATTTGTGTAAAACGGAAATATAGTTCAGATGGTATCATCAGAAACATGCAATTAAAAAAATGTAAACGTTATGCCTATTGATTTTACACATAGATTGAATTTGTAACAGAATTATTTTTATGTATTTTTTGGCGTTCAATAATATGTGCTGAATAAATTAAAATAAGCTCAACTGATGTTCACCACATCCATATGGGGCTGGAATTGGGACTGCTATAGAATGCCCCGTGAACTGAAGTTTGGTGAATTGAGCAAGGCTGGCGATATCTGTCACTAAACACCAGCAAGAAATTGTTTCCGGTCATGAAACACAATTTGATATTAACCAAAACTTTTGAACGGAGCATCCGGGGATTAAGATTGGAATAGCATCCTTATAACGGTTATAACATAACTTTGTTAGGCTAAGGACATGTCCAGGAGCGTTTTATTTTGTATAAGAGTTTCAAAGTAGAACTGAAATTGAAACATTCACATCCCTAGCAGAGCGTTTTGTTTTATAATTTCGAACAGTTTTGTTTTAAAATTTATAACTGTTATACGACGCCGTTCTATTTGTGGCTTATTTTAAAACACGGTTAGAACTGTGTTTTAAATACATGGATAGTATTTGGCACAGACACTTAGACCCTATAGACTGGGGAAAAATAAATTTGAATGCAGTAACGCTGAAGGCATGGCGACTGAATAGAACACCCGCTAAAACTGCTGCTGGGAACAGCAAAAATTAGTTTTAAAATTTTCAGTTTTATATTATAGAACTGTTAAAATTTTGAATCTAGAACTGAAACACTCCTGAACATGCTTTAACTTTTTGTAGGTTTTTGGCGTCTTACACGTAACGCAAAATACATTATGAATTTCTATTTTGGTGGAAATAAATGCATTTAATTTCGCTGATTTTTAAAAAATGTATCACAAATGATTTGTCCCTAGTTTCATAGTCTTTCTAACACATACGCCGTTTGATTTTTTTTCAGAGCGGCATACGCTCTAGGTTCGAACTTCTGCCTTTAGAAGATTTGGGAGTTAGTTTGCTCCAGCAAGCTTGTCGTATGATCCATTTGGATGTTGGGTAATAGAAATTAATATTTGTGGTTCTTAAGGGGTTATAAATAAAGTTGGAACTCAAAAAACCGAAAAAAAAATTATTGAATATTCTGAAAGTACATACTTTTGAAAATATCTGTGCGAAATTTCATCCAGATCGGAGCACCAGATTTCAAACTACAGCCGTTCGCAGCGCGCAGGTTCTTCCACGATAGAAGTTAACACAAAACTTTAAATGCAATTATCTCGGAACTATGTTTTTTTGAAAAGTACCGTTGCGGTGAACGTGATATCTCAAAAACTATTCATCCGATCTTCATATTTTTTTTATTTGATTGTATTAATATTCTCGTGTAGTTGAACGGTTCCTTTTTCCTCCAATAATTTTCGATTGTTCGCTATGAATTTTTGTTTAAAATTTTAAGCACCAAAAAACTCAATTTTTTGGTCAACATGTTTTTTTCATCGGAAAATTTTTTTATTGGGAAACCGATCCGTTCAAGTACACCACAATCCATTTTTCTTCAATAATCTTTTTACTTTGATTTCTGTTCGGCTTGGAGAGCGTTCACCGCAAACCTCTGCCAAAAAACACGTTTCGGGGGATAGGCCATAACTTCACCAAACTCGAATATTTTATAATTCAATCTGTTTTTTCGAACTTCGACAGTACTACTAACGAACTGTCTTTCGCTTTTTCACCACAACTTTGTATATAACCCCTTAAATTGAAAGATTTCTGTTGTGATTACACTTATAAACAGGCACATGGTTTTGAACATACATTTTTAAACTATCATCAATTCTATACTAAATTGAATTTAGATATCTTCGCAGTTAGTTAAGTTAGATCAAACAATATAAATTAAGGGGAAAAATATACTAAATTGAAATAAATCATCGATATGTACCACATCATGTCATGGCTCGAAGGTTATGTGCCCTTTGATATGTTTACGACGGCATTCCTAAACTTTGGAAGCTGATAAGTTTTCCCATTCTTACAATGTGCTTCATTCTAGAATAAGGATGTAATAGACATTTCCACAATTATATTGTACATAACTAGCTAATGAACTTGCTAATGAATCATAGTTTGGATAAATGAGAAAGGCACAATCTCACCAGTAGGTGGATTAACACAGGTTTTTTTTCAAACCGTTGACTACATCTTCATACAAATTAGTTAATAGTACTCTACCAACGCCCCGAATACGCTGATTGATTTTCATGAAGGTTGTACAAAAGGGCAGTGAAAAAACTGCCTTTTTCATTTTCAAAGATGGCCGCTTTTCAAATCATTCTCAGTTGAACTTTTTTTGTTTATTAGGGATCTTGTTGAACTTTAATTTTGTTGATTTTTAAAAATGCATCACAATTGATCTGCTCCTAGGGTTCAACCGATTGATGATTCGGTATTTAGTAACAGTTTTTTCGGGACATTTTCTTTACTCTTCCAATAAGCTCAAGTACGTTCGCTTGGGCTAGTGCCGGAGCAGCTCCAGATGGCAGATTTTGGTTGCCACAATATTACTGATTGTACACTAATAGTTTTGAATTAACTCCACCTTGCAAGTGGACTACTTTTATAAAGTTAGCAGCGACTTCTAAGTAACGACATGATCTGGAAGAACTCTTTATAAGAACAGTCTTGTGTTACTTTTCACTCTACAATAAAGAAACAGAAACAAATATTGCATTGTCTTAATTTCCATTGAATTATTATTGTTTTGAGAAAAAATCTGAATAAAATCGACATCCAACCTACCTTTGTAAAGTTTTACTTAGAAGAACAGAATAAATGGCGTCGAAAATATGTCGTAAAAATGGGGTTTCATGTATTTTGGACATCGCTAGTTTTATTTCTTAATAGCAGTTTGTTTATTAAATTAGAATAACGAGGATGTAAAATATCTATTATTCTAATTTAATAAACAAACTGCTATTAAGAAATAAAACTAGCGATGTCCAAAATAAATGAAAATCCATTTTTACGACATATTTTCGACGCCATTTATTCTGTTCTTCTAAGTAAAACTTTACAAAGGAAAATTCCAAACACATAGAATACACAATAGAAAGACAGATACAATGATTGGATCATTGGAAAACTATCGAATTATATATCATCACTAGTACCGATTCCTCTTGGTATGCGTTGAAGTATGAATCATTTTCGATGACATTTTTTCAACTGTGAATTTTGATTGATTTGAGCAATTAGAGATGAACTATAACGATGCTGATACTTAACAAACAACCCAAATAATGTAATTGCCTTCTTTAAACCAAATGAATTTGGAAGAAGTGGCAGTAAATTAGATAACTTTATGAAAAGGGTAAAAATATGTATGTTAAAACTAGGTTGGCTATCTTAATATATCTGGTGAGGCAATCTATAAACTTAAGTTGTTATTTGAATTTTTTTAATTGAAATCTTTACGCAGAAAATATACATGGGGGCGCTGCATGCTTCAGGAAGCCAGGATTGTGTGTTTTAAATCAGTGTTTAATATGCTGTATTCCTTATCCCATTAAATTTTTCACTTGCAGTTCTATATAATACAGATTCTGTATAAATGGCAGCTCTGCCAATGGGTGAACTCGCCGCAGAACAAAACCAAAACATCTCGCCAGAGATGCCAGATTTGCAGACAAGTCTGCAAATTCGCAGACTTTTAATTTAAGCTGCAGATTTTTTCGATGACGCAGATATTTGCAGATTTTTCCGTTTGGTTGCAGATATTTGCAGATTTTTTAGTTTGGTTGCAGATATTTGCAGATTTTTGAATATAAAGGCTTTTGGTTACACTAGCTTGCCTCACATTTTTGTTCTTCCCAGACTTTTAAAATTATTATTGCAGACATTTGAAAAAAGTACCTGGCATCTCTGCATCTCGCTCGCTTTTCGCCGCATCATGCATCAACCATCGCGTCGCACTTCGCCGCGCTAGCAGTTCATCGTCGGTCGTCGTTCGTTTCGTTAGTGCCGTGTGTGCTTTTGGTCTGATTTCATACTTCGGTCGGTGTACAGTGCGAGTGTATTCGTGCGAAGAAATTAAAACCGGAGAAAATAAGGAAAAAAGACCGATTCGGCTGCAGTTATTATTCATAATTTTCCCTATTAATTCAATCCAATTCGGGTAATTAGCGTAAATTCGATAAGCGTGGTATTTTTCTCGTTTTCGGAAGCTTTCGTGAATCCAGAACACAAGCGCTTGTTCGCTCCGCGTAGAAGCTAACAAAAAAAATCGATCTCTTGTTTGAGAATTACTCCGCAATCCGTCCCGCTGCTTCCGCCGCTGATGATTTGCTGACAATCGTAAACTTCTGAACGAGGACAGTGTTTGTTGTAGGTCATCGCTACTGTTATCAACAAACGGATCGCAAAACTTGTTTTTTTCTTCGGTAACTGCTGGAACTAGGAAATCTGCGGAGAGTTACGACAAAATGTCGACAGATTCCGGAAAAAATGTGAGTGCTTTGGTGGTGAGCCGGGAAAAAATTATGCTACTTGATACATACCTAGAGGCACCGGGATGAGAAAGCTTGGGGGAGACGAATAATGAACTTGAAACTCTGGCACCAACAAGACGATGCTGTTTGTAGTCTTCCGGCATTGAATCAATAACATCTCGTGGTCTGTTGGTTCAAGAAAAAAAAGTTAGTTCTGGAATGATTGGGGTGGGGTCCAGATCGTGATGCATGAAATCTCGTCGGTTCAAAGAAACTGTCAGTGTCTGAGCATGAGTCATTTACGGTTTTGCTTTTATGTTGTCTTAGTTGCATTACTTGCATTCCGTTCTCCAGTAGTACGGTCACTAACAGAACCAACTTTAATGCCGTTTTTCATGAACCTGTCATAAAAAGCAATGCAATCGCTGGGCCGATCAGTGATTTACAACATTGGTGAAAGTGAACTAACAAAATAATTATACACTCAAGTTTTTTTTTACGCGGTTTTTTTTGCGCGGTATTTTTTTACGCGGTTTTTTTTTACGCGGATTTTGAAATTTACGCGGTTTTCATTTACGCGGATTTTGAAATTTACGCGGTTTTCATTTACGCGGTTTTTGAAATTTACGCGGTTTTCATTTACGCGGTTTTTGAAATTTACGCGGTTTTCATTTACGCGGATTTTGAAATTTACGCGGTATCCATCAATGAGGTTCCCTTTATCGCGGATTCTTAAATTTAAGTGGTCTTCATTTACGCGGATTTTGAAATTTACGCGGTTTTCATTTACGCGGATTTTGAAATTTACGCGGTTTTCATTTACGCGGATTTTGAAATTTACGCGGTTTTCATTTACGCGGATTTTGAAATTTACGCGGTTTTCATTTACGCGGATTTTGAAATTTACGCGGTTTTCATTTACGCGGTTTTCATTTACGCGGCTCGTATCCCCCGCGTAAAAAAAAACCTGAGTGTACCTACATAGTGATGTTTCGGTCCGAAGAAGCATCGTATAAACATTGCACAAAATACCACGTATACCCATGTTACGACAAATTTCCATGAGACCCCAAATACACAGCCAAAAGCAAAACGGCCAGTTGCATATTTTGCCAACGATTAGCATGAAAAAGAAAATTGTTCGCCGTAAATATATGTGCGAAAAACCGATTGCACTGCACTTTTACATTGCTGCTGCATGTCGCAAACTCGCAAAAATGTTACGGCCAATAGAAGACGAAATTGATATTAATGGTTAAGCCGTGCTTGGCCTCGAGCCAGGCAGTGCATTTTTTCTTCGATTGCGTCGACTGGCGACGCTTTGCAGCCAGAGCATGCATTCCAGCTGAACTTGGTGTGCTACTTTTTGTTGTAATTAGAATTGGTTGCATTTTCTATCGTAATTCTTTGGAGCAGAGCGTGCGTTCTGTCATGGGTTGTGTAGATAAACCTCTCTGCTGTTGGTTGTAATCAGTGCAGTCCATGTGTCTTTTTTGTAACCGTTTGTTTTTCCTTGTTCTGGGTTGAATGCGCCTGTGAATGCATCCTCCGTCATTCAGACGGTGCGTAGAGTAGAGAAGAACAAACAAATGCAGCTGGTTTATTTATGTTTCGGTCTGTTTGTTCGCCTATCTTGTTTTAGGTATATGGAAGAAGCAGCGTTTATCATTCGAGGCGGCTCTTTTCCAGTGGTATGTGAGGATAGACTTTATTCTTGTTTCAACATTTTTGGAGCATGATGAGGGCATTAGAGTTCAGCTAGCTTTTCTGGCAGGAAGTTGTATTGTTACTGCTGAGACGATTTTTCAGATGTGGGTGGCCGGATTTTTAGCTTTTAAATCGGTATTCTTAAAAATTTTGGGCATCATTCAGGAAAAGTAACGTTTATTGATTTGCATTAAAAGACGGACAATCAAAAAATCGAGAAAAATATGGAATTTGGAATGACGAAAATGTAAATGACCGACGTTCAAAGCGTCGAAGAATTATTTTACATTATTTCGCATTTCATGCTTTGTTTTAACTAGGGATGAGTAATAAATCAATCCTGCTCTAGCGCTTCAAAAGGTACGGGCTGGTCTCTTCAATATCTCGTATGGTCAGGTCCCCGTCAGAAAGGATTTTAAGTGGTCAGTAGGAACGTAGCACTAGCTCTTACGTCGCCTATCCGCTGGCTCGAGGTGCATATTTTGGAATATGAAGAAGATTAACGTCGAATGACACTCAGAATCATGATGGAGAAACATTTTACTGGTTCATTTTCCATAAATAATACACAAGCAGAAAAATCAAATGGAAGCAGAGCCTGACTCAAATGAAGCTGATACCGAAGCTCACATAATAGCCAGTGCTATATTTACAGAAGCAAAAGTTGAATGGGCGATTGATTTCTTTGAACCATTCAAATCTCCGGGTATGGATGGTGTACTGCCAATAATGCTACAAAAAAGCAAATAGCATATTATTCCACACCTGACGCAAATCTTTAGCTTAGTCTAGTACTAAACTATATACCTACGAGCTGGAGACATGCCAAAAGCTGGGAAGCGTGATAAATCACTTCCAAAATCTTTTAGGCCAATCAGCTTGACCTCCTAAAGATAATGGATAAGATAAAGATAATGGAGAAAATGATGGACCTACATGTTAAATCAGAGTTTTTGGAACAATCTTCTCTGAGCAAGTTTCAATTCGCATATAAAAATAACAAATCAACAGTAGATGCGTTACACATGCTGGTCGGAAAACTGGAGAATACTATTGTAACAAAAGAAATTTCACTGGCTGCCTTTCTAGACATAGAGGGAGCTTTCGACAATGCATCTCATAGCTCAATGCGGAATGCTATGAAGAAACATGGGTTCGATATCTACACAATAAATTGGATCAACTCGATGCTTATAAAGCGTTAAGTAACTAGCACGCTTGGAAACACGACACTGGCTGTGAAAACAAATAAGGGATGCCGTCAAGGTGGAGTTCTATCGCCCTTATTGTGGTCATTGGTTGTAGACGAACTATTGAAATTATTAACTGAAACGGGATACGAAGTGATTGGATTTGCAGATGATGTTGTAATCCTCGTGAGGGTAAAATTTGACACTGTTATCTCCAATAGAATGCAATCTGCATTAAACTTCACTTTGAAGTGGTGTAAAAAGGAGGGCCGAAACATAAATCCCTCTAAGGGCCGATTTCTTCACCCTCGCTTAACTTTTAAACCAGGTTTACCAGTACGTTTAAACCTGGCTTAAGCGCTAAGCGAGGGTGAAGAAATCAACCATAAAACAATCATAATCGCATTTACTCGAAAAAGAAAATATTTATCAACACTATTGCTCAACGGCACAGTAATTGAATTGTCCTCTGAGGTGAAGTATCTGGGATTGATATTAGATAAAAAAAAACTAAACTGCAATGCACACATTGAGCAGGTTATAAGCAAGGCAACAAATGCTCTTTGGGTGTGCAGTAGAACGTTGGGGTCTCAGACCTAGTATGGTTTACTGGATTCTGTCACGTTCGCCCGAATGACATTCGCCCGAAAGACATTTACCCGAAGGACATGTGCCCGAATGTCACATAAACCCGAATGTCATTCACCCGAATGCCACGAACACCCGAAAGACATTCGCCCGAATGCAACATAAACCCGAATGCCATTCGCCCGAATTCCATAAGCCCGAAAAACATCGAAATGTCAATCGAAAAAAATTAATTTATTAAGATGAAATACAAATTTTATTACATTTGATGCTATGAAGAAATTAACACTAAAGCTATGCCAGTCAAATAGTTAATCCAATCACCTGGTTTGCATGATTTAACTAAGATTTCCAGTTTTAGGTCCTTTCGTGAGTTCATTTTGACTTTTTAGCTGTTGGTACCGCTTGTAGTGTACGTAAAACATACGTACTAGGGTTTTTCTCTTCAAGCTGCAACTGCTTCAAAGCACCATAGAATTTCCACGGCTTATCAAACCGTTCCATTTATTGTGCTAGTCTTCCACATTATTGGTGGTCCTAGGATTCTTTCTCGATACATTTTCGAAAACTAACAACGAAGCGGGGAGCAAAGAACGGTTACCGAGAAACTTTTTGATTAGTTTCCTTCCTACCGAAAATACAATTTTTACTAATGTAATCCAAAAAATCGTCGAGAGCCTTTGGACAACTTTTCCTCAATTCTTCGAGTGCCATTGAAATACCTTGATGGGGCAAGAAAGCCAATGCAACTACTTGTTTGTAAATTAATTGTATTTGGTGATCTTTCGAATATTTTGTCTGAAGACCAAGATGTTTTATTTTTCTGAAAAAACTTTGGTTTAGATGGAAGAATCATCCGTGAAGGGCAGCACCGGGAAAAAACTCTTCTAGCAACGTTTATCGCAGCTGTCTCGAAATCCAATATTACGTAGAGAGCTATTTGGTATATAGATTCAAGAAATTGCTCTTGTTTTGAAAGAAGGAATCAACCCTTTTGTTTGAGTAAACCGGGCAGACGAGTGGATCAACAGTTTTTTTGCAAACTTATTTGGCATGCAGATCCAAGGATTTGTTCATGTTTGAAAGAAGCAATCAACCCCTAATTGTGGGAAAAGAGTTTCATGTTTAAAAGAAGGAATCAATCCCTAAGTGTGAGTAAACCGGGCAAACGAGGAGATCACCGGTTTGATTGCTAGGGCTATTTGGTATACAAACTCTAAGAACGGCTCATATTCAAAGAAGGAATCAACTCCTATGTTTGAGTAAACCGGGCAAACAAGAGGATCACAGGTTTGCTTATAACTCCGGCAACGGGTGGATCAACGCCTCGTCCAACGTAACCTCAGCGGCTTTGCACCGCTTCGGGTCCTTGGCTTCGGATATGCGGCCAAGCCGCAACACACTAGCTCCGCTGTATAAGCTCACTTGTTATTGTTCAATTTATCAAATTTTGGTTAAAGATTTCACATTTCCCACTCGAATTTGGTTTATTTATGTTAAAATACATCCTTTTGGCAAAAAACCGCATTAAAGTCGGACTTCTATCACTAAAGTTACTATACTAGACAATTGCCGATTTTATATTATGCTTGAGTGAATGTGGTATTCGGGTTAAACACATTCGGGCGAGTGGTCCATTCAGGTTTATGGCATTCGGGTAAATGGTCCATTCGGGTTAATGATATTCGGGTAAATGGTCCATTCTGGTAAATGGTTTTCGGGCGAACGTCATTCGGGTAAATGACTTTCGGGCGAATGTCATTCGGGCGAATGTCATTCGGGCGAATGTGATAGAACCGGTTTACTGGTTATACTCCACAATTGTCAAACCAAGAATAACATATGCCTCGCTGATTCTGTCACGTTCGCCCGAATGACATTCGCCCGAAAGCCATTTACCCGAAGGACATTTGCCCGAATGTCACATAAACCCGAATGTCATTCACCCGAATGCCACGAACACCCGAAAGACATTCGCCCGAATGCAACATAAACCCGAATGCCATTCGCCCGAATTCCATATACCCGAAAAACATCGAAATGTCAATCGAAAAAATTTAATTTATTAAGATGAAATACAAATTTTATTACATTAGATGATATGAAGAAATTAACACTAAAGCTATACCAGTCAAATAGTTAATCCAATCACCTGGTTTGTATGATTTAACTAGGGTTTCCAGTTTTAAGTCCTTTCGTGAGTTCTTTTTAGACTTTTTAGCTGTTGGCACCGCTTGTAGTGTACGTAAAACATACGTAGTAGGGTTTTTCTCTTCAAGCTGCAACTGCTTCAACACATCATAGAATTTCCACGGCTTAACGAACCGTTCCATTTATTGTGCTAGTCTTCCACATTATTGGTGGTTCTAGGAAACTTTGTCGATACATTTTCGAAAACTGACCACGGAGCGGGGGGCAAAGGAGGGTTATCGAGAAACTTTTTGATTAGTTTCCTTCCTACCAAAAATACAATTTTTACTAATGTGATTCAAAAAATCGTCGAAAGCCTTTGGGCAACTTTTCCTCAATTCTTCGAGTGCCATTGGAATACCTTGATGGGGCAAGAAAGCCAAGGCAACAACTTGTTTGTAAATTCGTTGTATTCGGTGATCTTCCGAATATTTTGTCTGACGACCAAGTTGTTTTATTTTTCTGAAAAAACTTGAACTGTCTCGAAATCCAATATTACGTAGATAGCTATTTGGTATATAGATTCAAGAAATTGCTCTTGTTTTGAAAGAAGGAATAACCCTTATGTATACCGGGCAGACGAGTGGATCAACAGTTTCTTTGCAGACTTATTTGGCATGCAGATCCAAGGATTTGACATGTTTGAAAGAAGCAATCAACCCCTAATTATGGGAAAAGAGCTGCTCATGTTTAAAAGAAGGAATCAATCCCCAAGTGTGAGTAAACCGGGCAAACGAGTGGATCACCGGGTTGATTGCGAGGGCTATTTGGTATACAAACTCAAAGAACTGCTCATATTTAAAGAAGGAATCTACCCCTATATTTCAGTAAACCAAGCATACCAATGGATCACAGGTTTGCCGAGTAGGGACCTCCGCTTCGGTTTCTCGACCTCGGTAATTGTGGCAAAGCCGCATCACACTAGCTTCGCCACATAACATTTATGAGCTACTATTTACTAACGGTGTAGTGCCAAATGGACTCCCACCATGCAAGATATAATTACTAATTTAATTGAATCAATTCGTTAACGGAACATCTTAATATATATTTACCTCGATCGGTCGTGTTTCCGAAAAATTTCTTATTATTTTGTCCGGTTTATCACAAGATTTCACCGCTCGCGCTGACAACTGCATCCTATATGCATCAGTTTGCACCTGAAGAGCATTTGTGGCGTTGGCAATAGAACCTCAGTGACGTCGGATAGTACACCTAAAAGCGATGTCGCATAGCCACATTGGTCAGTGTACGGTTGACTAATGTGGCTACGCCACATCGCTTTCTGGTACACTGTCCGACTTCGCTGCCGCTCAGTCGGCTTTAAACTAGCTATAGCCCCTATGTTTGAGTAAACCAGGCAAACAAGAGGATCACAGGTTTGCTTATAACTCCGGCGACGGGTGGATCAACGCCTCGTCCAACGGAACCTCAGCGGCTTTGCGCCGCTTCGGATCCTTGGCCTCGGATATGCGACCAAGCCGCATCACACTAGCTCAGCTGTATAAGCTCACTTGTTATTGTTCAGTTTATCAAACTTTAGTTAAAGATTTCACATTTCCCGTTCGGATTTGGTTTATTTAGGTTAAAATACATCCTTTTGACAAAAAAACCGCATTAAAGTCGGACTTCTATCACAAAAGTCACTAAACTAGACAATTACCGATTTTATATTATGCTTGAGTGAATGTGGTATTCGGGTTAATGACATTCGGGCGAGTGGCCTATTCGGGTTGATGGCATTCGGGTAAATGGTCCATTCGGGTTAATGACATTCGGGTAAATGGTCCATTCTGGTAAATGGTTTTCGGGCGAACGTCATTCGGGTAAATGACTTTCGGGTGAATGTCATTCGGGCGAATGTGATAGAACCGCCTCGCTAGTTTGGCGGCCTAAAACAAAAGAGACATCAACTCAAAAAAGTTAGGTAAACTTCAAAGGCTTTCTTGTGGAGCGATAACCGGTGCCATGCGAAGTACTCCATCGAAAGCATTAGATGCAATGCTGCACCCCCTTCCGCTTCATCAGACGATAAAATTAGAAGCAGTAAAAAGCGCATTGAAAATAACTCGTCATGAACAATTATCATCTGGAGACTTAACAGGACACCTGCAAACGAAGATTGGCTACAGGTAATGCCGAACTTTGAAACTCCCTATAAAATTAATGAGTCTGAACGGTCAAGCTGCGAACAAGGTGGCCCTATTCTCCGTCCAGGCTTAGTAATTTTCTACACAGATGGGTCCAAAATAAACCATTTGACGGGATCCGGTATTACAGGACCAGGAATAAACGCTAGTATTCCCATGGGATACTGGCCGACAGATTTTCAAGCCGAAATATATGCCATACTAGAATGGACCTATGTATGCCTGAAGAGAGGATACTGGTATGCAAATATCTGCATTTTCTCAGACAGTCAAGCAGCACTAAATTCCCTAAGGGCTCCTACATGTCGCTCAAAACGAGTATGGGAGTGCATCCATGCACTCTGACAATTGTCGGAGGAAAATCAGGTCAATTTGTACTGGGTTCCAGGACATTGTGGAGTTGCAGGGAATGAAAAAGCCGATGGGTTAGCAAGAAGAGGATCTTCCACTAATTTCATCGGACTAGAGCCATTCTGTGGAGTCTCATCGTGTGCCCTCAAAATGGGGCTAAAAAGTGGGAGATCACAGCTATAAACAACAATTGGAGTATCATAACTGGACTGCGACAATCAAAGAAATTTATTTCACCTAACGATAAAAGAGCCTGGAGTTGCCTAGATTAAATAAAAAAGAACTATGCATCATAACAGGATTACTTACCGGACACTGTCCGAGTAAATATCATCTTATGAAGATTGGTAAACTTACAAACGATACATGCCGCATCTGCGGATCGGAAAATGAAACATCACAGCATTTGCTCTGAGAATGCAGTGCACTGATGCAATGCAGACTTAGAGTCCTCGGTAAAGGAACACTGGAGCCTTTTGATATTTGGACTGCAAATCCCAAACAGGTAATAAACTTCATCCGAAGCTGGGAGTTTGTATCTCAATGAAGACAATCACTCATCAATAGTGATATGTCATAGTTCATAGTACATTTAGATGTTTCCTAGCGCTGCATTGAGTGGTGTAAATGAACCTTTTATGACACCAAAGTGTAGCTGAGGCTTCAAACTAACAATTAGGAACCTTGACCTGTAAATTTTTTCACATCTATCCACCTAAAAGGGCGATTTACTTAAGTAGGTCCGAACAGCCCCGGGTTCTCCTGCGTATGGCTCGTATCCCACAAAATTTGATTATTTTCGGTAGGGTCTTTATGAGTGGATGCCAGGAGTTGCTGCAATACAATGTCCATGTTCAACGGGAAGAGGAATTCTTACACGAGTATTAAAAGTGTCATAACTAATGATTTTTCTGGATTTGTATGAGAGTTGGCTAAAAGAAGTTAAGGACTATCTATCTGCAACATTTCTCGCTCTTGGTCCAGCAATATTTCTTCCCTATTTAAATGATCTACAAATATCTACAAACTACAAGTTTCTCGTCTTTCCGTCGTCGACGACATGAAGATTTTTCGATGGATACGGGATTCAACCGATGCCGATTTCTTTCCTAATCCCGAGCAAATTTTCAATTGTCAAGTTTGCGCGCAAATACCAACCTATCTAGTTGTTCGACTCGAGCATCCCAAGACACTCTCACGTCAACGATCTCGGAACCATCAGTAGGGGTAGCTCCTAGAGCCTCCACAGTGAACAACAAAATATTCGGCCATGACGCCCTTGAATACCTTGCAAATATCGGGGGACGGAACTTCTCGTGTTAGTAAGTTACAGGAATGTCGGCCGAGTGAAACTAGTTCGTCGGCGTCTTCGTTTACACTAATCCCACAGTGTCCTGGGATCCAGCATATCATCGTGAGGGTATCGCAATACTCCTCCATTTCTAGGGCGATAGAGTGTTTGGAGTCTCCGGACTCCAGGAAGCTTATGACGGTGTATGAATCTAGGAATATTGCGATTAAGATATCCTCGAGTTTTTTACGGAGACTGTCAGAGCGATCGCTGCAGCTTCGGTTGAAAAGACTGAACAAGCTTATGGGACACGGAGGGCAAGTCTTGCTCCTATTCCGCTCGCATCCACCCCCACGCTTTCATACAGTTTGAGCCGTCAATGTAGATTCTGATGTAGTTATTTAAATACTCGAGGTTCACTAGCTGATTGAATTAGGCTCGTATTGTCATTCTCTACTCTAATAGTACGGGAAAGGCTGGTGCCAAGATTTCGCCCGCGTATGGAGCCTGACTATAAAGATCGGTGATTCTTGGGGGAAGGTTGTGTCACCACTCCTGGTCCTTTCCAAAAGGACACTATCGTCACCGGCGGTTTTCCAAGGAAGCTGAGCACCCATTTCGTGGTGGTTTTCACTACAGTCCATCGACATGGATGACGTCGGCCTGAATACAAGTGGTCTCGGCGGCTATACTGGGAAGAAAGTTGATTACTTGTTGAATCACGCTGTGATAGAAGGGCGAGGGTGGTAGCCAAGCCTTCAAAGTTTCGACTGGTCAATTCGATACCATGGAATATCATGCTGTGAAGTGAAGTCTAACTTATGTTCAGTGATGTCCTTCTGTTGAGCTTATGGGGCTTCTCATTATGGGGCTTCAGAAATGACTATATTATATTTAAGGATCAAATAAAATGTGATCGATTAATTTAGGAATGTTTAATTCATTGATGGGTTACTTGGTATGAAAACTACATTTTCTTTCATTTTCAAAACAAACATTTCGAGCGTCTTAGTAGAATATTGATTTACATTCACTAATCAACAAGATGTTTAACGATTTTGTTTTTTCGCAGGTGTGTTTTAAGTTAATTATATTGCTTATTTCATACCTTAAATAAAAATAAATCCAAAATCCTTTTTTCGCGTATATGGTTCATTTAAAAATGGTCTTACTTTATTTGGATAATATCGCATACCCTTAAACTATATCAGTGCTACGCAAACTCGGATAAAATAGTCTCACCAAATGACCAGAACTCAACTGTGTTCACTCAATTTGACAGTTATTGCGTAAGTTAGCAAAAATAGTTCATGAAACATTTTATGACACATTTCAGATGGTTGAAAATATTTACTGAATTTTAAACATTCTTAATTCCTTTACCACTTAAAAACCATACTTCCCACTCGGCTCCTTACTCTTGATCACTAGCAAAACCCTTGTAGATCATGCTCTAAATGCTATTTGAAAGTTTTGCATAAATTAGTGTCATTATTTTAGTTATCAAGTGAATATTCAAATTAAATATCAGTAATAACCATGCGTCTCCATTCACAGTTTTTTTTTCAAATTTTGATTGCTTATCGCAATTTTTCGCAAAACTAGCATAGGCTCATTTTAAAGAGAAAATGAAAAGCTTTCGAATGAGCATAGTGTGATCGCGGGCATTCACGGGCGTCGTTGTTGTTATCGCTTTAGAAGTTCGAATTTAATAATAATTCATGACAAACAGTTATCTAAACACTAACTAAACCAACTAGTGACTTATTTTTGGCGATTTAACGATGTAATTTTATCACGCGGATAATTTTGGTGAAGTAATGCAATTCATAAAATCAACCGTTTCTTTGAAAAACGAGAATAACCGTATGTAGTTCCTATGGTCAAATAATGCAAAAAACACTTGAGTTATGCCCTTCAAAAAGCTGTCAAAAATTCATTTTGCGTTCAAATCACCTAAAATCTCGCGAAAAATTCAAATCACCTAAAATCTGCGAGAAAAATACTAGTGAGAATATCACATAACCTTCATATATGGACTTAAGTCCGGGCTCGTCCCACTGTGCATTGCTCTATAACACTGACCGCTGCCTGCAATTTCATTTTTGCACGGCCCGTTGTCTTCCCGATCACAACCAGTATTATGTCATTTTGCATATACAAAGATGTGCACAACCGCGGAGAGGTCAGTGAATAAAGAATTCGTACTGATTAAAAACAGCGTCGCAGTTAACTCTGATGCTTGGGGACTCCATTTGACTCATGAAAGATGTGGGACCGACTGCCTCCAATGCAAGCATGGAGAATCTACGGTTGCGAGTTAATTCTTGAATTAATCGACCAAGGCTGCCGCGGATACCCCACTGATGTAGCTGGCGGAGTACAACCTCCCGCCATACAGTGTTGTAGGCTTTCGCTATACAGTTAACTTTCCCTATGTCGATATTCCTCTCTATCTCGATTATTTTAAGTCCCTTCAAATTAGTTGTGCAGTATCCTCCATATCTCGATACTTTCTCTATCTCGATATCTCCCTATCTCGATGTACCGATCGATATTGCTTGTAAGATATACTATACGCATGGGGCTTGACGTGCATTTTTATCAAATTTTACACTGCAACGAAATATTCTACACAATAAGTTTATTAATAACTGTTTCTAACATCTTTTAAATATTTATATTAAATTGGTCGATTTTGTGGTAGATGAGCAGAGAGCACCTCATGGAGAAATATAACATTTGATCTCCAGAACGGTACTCTAATGAATATCCTAGAAGAAGTAATTCGCATTCAGAAATCAAAACACATTTCAAGATATTTTATTGAAAATATAAAAAATAGCATGTAAATTTTAATCTTGTGAAATAGATTTTTGAAGCTGCCGTTTTTCAGGGACTCTTCTGAAAAAAAGGAATCATTCAAACTTCTAGAATGGATCGTCCAAAAGGTAAAAAATAAAAGATTTCGTTAATGTGTTGCGATCTCGTAACAAATATTTAATTAAAGGAATTATCAACAGTTACTACTAACATGACATCTTGAATCGATTTTGAAGAAGTTTTGGCTATATAATATCTCCGAAATAGAAAACATATAGGTAATACTGTACCGAAAAGATCTTCGATCAATCAGTGAAAATATTGTTACCAATCTTTTATTCTGAGACGCCTACGAATTTGCATACCGTATTCGAATGATTTTTTCAAATTCCTTGCTGCGTACAGCTTCGCAAACTAACATCTCCAATATTTGCGTAAATGGACAAATCCTTTTTTTCGAATATTTCGGAAACGTTCGAATCATCAAGTGTCTACAGCAGAGAAATTTTTATCATATTGTCCTTAACAGTACGAAAATGGAGTTCTCGTGGTCAACCTAATTTCGATTACAATTTTATACAAATATAAACTGGATGGAGCGTATAAATAAGAATGCGGGGTAAATATTGTTTGCTTCGGCCGTACGTTTCACGTCGTATTACCATCTAAGACGAGCATCTATCTTCGTTTCCTGGCTTGGATTATGATGTCCCAAAAAAATACCATTGCGTTCTATATCTCGATCTCTCCCTATCTCGATAGTCTCTTCAATATCGACATAGAGAGTTAACTGTATCTAGTATGACAAGGTCTAAGTGGAGACCTACCGGTAATGCTTGACTAACTACCGTCATCCCAGCCAGTTGCAGCTGCATTAAAAGGCCTCTGGTAGAAAATATTGAAGCATACGGTAGCCTACATCATGGCTGACTTTTATCGTGCAGTGCCTAGTGCGGTGGGGAGTTCAATGTCATTAGCTTCCTGGGGTACATCGATCCAAATAACACTGCAATTGAAGAAGTAAGTGTTCCGGCGTGCTACGGCGGTCCGGTCGGTGTTGAGTTGTACCGTGTTATCAGGTCCGACCTAGTTCCGAGACCAACTGTCTGATATATTGGCCGCAGGCCTAGGCTCTCAGTTGTGGCGATCACGTGGTAGAACCTGTATCTCCTGAATTGTGAGGCAGGTAAATAGGTGCTTAGTGAGCGGTAGCCCGTTGCAGGTTTCCAACATTGGCTTTTAGTCCGTTGGTGTTCAGCTGCAGTGTATTCCACTAATGTTGGAAGTAGGAGTACTTGGGACGGTACAACTGCTCAGAGTAGTGCACCTACTGGTTAGTTAGCTTTCCCAGAGCCATGTTGTTAGCTGCGGTTAATTGAAAATAAGAGGAAGCGGGAGTTGTGGTTGTATTTTCGGGATGGTACAGTCACTAACGAAGCAGTCCAGAGTCATACCGATTGTGCAAGATTTTCCGGTTATGGACGGTGGTGTTGATCCGCGATAGTATCTTCCGGATCGTTTACGACATTTGTGGATCATGTTGTCGGGGTACAAAGGCAAGCAGCCACCAGGTGTTCTCCAAAGGCTGCTGAGATTTCTAGGAACCTTGTGGACACGGAGGCGGATTTATTGTTTTAATTCTCATCAGATTAATTAGAACTTCGGTAAAATAATTCGCTTGCTGCTGAACTAGGACGGTACAATAGCCGAACATGTGACGGAGTTGGTTAATAGATTGGAAGGCTTGGGTGAGTCACTTGGCAAGCACTGGATTGTAGCCACTTATCGATTCTACACAGTTTCTGTGACAACCTGATTGCTGCCTTCGAGAGTCGGCCTGGCGAATAACTCAATTTATAAAAAGGAAACTATGGGATGAGTAGCAGCGCCGTTCCGGGGAGTGTGGAAAATGATAAAGCTCTGAGAACGTTCGGTGGATCGAAAAAGTCTGCAGAAAGGCTAAAAAATGTCTGCCATTACTGCCACATGGAGGGACACTACAGCCAGGATTGCAGAAAATTGGCATCGACAGACCGACATGATGGCACTTGAAAATAGCATAAAGTAAAAATTGTGCTAGATGACAGTGAACATTTCGGAGATGTCTTTTCCACCACTAAGGTGGCAGAGTCTGGTGATATACGGCGCTGGTGGTTGAATGGTAAACGTGACCACCACTCATTCCAGTTGGTCTGGGTTCAATCCCAACCGAGGTCGTTCAGATTTTTCTGAGGCGAAAAAATTTGTGGTCAAGTCTTCCTTCGGAAGGGAAATAAGGCCATTGGTCCCGGTCCATGAGTTGATGGATCGATATCTAGTCCAGATAGTGGAGTCACCTCTCTGGCGTTGGTAATGAAGAAGTAGAATCCAACTTCTATACTTACTAATAAATATCCTCCTCCCGTGATACTTGTGGAGCGCGCAGTAGTATATACATACGACCTCTAGCAAAAGCAAGCATCGGACTAACATTCCTTCCCTTTCCTTTCTCGATATATGTTCGGGCTTGGCCGGCGCCGGTATTGATTAATAACACAGTTTAGGATTACAAGGAGTTGTATATTGAAAGTTGTGTCGCTACTCCCAAGCATTATTATCTACTGATTCCCTGTGCAACTTCAGCTAGTCCAGATCGATAACGGAGTAGCAGCAGTCCGGGGCAGTCGCGCAAGCTCAAGCTAAGGTGGTGGAGTCTGGTGATAATACGTGTTATTTACAGTCGGGCGTCCTATTTCAAATGACGAAAGTAGGCAATCAGTAGCATCACCTTGGCTGACGGTAACAACAACGTTGGTAACAAGGTCCTATCGCCAGGAACTGGTTCTGGAAAACTGTTGCGGTGGATAGGAACGGTGACCAAAGGAATGTAACGTTGAAGCAAATTCGGTCGGTGTCGATGAGTAAAATGTCTGATGAAGGCTATACTGTTCTATTCAGTCGTGCCGGATGCAAGATTCTAAAGGACGGGCATGTTGTAGTGGTTGGTGATCGAAGGGGATACCTATATCAACTAAAGCGACCTGAAGCAGCGACAAAGGCGGTCATTCAACATCGGGATAATTGTCAGTATTTTGGCATCGGCATCAGGGCCACCGAGATCCCAAAGCGTTGAAGTGTGTATCGTTAATGAGATATTGGGAACGGATCGCTCCATGGTCGATTGTGGGAATCAGATCTGTTTGCACCATCTGTTTAGTGAAGCCAAAATGAATAGTGCACTTCCCATTTTCAGAATCGCGTGCTGATGCTGACCGATCTTTGTGGTCCAAGGGGTGATCATACCTCTGGAGGAAATCGTTCTTTGTTGACAATGATCGACGATTACTCCCGTTATTTGCTGAATAATAAATCAGAAGCGGAAGGCAGTTCCGCAAAACGCCACAAATTATCAGACCCGACGACGGCGGCGAATACTCGAGCGAGCATCTTAAAAAATTCCCAAGACAGAATGATATTGTACTACGGCAAACTGTGCCGTATAGTCTCTAATAGAATGATGTAGCAGATCGGAAAAATCAGTCACTATTGGATATGAGGCGGTATCTGCTAGCAGAGTCTGGACTTCTGACGAAGTATTAGGGGCAAGCCGGCCAATTTCTTGCAGAATCGGCTACCATCATCGGCAGTTACTAGAACGTCCCACACGCTGCGGATTTTACGATTGCCTTGCTACAAACATCTACACGATTTGGTAGCAAAGCATTGGTGCACGTACCAGTTAAAAAGAGATGCATGTGCGACATGAAGGCGAAAAAGATAATTTTCGTTGGATATGAAGTAAACTGAAAGTAGTTTCGTTTCCTGAACACAATAACCAGCAGAATCACTATCAGACGGGATGCAATATTTCCCAATCATTGCATTATGAAGGAAAGCTATTCACAGTACTTCTCCAAAGAAATTTGAGCAGTATGATCTGGAAGCGGAGGTCCTTCAACGAAACAGGTAACCGAACCATTGAACGAAGCAATCGAAATGGATTGTGCGTTCCAAGATTTTCCAGAAGAATTGCCAGATCTTCCAGTTCAGAAGGAGATTCCAGCTGAGGAAAGACAACGTCAATCACGCAAAAGTACAAGGGATATCCTTCCACTGAGCCAGGAGTTACATCTGGTCAGTTTATCCAACGATGAACCAACTTTAACATCGAATGGTCAATAATATTAGACAAACTAGTCAATACGACATTACATTCTTTATGACAAACCTACGTTAAACGTTGTTATCCTCTAGAGGACCAATGACTACTTGGTAGTCATCATTTCACTCGATATTGAACAATAAAAATGTCGCGCAGGACGAACCAAGATCCACATAGCCTCATCTCTCACTCCACGAAAAATAAAAACGAATATTCCCACGACTCCGTCGCGCCGAGGCCATGCTTAAGTAGAATAATCAATCTATGATCATTAGGACAGTGGTCCTGTTGACTAATAATTAATATCAAACTATGCGTTTGAATTACCCAGTGCAGTTATTTTAACCGTCCTAGACTTGCGAACCCTTCAATTGAAAATAGTCGTAGACCGAAGAAGACAGTTGAATCCACGATCAGAATGACTATCCATATCAGACTTCAGTTTATGTAACCACCCAACTTCGCACCTAACGCCAACGATGCAACAGCATTTTTTCAGCGTTCCATTTTAGCAAACCCAATCACCGATGGGCCACTTTTTTCCTCTGCCTAGTTTGGTGTACTATAACTAACCAGAAAGCAAAGCCGACGATGATACGCGTGAAATGATGTTTTCGATTGGATGTTAAGTATATTATAGCATGCGATGATGTTTGCGGCTTCCTCCTCTTTGCGGTTCCACCTGGATGAGCCGTAGGATGCAACGAACCTCGGTTATTAAACCGTTTATCAACTCATCGGTGCTCCCTAATATTTTTTTTCGGCATGTTAGCAGCGTCTCTATTTATAGAGCAATAGTATACGGCACCGCAAATTTAGGTACCTTCACCTGGTCGCACTACGAAAAATAACATGGCGAGGTACGTGTTCGGAATATTATTAGAAGGTTAACTACCGAAAATCCTGTTACTGCCGCAAAGCAGTTTGAGCGGTTCGACTTTTGATCAAGGCAAATTATTGGATTTGCCTTCGAGGCGAATGTTTGGTGGTTTTCTATGTTTGCTGCTCCGTGATGACCTACCTTCACGAACAACTGCTAACTATGGGCGCTTCGAAAGTGCATTCGCTTAATTAAGCTGTGATGGATTGGTATATGCGTTCGTGCTAGGAATGCGTAACACGCTGCTTAATTAGGGGTGATAAATATGAGGTGTCTCTTCTGATCCTTCTAAATGTACTTTAAAATAATTTGTTATTCAAGAGATACAATTTCACAGAACCCAGCTACAAAACCATGACCATCCCTTTCGGGCCCGTCGGTATGATGTTTGCTTATAGGAACTTATGTTCAAAAGAGAAACCGGTGTTACTTTGTATTCACTTGTGCAGTTCCCTTTTCTACGATGCATGGTTATTTTACAACCAGCTTTTACGGATTTCGAATTTAGTTTGGGCTATATGCGTAAAAGGTTCGCACGTCCGCCGTCTGGCGGCGAATTCCACGCCATCGGCATTCAGCGAAAGCCGTTAGCGAAGCGGTATGGTTAGTATCAGTTATTGTTTCTTTGGGCTAACAGGTGTGCAGGTCGGACACGAAGCAAGCAGAGAGAAATTCCTTGACTAATAGCACTCAGCTAAGTTGATCTCGTTTAGTTGGGCTGACGAATTCAATGAAATTCAATGAACATGAGAGATATCAAAAAGTTTTGCAACATATTGGTGCGCAAATTGTAGTGAAAAATGTAGTTTACATGATGTAACATGATGTTTTTTTAAATTTATTCACAGTTCTCGAATGTGGAAACGCCGGGCTACGTGGGCTTTGCCAATCTACCGAACCAAGTGCATCGTAAATCGGTCAAGAAGGGCTTCGAGTTTACGTTGATGGTGGTGGGTGAATCGGGACTAGGAAAATCGACCCTCGTTAATAGCCTTTTCCTGAGTGACCTCTATCCGGAACGGGTCGTTCCGGATGCAGTGGAGAAACAGCATCAGACGGTAAAACTTGACTCGTCAACAGTGGAGATCGAAGAACGAGGAGTTAAGCTGCGGCTGACGGTAGTCGACACGCCTGGATTTGGTGACGCTATTGACAATAGCGACAGCTTCAGTGCCATCCTGGAGTACATCGACGAGCAGTACGAGCGGTTTCTACGGGACGAAAGTGGACTAAACCGAAGGAACATTATCGACAATAGGATACACTGTTGTTTCTATTTCATTTCACCGTTTGGACATGGGTAAGCATTGATAGAGCACAGATTTTATTTCTAATAGTTGTCTGAACTCTTTTTTAGTCTAAAACCCCTGGACATCGAGTTCATGAAGAAACTGCACTGCAAAGTGAACATCGTTCCCGTCATTGCCAAGGCCGACGTACTGACCAAAAAAGAAATTCAGCGCCACAAGTGCCGCATCCTGCAGGAGATCGAAGACAACGGGATCAAAATCTATCCACTGCCAGATTGCGATAGTGACGAGGACGAAGATTACAAGGAACAGGTGCGGCAACTGAAGGAGGCGGTACCGTTTGCCGTGTGCGGTTCGACTACCCTGCTGGAGGTAAAAGGACGTAAGGTTCGAGGTCGGCTGTACCCGTGGGGTGTGGTGGAGGTTGAGAATCCGGAACATTGTGATTTCATTAAGCTGCGGACGATGTTGATGTGAGTAGAATGTTGTGGTTTTATAAATGTTTCATCCCATTCAGATGCATACGATGTTCCTGTTTCGTTATTCATGTCATATTCGATAAAGAGAAAAACGAAACAATTCTAAGATGATCCTGACGGTTTCATTTCTTTTTATTTAATTTGTTTATTTGAGACGTCCGACAAATTACGCACATGCCACTTGATATTCGATTCTGTTGGCTTTCTCTCACGTTGTACACGTCCGTGTCGCTACTATTAATGTCGTCTTGTAGTTCGCTGTTTTTGCGTTTACGAGCTTGTCATCTTTGGCATTTTTCTTTTGGCTGATGGCGCTGATTATGAATTCGGAGGAACTGGGAGCAGTTATAGCCTGAACAGTGGCCAATTAGTATCGTCCTTCTCTGTATGGAAGGCAACTCCAAATCAGCATTTTTTTGCTATTTCCGGCATCCTGCAAAGAAGCCACCTTGGCCCAGTAATATTTCTCCACTATGTCAATATCAAACAACAAGGGGCTGGACTGCTTCAGTACGTGGTGTGATCTAAACCCTAGCAAATACTTACTCATCGCGTTTGCGCGAAACGTCATCCAATCCAGTTGAACTACGGTTTGTTTGACTCGAGAATTTGATGACTCTCACGTTACGGATCTTGAAGCCATCTTGAATTCGACATTAACTTTCTAACCATATATTTCATACACTTTGAAAAAGGCACCAGGGCAGCTGGAGCTTATTTTTCGTATAGCAAAATACTTTAGGGACATAGTGGGCGTTGGTCCGCTTAACATTAGAATATTGTTTTGCTGTTTGGAAACCGTACTACTAGATTGGGGTTGACAGAATCGAGGATGCCCAAATCGTCTTGGACTTACAGTCTACCAGAGTGAATTGCTCCACATTTCTCGAAGCCATCTTCAAGCCCGCATTCGAGCACTCCGCAATAGCTCTCTTCTGTGTCTAACTTTCAGGAGAACCAACTACGGTCACCACAGCGGTGTTACCGGGCTTCAGTGAGTTTTCATCAGATTGCGGATTGACTTCAATTCAACTAGAAAGTTCATCTATCCTTAAATGTAACTAGACTAAGTAAACAACATACGATAGCGTTAGTTTCAATAATAGAACACACAAGAGAGCAACTCAGCGATGTAAGACACAGCGGATCACGGAATTCATCAGCATTTTTAATATAAGCCCTAGCTGGCGATTAGCTCGGGCAATGATGTCATCGTAGTGAAACCTAAACGTGAGTTCGTTGTCCAGGATAACGCCTGGGTCGTTGATGTGTTGTACGCATCTGAGGAAGCATTCAGAGATAGTATAATCAAAGTTGTTTGGGTTTCGAGGGTATGAGGTAGAGTGACATCTGTCCATGCTTAACGTCAGCAAGCTCGACGAACACCACTCAACGAATATGTCCAGAATACGCTGAAGCTCCAAGCAGCGCAGTATTTTGTTAATGACCTTGAATAATTATGTATCGCAAACAAAGAATAAACGGCAGCTTGGTGGCAGTAACAAAGTAGCATCATTAATGAAGATTAAGTACAGAAGCGGTCCCAAGTTGCTGCCTTGTGGAACTTCAGACAGATTCGTTAAAGGTGAAGGTGTATGTCTCAATTTTTACGCAGACAGTGCGGTTCGTTGAGTATGGCCTGAATCATGTGACGATAACAGAAGACGAGCCTAACCTGTTTAATTTTTCGAGTAGAATCACGTGGTCAACTCTATCGAAAGCAGCCTACAAATCCAAGTAGAAGGCATCGATTTGAGTGCAGGAATCCATGTTACGCAGACATTGGGCTGTGAATAGTATTAGATTTGTTGAGACTGATCAATTCGGGAAGAATCCATGCTGTTCGGTATCTATATAATTTTTACAGTAGGCGAAAGGTGCGTCGTTTAATATGATCTGGAACAATGTCGAGCAGGCGCATAAGGACGTGATACCGCGATAGTTGAACACATTTCGTTTATCTCCCTTTTTGTGAATTGCAAAAGGGAAGAGAATTTCTATCTTGCGGGAAAATAGCTTTGCTGCAGCGTGAGGTTGAAAATCTTTGCTAGCGAGTGACAGAGAACATCTGCACAGATGTCGTTCAACACTGCGTTGATCTGCTGAGCAAAAAGATTGCACTAGTCACGTTCATTGCTATAAACACTATTTGCTAGGTAGGAAGAAATACACCAGTCCAACGTGTTGCAGGATCACGGTTCTAGATCGTGTAGTTGTACCAGGATTGTTGTTGCCAAATTTATTTTGCGGCCACTTCAATCTGTTGAACGTTTTCAGTAGTGAATGCTTTACATGATGGAACTGGATAAAGACGACTTCCGTAAGTCTAAGATTCATTGCTTCTGTAACCGTTTCACTTGGCAATTATTCAGACGGATACGGTAAGATGCCGGTTGTTTTCTTTTTCGCAATCATTCAGAGGAAAAAAAACACGTTGAGTCGCTTGCTAACTTCGTGCTTGCTATGACGGGGCTATCAAACCCACTACAGTCGGCATCATTAACAGGCCTCAGCACGGATCATCCATTCAAAGAGACGATCCTATAGATCCTGAACAACCAACAGATGCTGATGGCCGAATTACCGGAGCAACTGATGAGCGTCCAAGATAACATCCAGAGCACCAGTTGGAACTAGTTGGTTCTAGATTCTTTAGCGAGCAATATTACCGAGCTCGCTTACTATCCCGAGACGAGATGCTTATTCTCCAGTTTCTCAAGTTATGCAGATCTTTTCGAAAAGGACACAACTCAGCTGGATGATGAAGCTAAGGTAGGGTTGCTGCTTCGAAAGCTCAATCGTGCGGCACATGGAAAGTAAACTTTCTTCGTTCATTCTTCCAAAGTTCTCAATGGGGTTTGAGCAAACGTTTCTCAAATTCAAACATGTGAAACCGGTAGACCAGTTTCTACTTTTCATTGCCGATATCAGTACAATTTAGCGGCAGGAGAAGAGAACGGAGATTCCATCACATACTCCTGCAAAATGAACCGAGATTGTGTCGATTTTAAGCTGCAAGAGCTGAAGGCGAACCAGTTTACTCTTTGTGTGCAGTTTGAGGTCGTCCGAGGACGCGGGCATACGAAAGGGACCTGCTTTTTGAAATCAACGAGACGCATGATATCATACTGGAGAAGTTAGTGGAGGAGTGAAGTCAGTCCATTTCATTTGCCACCGCCGCTGCAAGATGACCCGTCCGAACGAGTTCTCCGTACGGCAAGCGTCGTTAGACAGAGAACTGTTGTGGTGACAAATCCAACACACCGAAAACACCACGTTGTGCCTGCGGTGGCATGCATTTCTCTAGGCAATAAATTTTAAAGATCACAAATGCTGTGAATGTACGTGCGCCGGACAGGCCATAAGTAGTGCTACTGTTCCCGCTTCACGTCAAAATCACGCTCAAAGCCGTTCAATGGGCAGCAGCAAAACCATCAAAAACCACACAGCCAAGACTGTAACCGACAGAAATTCGAAGCGTGGGCGGCGCTATGTGGAGACAGCGAATAACGGAGTACTAATTGAACTGAAGCTGGACTCTGACTCAAATATATTCAACGTATCCAGTTTAAACTGTCGGGGTCCCAACGACATCTTCACCGGATTGTAGATAGGGTCAGGGGATAGATTGGGCATAAACGTCATGTTCCGAGCAGTGAACACTATCAGAAGAACCCAACAGAAAGGCAACTGTTACATTTGTTGTGCTGACATTTCTTTGAATGTTTTAGGTTCCAACATAATGGTTAAGTTTGGGCTCTGGAACGTACCATTTTCGTTAATCTGCAAGCCGATCGATAGACAACAACCAGATCAGCAGATATTTTAATGAAATGCCAGGTCCCAGGATGTGAGTATGGGACTGTGCACTTCAACACAAGTGCGACTAACTCAAGACGTACGCTCAGTATGTATTCAAGCTACATGGAAGCCGTTGACGAAGACGAACAGAAGTGAATGGAAGATTTGGGCATCATACCTCCTGGGACTTATGCGGATCGCGGCGGTACGCATCTCGAAAGATTTACGATGCTGAATTGAAGAGGGCACTCGATCACACAGCTAGTCCCTTCCACTTCCGGAAGACATTCTAAATCGAATGGCAAATTGTACGATGTTTAACCATATCGATCTGTTCGATGCGTACTTTGAAGTCGTGGTCGACAAGGAAAGTAGGAAGCTGATCACGATTACAACCAACAATGGACTAGCGTTTCAACCGGCTTTCCTTTCTGGGGTCAAGAGCGCTGCTTTCCAGCAAATCACGGATGCCATTCTGAGAGGACATTCATATACATCTCCGTACCTAGACGACATCCTGGTCGGTAGTCGCACTGCCGAGAAGCACAACCAGAATCTGTATCGTGTTCTGCGAATAAAAGAGTACGGAGTTCGCGGGCAAGTTCAAGGAGTGTTGTTTTTTTGCGCCAGCTGAACTGCCTATAATCGCAAGTCGGTCTCATGTAGATAGGGAATCCCATAGAATATGGGACTGACTTGCGATTATGGGCAGTGAAGCACCTGGGTTAGCTTTTAATACGGACGGTATCCGCCCTGACCCTGACAAGGTAGAGTTTATCGTCAACCGACTATACTTCCATCTAATGATGTAGTGCGATTAACTATTATGGGAAGAATATCCTAGCAATGCCCACATTCATGATGGTTTCCAGCGTTCTTTTGATCGCTTTAACCGTTGGGTGTCCGACGCGGTACCCGGGTACCTGTTTAAGTTTCAATTAATGAAATTCCTATGTTTTATCCATAGCTGGAAATTGAAACTTTGTGACATCTTAGAACTTCACTAAGTCAAGCTTTTGGGTTAACAATATTGTTGATATAGTAAGGGTGGGAGTGAGGAGGGGCTCCTAAATTTTTTTACTACGTAACAGGCTGACGTGGGCACCCGGGTACCCACAAAACTAAAATGCCCGTAACTAAGGTAATATCCAACCGATTTCGATACTTTTGGCCGTTTTGGATTCAGGAACTCATCCACTTTTGGACTTGGTAAAAATGAATCGTGTTACTTCATTCGGTTCCCGGGAATCCGGGTTTCCGGAAGCAGGTTCCAGTGCTGGGGTACTATTTGCGAACTTCAATGGAATACTAGCAATATGGGTATCAAAATTTTTGGAATTGCATCAGTAGGCTGTATCTCGTGGTTTTGGAACCATTTGGTGATTTGACCCCGGAACGGACATTTCGAAACAGGTTCCCGTGGGGCCGTGAGTGGCCATTCCATTCCAATTCCATTTTTCAAATTGCCATAGGGTCCCGTAATAATAAAAAACAGACTTCCGAGACAATTTGAAGAGTTTTGATACTCATATTGCTAGTACTTTATTAAAATTTACAAATCATTTCCTAGTTCTGGAACATTACTCCGGAAAATCCGGATTACCAAAAATCAGATCCATTATTCCGGTTCTATTGTGCAGAATCAAAAAGTAGACGAGTTCCTGAATCCAAAATATCTAAAAGTGTCCAAATCGGTTAAAAGAAGCCATAGTTATTAGCATTTCAATTTGTGGGTACCCGGGTACCCTCGTTGGCCTGTTAAAGGTGTTTTTTTTGTTGGACACATAACTGTTAAGGAAATCCTCCTTCCCGCCATCAGGTACTTGTGTTTGCAAATGCATCGAACGTGGGAATCAGCCGCGGTTTCTGGGCGGATTAGAGAAAATAATCCACCATACTGAAGCTCAACTCCAGTCGAGTCCCGCTACAGTCAGATTGAGAAGAAAGCCATAGGTCTGGTGTAACAAAATTCCACAGAATGATCTACAGAAGGCGTTTCAAAGCGTTGTATTGCGCCGTACACAGCAAACCGTTTCCAGTGTTGGGCCTAAAGCAATCTTCTGTACGATTTCCGCATTTAGTACATGCCCTTAGACAAGTCGTGGCGTGAGGTTATTTAGGATAATGGACATTTGGCATAACGATCATTTGGAATAATTTCTAATTGTGCGCAAAGTGAAGGTAATTTGGCACAATTTCAAACTTGACGAGAAGTAAGGTCATTTGGCATAATTTTGAGCCTTGCTACTGCTGAGCGTATTTTGGTATAACTATTTTTATGTTCAGGAAAACAATAATTTAATATAATGGTCGTTCGACATGGGTATTATATTTATTGATAAAGTTATTAGTTACCAGTATGTTTCTTTGGATCAATTCTTTCCTGTGTGTATTTTGGTGCTGGGGAAAGTTGCTAAATATGCAATTGCAAGCGGTTGTGAAAAAGCCGACATGTTTGTGGATAATGGGCAAACAGACAATGAAAATTAGGATCATCCCCTAAAGATACAAGTAATTATACCAAATGTCCGTTGTGCCAAATAACCTTCAGTGTGACCGCAAAATTATGGTAATTGTCCGTTATGCTAAAGTCTTATGTCAAATGGCCCGCTGCCTTTCCATGTACGCTTTCAGTTTAGCAGATATTCGCTCACGTGTAATTAACTCGCACATTAAAACATAAGAAACACATTGCATCGATTGAAATCGATACTGTTATCTGCAACATCATCTGCTAGTCCATCGAGCTTCTCCCTGTGTCGTTCAAATTGATATCCGACGAGAGCAGCAAGGATTTGACATAGCAGAAAGTCGTGGAGTTCGCACATAAACGGGGACCAAGTGGCGCAAAGTCTCCCTCCGGAACACCGAATATCCAGCAGCTATTTGCGTATCGGGGTTCGCTGTACTTGGCCCAAAACGTTTTGATTTACGCTGACCAGATTGTCATCTCGAAGAAGCTACAAAAGAGAGTCCTCGAACAACTACACAGAGGGAACCCTGGTATCGATCGGATGCGGTCATTAGCACGTAGTTATATTTTTGGCCAATATTTAATGGGGTTGTTATATTTATTGAAGTAGTTATATTTATTGACCACGAGCATCTTGCTGGTCCTATCAACGACACCTAATTCTTACTACTATCATTTCGAGTCGAAGAGGAGGCAAATAGGATCATGTATCTTCAAATAGCACCATGCCACCCCAAAGTTATGGGCATGGGGAACGTTTTATCGACACGTTCAAAAGGACTGTCAAGAAAATTCAAGCAGTAGAAGATTAGGATGAGCATCTTTCTCGCCTCGTAACTAGAGGCGAATCACGCCAACCAACGGCAATAATCCGTTCATACAGCAATCAGCTCTGAAAACGATATGTACTAGAGTATGTACTAGACCAGGAAAAGCGGGCCATTCCGGTTGATATTATTTTAGGCCCTTGAAGTCTTAAGCCGTCTGAAGATTCCGTAACCACTGTAACAGCGGCGTCGCCAGCTAAACAAGGAGGATTGAACGAATAGCAGTGAGAGTTCCTGCAAAAGGATCAACCAGATGAACCGTTAATGCGTCGATCTTCGAAACAGCGACTTGTACCGATTCAATAAGAGCTCTATCCATTCTACGAAAAGTGCGACCATAACATAATCTTCGCACGCTCACGCCTGTCAACCGAAGTTATGATTCAACCAGATGTGATCGATGACGCCCGCTAACGAAGACGTCAGACGTGAGACCTCCAGCTCATCTTGCTGGGCTGTAGCTGACCGGAACGTGATTTAGTAACACGTATTGTAAAATCTATACTTTCACCGCGTCCGTTAGCAATGCCACTTCCAGCCCCATCATCATGGCTAATGAAGTCTGCTAAGCCTGCAAACTCGCCGCAAGCCACGAATTGTCCATCTTGAAGTCGACGGATGCAAGTTTGTGACTGGAGTTCATCAATATACGTTCACCATTTCTGAAAGGAGTATGGTACAAGCGTCATAAGAGCTTTTTATTCTAAAATTCATACTTTCATTGAATATATAGAAATGGAGTGCCCCATACTGAAATTAGTTTCTTCAATGCGCATTTCCTCCACCTGCTTGAATTCACGCATTGTTATTTCCTAAAAGAACCTTATTGCTACTGTGTCCTTAGATTGATGTCAAAATCAACAGTTAACCGTCGAATCCATATTAACCAAACCTTTCTCTTCTGCACTTACAGCACCCACATGCAGGACCTGCAGGAGGTAACGCAGGAGGTCCACTACGAAAACTACCGCTCGGAGCGGTTGGCCAAATCGGTGCGCAAAAACGTCACCCCCATCATCAAGGACGAGAACGGTTCCGTCGAAGTGCACTCCGACAAGGATCGAATTCTACGCGAGAAGGAGGAAGAGATCCGGCGCATGCAGGAGAAACTGGCCCAGATGCAGGCGAAAATACAGGCACAGAAATAGGTGGTTCCGCGTGGGCAATGGAATCGGGAAATTTTATCGAAACGAAAATCATTACTCCGTTGCAAGTGAAGAAGAAAGAGTGTGATTTTTTTTATTGTAACTAGAGGCGAATCACTACCATTAGTATACTTGCAAACGTATCTGCAAACCTACCCGCGCACGATTGCAACATTATGCATCAACAGTGCACAAAAAAGCGAAGCAAAAGCATGACAGAACAGCTACTCGCCGTTTAGATATTACATACATTCTCTGCATTGCAAGGGATCGTTTTTGTTCTATGAATAAAAAAACAAGTACAAAAATCATCCAGCACGTAACACAATTTTGTCGTAAACCAAAACGAAAAAAAAAATCTTTCGCTGTTTATTCACAACTCCCCTAGGTTTGGCAGCAGCTTGAAAAGCAAACACATAGTCAAGTTTGAGTGCCATCTTCGAACATTGTTTTTGTTGATCCCTGTTTGTTGGGAACAGAAAGGAAAGAATAAAACGAATCTCCAAGCGTAAGCTTTAGTACAGCCGGGAGGCAATCGTTGACCGGTCAGATTTCAGTGTACTGTACCTCTAGGTACAACAGGAATACAGGAAAACTTAATCATTCTTAAGTCCCATCCTATGCGTCTTTATTATTACATTACACCTTTTTTCTGCTTTTAGAGTATGTACCACGAGAGCAATAATAACGAAACGGAAGAAGTAAAGTTTTATTTTTTGATAGCTTTTTATCGAATTTAAGGTATAATAGTGTATCTAAGTAGTATTTTTGAAACATTCACATAAACTGCTTGTTTGCTATTGATACACATAATGTGCGTATTATAATCAATTTTTCTAAGGAAAGGCAAATACATCATTAGTTGTTAGTAGTACTTAAAACAAGATTCTTGAAACGTGTATCGTTTGTTCGCATGGATTCAATGAGTATATCGACAGATCCAGGACCACAAATGAGTGACTGCCAAGAAATTTATGTGTATAACAATGATAAGTCCGTATAATGCATATGAAAAGAAATCCAGAATAAAGAAACAGTATATATTTTTTGGTTTTCGATTATTGTAACTATTTTACTATTCAACGAAATATAGGTTTATAATTGTAGAAAAATGTCCTCATTTAAGTTACTATCACCTCACTTTCTAAAATCTTTTTTCCAATAAGGTCAACTCAAGGCTAAACTGTCTCTGCATGTTACTAAACGTCTAGATAGATGTCCGGTTACTTTGTAAGGTGATTGTGACACTGTCGTTGTTTCCAGAATATGGCTCAGATGATACCTACATACTGCGTAATACCCAAAGCGCAAGAGTGTTTATATTGTTAATTTCCCTTTTAGACCCAGTGCATATTGGTTAAATCCATTGTCAGCAGGCTTAGAGAAGGACGACTAACGACGTTCACTCTGCGACAAACCCTGGATAATTTTCGGTAATACAATTTGCGGACTCTTCATCTGTTCAGGAATTTAAAGGCAGCGTGCGATTCTGTAAAACGAAATGAACTGTGGTAGTTAATGGTTGAGACTGTATTGGCCAAGGTGAAGCCTTAGAATAGTTGGTAAAACATCCAACTCGTTATTGTGTAACATGCAAAGTTGACGCAAAGGATGGAATTTGATTTTTTTGTCATTAGACAAAAGATTGTCTTCATAAAGTGATTACCCCTCATGCATTCTCTACTCTCCAGATAGAGGCGAGCGTCGGGCAGTGACCAGGGAGGACACAGACCAATCCAGCGGAGCAACCGGTGGGTCGAAGGGCCACGAGAATAAAACAAGGAATACGAAGAACTCGTCACTTAGACGGAGCGGCGAAGAAACGCTATGTGTGGCTGCTGAGAAACGGCCACAAACTCGCTGAAGCACTAGAGTTTGCAAAAATCCCGAAAGGGAAGGCATTAAACAAGCGATAGCGTTCGACGGGCACGGATGCGCCGAACAATACGGCCGTGTTCCGCATAACAGTCCCATTTGCTATGGGTTTCCTATGCAGGTGGGACTGTTATGCGTATCACGGCAGAATAGTGGGTGCAGGAAACGAAACGAAAAAGATCAAGGGGCAGGATCCTAAACAGACACTTAAAACTGAGCAGCGCCCAACCTTCAACGAAATGGCCAAGTCGTACTCGATGGCCATCATCCCGGTTGGGTGCCCTGCGAATAAGCTCAGCCACGAGCAGCTGAATGCTACTTGATGCGCGCTGATCGATAGCGTCATGGAGCAGAGCTCAAGCAATACAAGACCCAAGTTAAGGAAGTACACCTACAAACAATCGTCCATGTAGGCAAAGATACAGCTAAGTGGCTGCAGGATGCCACAGCTGCGATCAAGCCGTTGAAGCGTCACAAATTCCTTTACATCGGGTATTTCCCCGACAGCATCGACAGGTTCGAGGGGAAAATCCTTCGCCAGGTGCAGAATGAGAACGACAATTTCTGCTCCGGACGCTGGAGGGTTGTGAAGAGAAGCACAGTCCTCAAAACGGTAGAGCTCCTGTTGGCGGTAGACGAGGCTTCAGTGAAACTGATAACCTCCCAACACAACCAGCTGAACTACGTATTCGGAAAGGCTAGAATGCGCCAGTTGAAGGGTACCCATGTCTTCGTTCAATGTGGAAGTTCTATGCAAGCATGGAATGAAAAAGGTCCTGTGGATGACCCAACACGAAACACCTCACGGCGGACTTCTGATCATAGCAAGCCTGCAGAAACGGTAACGAGTGCATTGGTGGCAGTCATTCTTACGAGCTGTACACAAAAGCACACTACCGTGTACCGCACGAACAGATACGCAAGGAGATGATCGAAAACTCCCTGTAGGCGAAGGTCGCAAACGGCAAGAACCGAAGCACATACTGGGCCACTGGAATGTAACCACCGGTTACGACAGTTGTTAGTTGGCTTTGCCAAATTGATAAGTGTCGCTAGGTTTGCTCATTCCCTTTCCCAATCCCTAACTCCTACTCTGTGTAAAACATCAAAATGTGTGAGTGATGGCCTTCCAAGTCCAGGTTGTCATCTGAGACGGGTGGGTCACTCACGCAGAAGGGTTGCAGGCGCTCACCCAAGGTGTCTCATCACAACGGTGTGAGCATAACGTAGCGCAACATGCTATCCATCGCTGTCGCAGCCATTGGAAGGGCTGCCAAGGTTTTGACAATTTAAATGTCAGTTCGGATGATATTGCAAAAATTGAGGTTTTTCGGTATCATCCGAGCTGAGTTAGGCTCGGCGGTCGCCGAGATAGTTCTTTCGGTTCTCGACATTCGAGGAAGTCAGAAGTGCGCGCGGTTTTTGCTCATTATTCAATGTGATTTTTCTTGTACAGTTTAAGTGGTGTATTGTGTGAATAATGTTCTTTTTTTTGTTTTAGATATAGATAGATTAGATTAAAAGTAAAAGTAAACGGTTATAGTACGGTTAGTAAATAGTGATAGCGTATTGTCCTAGTATAAAACAAATTGTAAATTTTTGTATGTATTTTAACAGTGTCACAAAACGAAGAAAAAACGAAGAAATTGAAAAGCACGAATCACATACAAATTAAAATCAAGTTAAAAAGGTAAAATTGCTACATAAAACAGGTTAAAAGATGGTGCGGGATAGGGTTTCGAAACACCTTAGTATATGCTAATTTGCGCTGTACAGGTCCACAGCGGGCCTTTTTTTCTCTGGCTTCGGACTACGTCCGAAGGGTTTCTTCGCAGGAAGCACGCTAAACAGAAATCTTCAAAGCGAACCGATTAGAGAACCGAGAGTCCTTGCTGAAGAACCCTAGATCCGACGCGCTGGGAGATTCGCCGCCATTTTTGGCAACTCCGCCAGTGAGCTAACTCCGCCATTGTTATTGACGGTGTACAAGTACGAGGTCGGCAGGTTTGTCGCCTTCAAATTTCCGGACCGTTTTCCTGCCACCAGCGAACCCAGAACCACCAGAATTTGCCATGGCTGGAATAGTCAGCCGCACAACCACTGTAAACCTGCACCAGATAAAAAGATCCGCAAGTAGCTAAATCGTGACGTCACATAGCATTAAGTTTAGTTAGGGTATGGTAATAAATTGTATGTATAAATCAAATTTCTGTACCATCTGTATATTCTCATATAACATTGTCCGTACAATAACACCACTACTTTGAATCGGTTTCCGGACTCGAAAGGAGTCGTCAGTCCTCGTCCTAGGATGTTTCCGCTGAAAGAGCATTCACGGTATCGCTTTTGAGCATATTAAAATATTGCTTTACCTTTTTAGTTGTCCACCTTGGTTGCAGCAGCGATTGATGGTCCGGTTTCCCCTGTTCCCGAAGTGAATGAGTTCCGTGGTGAGTACAACTAAAACCCTGAATGTATACCAGCAGTAGAGAGCATGATCCCCCTCCAACCACCCACTGAGCAAGTCGAGGGGCTACAGGAACGTCGAAAATCACATAGCCCGTCGACGGCAAAGAAACATCAAAAAATGAGCAGCATTCGTTGCGTTCAAGTGTGCCTTCATCAAGTAAAAGGTGCCACAAGCGTCCTCACCTCGGGAGGTTCACCAAAGAGCGCCTAGTCATCGCTCTTCTGCAGGAGCCGTGGGCAAATAAACACAAAATCTTTGGTTTAAATTCATCAACTCACAAGTTAGTATATTGTAACGACCAGCCAACTCCAAGAGCTGCAGTTTTGATAAACAGAGCAATGAAATTCTCTCCAATTACAGGATTCACTTACCGAGACCGTCGTAACAGTGAAAGCACCGACGGCTAGGAGTAAGCAGGAGATTGTGATCGCATCTGCCTACACCCCGACAATGCGGATACAGCATCACCTTCTGAAGTCGATGCCCCCATAAAGTATTGCAGAAGCATAAATAAGCCCGTTACCGTTGGATGTGATGCTAATGCACGTCACGCAACGTGGGGTAGCACGGATATAAATACGGATACCCAAACCGGAGGTAAGTGCCTACTAGAATACCTTTCGCCAAATGAAGTCAATGTATGTAACAAGGGAGTTGTACCTACATTTATGAACGCAGTTAAGAGCGAAGTGCTGGACCTCACGGTATACAGCGCTTAAATAACGAAAAAGATAAAGAGTTGGCTCGTTTCTGGCGAACCTAGTCTGTCCGATCACAGACACATAATGTTCGCCATAGAAGCCAATAAAACACAGCTAAGTAAGGAACACAAATTAGTGTGTATTTCGCTAAACTCTAGAACAGTTGAAAAAACGGGGAATAAGATTCAATCTCCAGCAGATCTGGATAATGCGGGAAACGACCTACGAAAGAGGATCATAACCGCCTACAATGCAGTTGCCCTCTTGTAACGATGTCTGTATGTCATGATGTTCCTTGGTGGACCGAAAATCTGGCAACACTTAGAAAGGCAGCTAGGCAGTTCACTTTCCAACTCAACCCCGCATATAGGGTTAGAGATTTTTCTTAACCCATTATTGCCCAACCTACTATATATAGTAGGTGCTAAGAATAACTCCTATTACTTAAGGAATAACGCAGAACAGGCATTATCAATGAGTTAATATTGTTCATATACTCTTATAGAATACGTTTAGAGAAGTTAGAGTGGTTAAACCGGTGTTTATGTTTTGTTTTTATTCAATTTTCCCTTAAGGGGTTACACATTTTTGTCATGATGAAAAAAATCGAATTTTTGTAAATTAAATATTCTCAAACTATATACGCTGAGGAAAATTTTCTCAAAATTTCATTAAGATCGGAATACTAAAACTTGAGTTACAGCGATTCATAGACCGCTACCCATTGACCACTCGTAGGCGGTGCGTAGTGTTTGATACGCTAGACCGTTGACTCGCTGCAGCGACAATAAAACTCGATTATCTCGGAATTGTATTTTGTTGAAAAGTTCATTCGCGGCGACCACGATATCTCAGGAATTAATTAATCGATCAATCTGAAATTTTCACTGGTTGTTCCTTATTATATCAGCTACTCTTAGTAGGAAATTAATTTCACTGGAATGACCACATCATTTTTTCCAATCGGAAAACTCAATTTGTGCTGCGTGTGAAAAATAAGTTGGGCAATAATGGGTTAAGAGATTTTTCTAACCCGAAGAGGCGAATGACCTGATGGTTAAAACCTCTATAACCAAAATAAAAAAAAATAAAAATGTGCCACCCGGTTGGGACAACACATTTGGAAAAAAAAACAACTCGCTTCCAACTACATTGGATTCGGGTAATTTGTAACATGTAGAGCAAACAGGGGCAACCACAGAGGATAACCCGAATTGTGGTCGCAGTGGCGAAGTTTCCCCTAACAGGGGAAAAAACATTTAAGAAGTAGTGGCAAATATTTCCATGGCAAAGTTCAATAAGGATCTTCGGATAAGAAACTTCAATGTACTCTAACAACATCGTTTTATTATTCATTTTATTTTCCAGTCTCCATTTTCTTTTCGTTATTAAGTAACATTAGCTTCGCTTTTAGTTTGTTAGCCAATATGTACATAGAGATGTTATAACGGCCGCAGCAGAACAGGCTTCCATGTTCGAACAAATAAGTGTAAAATCATCGATACAACACTACCGCCGTCATACCGGTACCTACTGCAGCAACATCCCCAACTAAAAGCATAACTGAGGGGTCCAATACAAGAACGGTCCAAATCCAAAAGGCTTGTTTTGAGATATAAGGAAAAAACGAAAACGACCGAAAGTAGCATTTTTTATGTGTCATCGCTGGAATATTTTATCTGTAGGCACTGTTTGAATATTAGTGCGGAACCAATGTACTTTAGACCAAGAATTCATGTTTTACAATCATCTTATTTTTGATGTATTATTTTTTCGAAATGAAGACATATTTGGAATGAAATTTCCAAATTAGATTTTTTAACACAAGTGGCTATGAAAAACGTTAGTACATTAAATCCTATAATGAAATCAGTTTGAAATTTTTAAGTTGAACCGTTCTTGCACTAAACTCCTCAACTATGTTGGCAATATTCAATTGTCTATTCGATTAGTCTTAAATGGCGTCAAACTCAGTAGCGCACCTGGCGCCAAGTCTCAAACCACATTAAAATTAAATTGTGTTCGTTCCTGCCCAACTCAAACGCTCGAAATATGGTAGCCTGTTCTCTGTGTTACGAAGTAATCAAAATGATTTTTATGCTTGTTAAAACAGGTATACCTTATTCCATATTGCTAGGATGACGATTAAATGGCGAAAGCTATATATCCTCAGGTCGTAGTTGTGCAGTTGATTGATAAGAGCGAATAAATAGCACTTCGCGAGCTTTTTCTGTGGCTCTGGGTGGTCCGATTGCGTATGTGGCGATTGATGTCCGATTAACGTCCGATTAATGTTTTTTTCGCACAAGGAGCACATTCTCTCGTTTTGATTACTATTATCGTTTGATTTATATATTTTGTAGGTTTATTGTTTGGTATAACGACATGGCTAGGATGCGCTTTGCTTAGCAAGGTCTCGTAATGAATAAAGGCAAAATTTACTTACATACTAAATGTACATTCAGTGTTTTTTGTATTGTTTTATGCTCCTTCCCGATGTTCGGATCAACGGATTTGGTTTTTCTTGTGAATTTTTAAAATTTTGTTTTTGTTTAATCATGTTAGAATAATTCGACATCTATATAATTTGTTTCTCTTCTTCCTCATAGGATGAATCGATATGACATGATAACAGTGGGAAAATTTTTGAAATATGTTTGTAACCATTTTGTCTAACGATTTTTTTTTCTCCTAGAAAAAGTATTCGGATGGGTAGTAAGCATATATTGATGAGACCAAATCGTAATGTAAATCGAAAACGAAATTTGGAAATGATCTCATATTTCGATTAATTTTAAGAATTTTCCGGAAATGATCGTAATTCGTAGTTCCGTACACAATGAAGATCCGTCACTGTTGTACCATCTTATAACAAGGGACCATTCATAAATTACGTAACGCAAGAATTACCCAAAATTGACTCTCCCCTCCCCCCATGTAACAAATTGTCACAAATTTCTCCATCCCCTCCCCTATTACGTAACAAATTCCCAGAATTTTTTTTTTCTTCGGTGAAAACATGTTACGTAACGATCTAGCTAACTCCCCCTCCCCCTTATGTCACAACATTTCGAAGAAAATGGTTTTTAAAATTTGAGATTGAATGTCTTGAAACTTATAAATGATAGAAACAATTCAGAGAAGACAATTTCTGCTTCTATCTATTCTGTATTAATATTTTTTTTTGTACGAAGATTTTTTTTTATAATTCGTTTATTTGACACGGCTCATAGCGGTAGCTTAATGGAGCCGTGGATCTGTTATATGTTTACAAATGTAAAAATAAAAATATAAACAAATATTATTACAATATTGGATCTCGCGCGCAACTTTTTATTGCGAGCGGAGACCTTCTTTCGCGGGGTATGCTGGCAATCTGCATCTGGGGGGTCATTTAATTCTTTTTTGTTTTCACGTCCAGGTCGAAGCCGGCTTGGTGTCCGCGATCAGATGTTTTTCCCTGTTTCTTGCACTTATTGTTTACCAGCGTAAATCCGTCACTGTTACTGTTATCCTTGCCAATATTGCTTACAGTTGATTTTGCGGTACTGGATGCTTCTTTTGTGTTTTGTCATTATGGTCTGTGCAACTGCTGCCACAAATTTGGCCACCGTTTGTGGTTCAGGCTTTGGTATGAAAACTCTGTTTTGGGTTGGTTTGCCGTAGATGAGTTGGTAGTCGGTTGAAATGCATCTTCCTCTGCATCTTCCGCGCAAGGTTGTCCATGATGAGCTGTCTGATTACAATACTTGCACGTAGGAGTTTGCCCCTCATGGGTGCATAGCGTAGTTTGCAACGTGCTAACGTGTTGAATGGTATTAACACTGCACTGCGAAGATGATGATACTGAAGGTACAACACTTCGGTAAGTCTAAGTTGCATTTTTACCTTCAGAAGGTATTCCACTTCACTATAACTCGGTCGTTTTAAACAAAATTTAAAGTCAACGACCGCAGCGTTGGGTCGGAGTAGAGCTTTTTCGTCAACTTTACTCATGATGACAAGAATAATCCGATGTTTCCTTTGTTCTCGAGACAATGCACACTAGATCGAAAGGCCTGTTGTTCACTTGGCTCGATTGTACGTCTGACTGCGGCAGAAGTAGAAAGTAGACTGATTACGAAGATTGATTGACTATATTGAGAGTTTTTGCTTAAAATGTAAACAAAAGTCGCACTAACACGTGTTATAAGTGTGCATGGATGAAAAAATTTTGTATGGCGTGGCATGATTGCGCATGGCAAATTTTTTACACAAATGATGCAACAATTTTTAACTTTTATTCATATGTTCGGCTTAATTTGGTCTAGGAAGAATCGGAGAGATGTATTTTAAAGGAAATTAGTGAAGGCATCAAGAAAAATAGTAATTCTTGTTTCCAGTGTTACCAAACATGCAATTATTACAGTTTAAATGTAATTTTTTGCATTTTTCTCGCTATACGTGTATTTTTCTTTTGAAAATTATTATGCTAGTGTATTTCTCAGACATGTTTACGCATTAAAACATCTGAAACTTCCACATAACTTGAGCCAATCCCAAGATGCAGTGATTCAAACAAAAAACTCACAATTTCTCATCACGTTTATGTCTATATCTCTGTAACCAAGCACAATTTTAAAATTCTGCAAACGCAACTTTGTAGAGATTTTTCAGACAAGTAATGTGGCATATCTAACTTCGTTTACTCCAAAATGATGTTTGTCATAAGATAGCATAACAGCGACGCATTGTCCACTGATCAGAACTGTGTCAGCAGACTGCATGGTCTCCCTGATGTGGTGCAACTTATTGCTCCCAGTAACTCCTGAGCCAGGAAGTCCGTCCAGCTTCTTAGCTTCGCCGACGACATTGACATAATGGCACAGAACTTTGAGACGATGTCGGAAACGTACATCAGACTGAAAGCTGAAGTCAGCTGGAGTGGACTTGCCATCAACGTTTCGAAGACAAAATACATGAGAGGAAGAGGTTCTAGAGACCTCCCATGTGAACCTCCCATCCCGAATTCGGATTACCGGTGACGAAATCGAGATGGTCGACGAATCCGTGTATTTGGGCTCCCGAGCAAACAAAAAGCCCATAATGCACCCATGCTCATGGGGTTAGACATGGATGTTTGAAATGGGTTCAACCCATGGTCCGGTAGATCATAAAATACCATATGTTGGTGTATTTATGGGTTTTTGAGACCATTTTATGGTGTCTTGATGGTTGTGAATTTAGGCACGGACCATGTTTAAGGTCTTTTCAAGGGGCTATGTGGTGTTTGAACCCATGAGTATTTGCTCGGGCTCACTGGTAACCGCCGACGATGATACCAGCAGAGAAATTCAGAGACGGATCTTGGCGGGAAATCGTGCCTACTTTGGACTCCGGATGACGCTCCGGTCGAACAAAATTCGCCGCCGCACGAAGTTGATTATCCACAAGACGCTGATTAGACCGGTGGTCCTCTACGGCCACGAGACCTGGACTATGCTCGTAGAGGACCAACGTACGCTTGGAGTTTTCGAACGAAAGGTGTTGCGTACCATCTATGGTGGTGTGCAGATGGAAGATGGAATGTGGCGCAAACGAATGAACCACGAGTTGCATCAGCTGATGGAAGAACCGTCCATCGCGCATACCGCAAAAATAGGACATTTGCGGTGGGCTGGACACGTCGTAAGAATGTCGGACGACGACCCGGTGAAGATGGTTTTTGAGGGCGACCCTACAGGAACAAGAAGACGGGGCGCACAGCGAGCACGGTGGATCGATCAGATAGAGGACGACCTGTGGACCCTTCGAAGACTGCGAGGCTGGCGACAAGCAGCAATGGACCGAGTGGAGTGGAGACGGCTACTGCATACAGCAAGAGACAACAAGGCTCCAGCCTGAACGGTAAGGTAAGTAACTCCTGAGCCCAGGAGTGACTTGTTTGAACATCTAGACGGTATACATGGGAAGCAGGACGGAAAAGAGCCCACTTACCTATCCCCGAAAGCACTTCGCTCAGTTTTGTTCTATCTTGTACAACTACAAAGATACCTCGATAGACAACAAGGTTTTGGGAAACGCTAAAACCATCAAACCAATCTACCAATACAGATTCAAAGCAGCATGTCATTATATATCTCTCGGGCCAGCCGTGGCCCCGTCAGCGCGGACACTACATCCACACCGGAATTGACGCACAAAGGCGATAATGCTTGTCCCTTCAAGGACCCCAGCAATATGTCAACAAAGTGATACAGTCAAGGAGATCTGGCGGGCTCTTCTAATTGGAGTAACCTATCACTCATCCCGCCCCAAGAAGGAACTTGCTTCAACCCCTGAACTGACTACGTAGAAAGCCGGATGGAAAAGGGCACAAACGCCTATCCCCGGAAAGAATTAGCTGAATCTTGTTCCAGTTTTAAAATCTTGATTAGGAACTGGTAGCACTGCTGAATAGCTCGGGCGTATCGTTGTGTTCTTCCAATATTTTTCAAAGTTATCCAGTGATTTACAGTATACTTAACAGGAAATCTAAGTCAATCGTTCGTTTTCCTTGTTGAGTTATGTGTTAGTAGGTTAGATTATCGTGAGAATGGTGAGATTTTACGTACTGGTTTTATCGTCACACTTTAATAACTTTGCCATGCATTTGTGTTAATCAAGCCGCCAAAAATGCGCCCGGTCTTTCCGTTTAGCACCTGCAGCGCTGTCTGAACATGACTAGTTGAAGCAACGGTTTCATGGATTGACGATGGAAGAGAATTTTTCGTAGAAATGCCATGAAATAATTTATTCAGAGCAACACACTGGTGAGATCGCTTTAAGCTGTTTTTTACCGCTTATATATTTAACCGAAATATTTTCCTTATTATAAATACTAGCCTCAAACAGCATGTACGTGTATGAACAGGAACTCATGAAATGGGCAGTTGGATGTACAGTAGAGCTATCGCATTTGATCTCCATGGCTAAACATGTGTACATCTAAGGATAATACAAATATATCATAATATAGTTGTAGACAAGTTTCTTGCATAAAAGCAGTGCAAAAATCTGTAAAATTTCTACTTCCTGGGAAGCTAATCCTAAAGGCAACAATTAAACAATAATCCAATTGATCGACTATGGTAGAATAACAACTACAACATCCAACACTGAACCATCCTGCGATAAGGACAGAAGGCCCACTGATTCGATTCAGAAACAGTAATTACATTGCTTCCAGTTGTAGTGTGACAACTACATCTTCATCATCTACTTCACACCTCATGAGTACTCTTTTCAACAAAACTAGGGTGACCATATCAGGCGAAACCAGGACAATCTAAGAGACGCATTCGTTACATCTCACTCGAACGTGTCTGGCGATACTCTCCCCAAGGGTCTGTCAGAATGCCTTTCGTGAGAATTCGCAATCCGGGCACTTCTTCGCATTTATACACATGCAATTTTTGTCGTATGTAATTTTAGATGTTCGTTGATTTGATAGCATTTTAAAGGAACACGTATCCGTCGGGAGATGCCAATCGAACTGACATTTCTTTAGACTACGCAAACAAGTTTTTATATTTGTTTAGTTTTTATTTGATCAACTGGGGAACTAATCCACAGAGCATTCAATATGCGTGGGTAAAACGCATGGTCTTGCCTGAGTGGAATGATGACTTCAATCATGTATAAGGTTTCGCGAGATAGATCGAAAACCAGTTACCAATTTCCTTCAGTCATATCAGCATGAAGAACAAATGTTTTATTGTCATGTTCATTAATTTGCTTGCAGTTCATTAAATCATGTTCATTACATTTATTTTCTCGGTTGTATTGAGTATTTTAATATAGTTTGAGTAGTACATGTACTACCTTATTGATTACCGTATTTCGTGAGCATAATAATATTATAGGTACCCTCAAGGATGCAAAATGCCTACCTTTTCCACGGCTGTAATTTTTCTGCCTACATTCTCATTTTTCTCTCGATGCTGCTGTCATTCGCTAGTGCAGGACGCCCAGCGCTGTACGGCTGCCTGTGTACAAAGCAGTAACATGACAAAAAACTACTGTCCCCAGTACAGCCACCAGACGCGAGCGGTACAGCTTCTCTTTCCTTATTTTATATTTTTTAATATTTTCAATCTTTTTAATATTTTTATTTAAAAATGACGACAAGTGATGCGGCTCATTTACGCCACGGCCGGCATCAACGCTTTCGTGTGCGGACCTCTCCCTTCGACTATGTAGAGAAAAATGTACAAAGCGAGAGAACAAACTTTACTACGCCACACTCTCACCGAGCAGTCGGAGTACAGCAGCAAAACAAAAATGTATTCTACTGCTGTACGGGAAAATCAGAGGGGGAACAACTTGACAGCTCCTATACAAATCGTTGAAACAACTTTTTTGGGTCTGTGGGTCTAAAATGGCGGATCAATTTTTATTCAAGAGCAATTTCTAAAAAAAGCGTAAACTTGTTCAAATTGAAAATTTTTTTGTTCAGATTTTTTACTTCCGATAATTCATTTTTGAAGACTTTTTGGGTTTGGTGTTGTTTTATTATAAAAATAATGCATCTTTATTCCGATGCATTATTTTTAAATGATTCATGATTTTTTGGAATCATCAGCATACAAACAAGCGGCGTTTATGCTAGTGAGTGAGCATATTCATTTGGTTTTAAGATATTAGGTAGAAATATTTGCAATGCAATGTAAACAACACACACAATGATACTGGACTGTTTTTCTCCCTCTCCGATAGAAAATGAGCTGTCATCAGTTCTGAATTTTGTGGAAACCTTTGCACCGTAAATGTCGCATGCTGTCAGAAATAAACAATCGAAGTCAATCCCGCCTTTGTTAAACACGAAGTGAAAAATGATAACCACAAAACTAAATGTATTTAAGATTAACGACAAACTTTCGAGAATATGCGAAAGATATTTCAAGGGCGACGGGAGAAGAAAAAGTTCTAACTAGAAGCGCACTCAAATCAAATCATGCATTTTACATTCGGCACAATTTGTAATCCTTTTATGAAACTCCAAAATTACGAATTAACTTGTTTGTATTTATATTAAACTATTACGCTGTTTTGAAATTATCATCTTGATTACCGCTTCCGAATGTAAATAAAGAAAACAAGTTCGTAAAAGACGTCACGGAATTATTTTCTTGCATAGAAATTTACTGTATCGCAATTTGTGGACGGAGTTCTATGGTGGCGACATCATTCAAAACACGGTGGTTTCATGCAACTTAGGCCAAACGTCAAGTTGCGGGAAGGTTGGGGAAAATGTACTCGGTTTGGATACCGTTCTGGCAAGAGCTGTAGTGCTGCGTCGATGTAGCGGGTTGTACGGCTTGTGCAAATGTAAATATACCGAAAAAAATGTAGTTTATCGGTACCGTTGGCATCCCTGGGTACCCTAATTTTCGTGTTAAAATTTGATAACATCGGGAATTGCCTCTTTATTTCTTGCATCTTCTGGTTTTGGTATATTGTGGTTTCAATTACATGTCGTAAGAAGTGACAAAAACAGGACTCTCTCTACTCCATCTCCTGAACCTTTTAGACTTTTAGTTTAAATTGTAAATTAGTAATTTGAACATTTTGCGGTCTCAATTGGTTCTCGTCAGTAACGAAGTGGCAGAAAGGGCGATCTCTCTTATGCTTTTGTAGTAAATTAGTAGATTTATTCCGATCATTCTTCTTTTCTAGTCGTGATAAACGTACTCGCTTCTCTCGCTAGTAGTTGGGATAATAATAAAGTAAGGTTTTCAGTTCAGACCGGACTAAGTCGACAAATCTTAAAAAATGGTAAGAATTTATTTGCAGTTATTGCGTAAAGGATGCTACGATTCAAACTTTGATCTCGTTTTTATCGAAATCAATGCAATGTTACTTAGTCCGATCTGACTTAACACCTACCAGTTAATTTTGCACCGCACAACATTTTTTCATAGCCTTGTCTCGAAAATAATCGATATTTCTTAGTTGTAGTCCCACCCAGGGATGGGAATTATCATTCATTCGCATGATTATTGGCGAATCCGTTCATTGCTTTGACAGCAGCCAGTCGTTCATTCACGATCCGACGAAAACTCTCCAAAAGAACACAACTGAACGTAGGTAGAGATGAACTTCCGAAGATGTGAGCCAGGTAAAAGAATGATACGTACTATGTTGAATGAAGAAGATCGTGTCCTTCATTCGCGGATTGAATCGGAAGATTGTACTGTAAACATTCACAAGTGAATCAACTTTTAGTTCACAAATGAATGTGACATTGTATTCTCTGGTTGGGTTAGGTCAAATTTATAGTGCAAATGTACACTATAATCAATGTTGAGAAGTAGATTGCACCACAATCCACTTGAAATTGATATTCTGATATGCACGGAATCGTTTTAAGGTGTTATTTTTTCACCAGCACATTGAAAACTACTTACTCAACAATAAGAGACCACCAAGTGCAAATTTTATAGGTCTATAAACAAGAACAAGTTTTTTTTTATTAGAACGATCCGGAGAATGTTTTGAAATGAATCTTTGTGAATGAAAGAATGCAATCATTTGCGATCCTTTCTGCTTTCATTCAAAACACTACGTATGTGATGGAGAATGAATCATAGCCGGGCGCTGTCACTTTTTTCAGTTTTGTGTTTTGCTTCTTGCTTTCGCTTGAACGCGTAACTCTGCACAAGAAGGGTTGCCGAGATCGGGTTTCACAGTAAGAGCACGTTGGTGGATGATTTCAAATTGATCGTTTCGTGAAATGATTTTTCCCATGCCTGGCCCCACCATTATCTTTACTAACAATCCCCCTCGTCCCGTGTCACTTGTGGAGTGCGCAGTAGTATATACGGCCTCTAGTAAAAGCAAATGTTGGAATAACATTCCTTCGCTTTCCTATTGCGATCTACGTTCGGGCCTGACTGGCGCCGGTATTGATCAATAAACAATTTGGGATTACCAGGGGTGACATTATGGAACCATTTCGAATCGACTTTTTCATACAAGCTTGCATAGAATAATCCTTTCGTTTCGAGATGCGCAATGCCACCCCAGGATTTGTACATTGAAGGATGATTTGTTAGTCCCAGACATTATCATCTATTGATTCTCTGTGCAATTTCTGCTAGTCCCGATGAATAACGGTGTAGCAGCCAGGGGTGGTCGCGCAGTAAATTTCGTGTGCCTGTGTGCGAGTTTGGACACGAGGCTAATTGAAAACTCGAATTACGGAATGATTTAGGGTAAAACGGGTCCGTACGATCTTTTTAACCGACTGTAATGGATACCTTCAACTTTTTACATACGAAGAACTTCTTTTGATCAGCCGCATTTAGCGTCTTTCCGAGCTGTAGAGCCCCTGTTTACTTTCAAACTTGAGTTATAAGTAGAACTGGGGCAAAGCGGGTTCATGCGTTCCGGTGGGTTTTCTATGTTCAATAGATTATGTGCACTTCTTTTTAAAAGAAATATTAACTTTCGTCAGCCTCTCTCCTATTGTCTATTTACTCAGTTTTAAAGATAAACTCAATCGAAATGAGGAATTAGCATACCATGATCATTATAAATACCAGCAATCCATTTTTCAGATTTTTTACATGAAGAAAAGTATTTTATAGTAAACTTTATTTATTATTTCACAAATCTGACGGGATGTCAAAAAACTAAAAAATGTTATACAAATCAAGTCATTTGAAATTAGCATTCGCATGAAAAAGCCTACTCTCGTAGAATATTTCACTTCTTTCTAACTATTTCAAACGTGGAAACAAACAAGGCTTTGTACTTTCTACAAAAAAGTTCAAAAATTACTCCACAACATGCTGCTAAATAAGCTCAACGAAAAATCTATTAAGTTTATGTATAATGAATAATAGTATTTGCTCGATGAAAGTACTCAAAACGTTAAACAATATGGAATTTTGGATCTAATATTTCCGAAAAAACTGTTACTATAACATGAATTTCGTTAGCCACTAAATGTCACTAAATTAATAGCAAATGAGATTCATACTAAAATAGGTGAAGCTAATTTTAAATTTTGTTGTAAAATTCAACTGTGATGCGACATGATCATTCTGCAACTCAAGATTGCTCTTGTAGCCGCACACGATAAAATAGTGATCCAAAAGTACAATGATCATTTTCAAAGCTGTTGAAAATTCTCCAGCACGTTCGATAACTGAATGTGAAGAATATGTTCCATCAACAGGAAGACATTTGGGATTAACCGTTTGTTTTGCTACAACGATATTAGCCGTCAGCCTTAGGGTGTCCATATTGCCGCAATTTCCCTTACTCTCATTGTTTACTTTTTGGTTTTGTTTATTATTTAGTCAGTATACGTTGGGCCCTCAACTCTTTGCGTGATAAGCTAGCCAAAACAATCATTATACGACATGCATTAGAAAATAATTGAAAAGTTTTTTAACGGTGTTTAATAATCAAAAGCGAAAGTAAAAAAGTGTATCTCATGGTAAGTTACATCTATTTGAAAAAGTCGACTGATGACATTGTTACCTTTGGCACGATTATGGTAATTGTTATTATACTTTGAACTTCGAAAATTATGTAGAGTGATTTTTCCGTTGATTTATTCTGTGAGTGAATACTTTACTAGATGAATGGAAAAATATTACAATAGTATGTTAAGGTGGAAGTTCTATGTATTCGTCTGAAATAGAAACAAGAAAAAAAATCTATATATCAAAACTTATCGCTGAGCACAATGGAGGATTTGTCCGATGTATCGGTGAGATGGTAGTAAACGTGTGCTAGACTATTACTTCCAACACTTTATTTTGAGCTTCTACATTCAATGATTGCTGGGTATTTGTCAACCATTCCAATCATCTCATTTTCTTCATCAAATGATAGCTATTAAGCAGTGTGAATGCTTGAAAAAAGTACTCTAAATCAAGATGATAAAACTTGAACATTTTTGTATAATTCCTACTCTGCCCATAATCGCAAGTCAGTCCTATGTTCTACGGGATTTCCTATCTAAATGGGACTTCCTTACGATTATAGCCCAGATACCCATAATCAGCCCAATACCTTTTCTAGTTGAAATTGTTATAGTAGAAAATTATACTACATTTCGTTGAGCATTCTATACAACAAATTCGCAACATAAAAATACAAATACGTTAAACAATAAATTTCACTTTCCATCCGAATACTTTGCTTTTGGTTCCAATCTGTTCCAATAACAAATCAACCGACTTTTGAAAGTTTATCTGTACACAAAGGCTTTCTTTGAAAACATCTAAAATAAAGAAAATGACAACAAAATAATATTCATCACATTGCACCAAACTTTCTTTCTCCCGAAATTGATTCAACTCAGGAACTACATCCGCTTTGTTTCATTACAAACTTATTAAGATCAGCTTAACTCAAACAGGTAACTTTTGTCCTTGTGTTCACTAGAAAACGGAAATACTTTGTTCGCACACACACCCAACCCGCTCACACATTCACTCGTAAAAGCACATCGTACTCTAGGTTGACGGCGGATCCACACTACAGATTGATTGTGTCCAGATCCTGGCAGGGTGCTCGCGGACTATAATCACTATTCGAGCTTCCGGGTAACGTCGTTATCTGGCTGCCGTTAGCCGTTAGGCTGCTGCCGACAGCAACGTTGTTAGCGTTGTTATTGGTACTATTGTTATTGTTATTGGCATTGTTGGTGCTGCTAGCCACATTGTTGGTCTTGTTTGTCGTTATCCCTTCCTGGTCCGCGTTCAATTGCTGCTGTTGCTGCTGCTGCTTTTTACTACCCAGCCCAAGTGGGAAGGCAAAATCCTGCGGAAGCTTCCGCATGATTTTACCAGAGGTGATGAGCCGGCCGAAACCTTCCTGGAAATACGAGAGGAAACATGAACATTGCTCGTTCAACAGATTAATTCAAAATTCAATTCGAACCTGATGAGCAAATGCATAACCGGACCGAAGTGATCTTCTCGCGCGCCGAGCCGATGGAGTCCGTAGTACATCATTACTTTGCCTCGATCGGAGTTGTGCAAGCCGTTGTTTCGCGCGAATCTATTAGAAAAATATTCTCACTTGATTGTCTTTTGATACAGCATTAATAAAGGAACTCACCTTATCCGATAAGCCAGGGAACACATCGACAAAGTAGAACCGCGAGGCCAGTACCGGAACCATCAGTACGATCACTGTCAGTACGGTGGTGAACCAAAAGGTAGCCTCCTTCATGGCTTGGGTCAACGAACCGACATACGGCCCACCGATCACGTAGTTGTAGAAGTAGTCCAGGAAAAAATACCACAGCAAGCTTCCCCAGATCATAATGTGGTTAAACACGGTCCAGTAGGATGTGTCCAAGGCGATCTGTTGATGAGAGGGAAAGTTAGCGAGATTATGGATATAAAAAAGAACAAAATGTTACTTGGGCAGTGTTATCCAGAATCAGGATCGTTGCTACTACCGAACCCAGTAGCATGTGATCGTTAAGTACGTAACCATCGGGGGAAATTCCGTCTTTGTAGGTACCTGCAAAAAGCCAACCGGTTAGTTTTTATGTATTCTTCACATTGCCCAAAACCCACCGTAAGGTATTAGGAACAGTATCAGCGAGCTAAAGATCCCATGCAGCACACTTCGGATGAACTCGGTTGTATTGAATAAGGCATTGGTGATTCCGGGTGTGTATAGTTTTGGATACTCTACGCTGTTCTTGTCTGAAACGTCCTGCTCGAAGATCCCCAACGCTAGTACTGGCAATGATGTGTAAAACAGGTTGTACACGGATATGAACATCGGATCAAACACGGTCTGTGAAATCGGATGGAAATCATTAGATAGTCTCTTCATTTGATGAAGACAGATCCGTTTACCTGAGCACTAAAGCCACAGAAAAATGCATACCAAAAATGGCACAAAGTGAATGCAAAATTTTTGTAGAAAAAATAACGCAAAAATTTACACATCCGATAGTAGGACCAGCGCCCATGCACCAGCAGCAACCGTTCGAGGAACTTAAACTGAGCTATTGAGTAATCGCTGGCTAGCACCGCTTGCATTCCTTCCTGCCCCGAGATTCCGACGCCGATGTGAGCCGCTGTTAAAATCACCCATATTTTAGTAATTATCACAACCGTAACCAAACAGTCAACTCTCACCTTTTATCATCGAAACGTCATTGGCCCCATCGCCGATGGCCAGTGTGACCGCATCCTTGGCTCGCTTGATCAGCTCGACCACCATCGCTTTCTGTAGGGGTGTAACGCGACAACAGATGACCGCTTTACAGTGCGACGCAATGTCTAGGAACTTGGCTTCCAGCTCACTCGTCAGACAGTGCTCCAGCGAGTGGCCGTTGATGACTAGCGCTACTCCAGCAGCTTCGTCCAGATCGGTTAACGTCGAATCGGGTTTCGTTACCGCGTCCGAATAGTTGCTAGCATTTACACTACAATACAAGCACGTTTTTGAGGGTCAATTGAAGGGATTTGGGTAATTGTTATAGAAAAGTATTTGGACTCGACACTAAAAGTACATCTACAGCTTGACTTACGGGTATATGAGGAAGGGGTTTGGCGATACCGACTTTTTTGATGGGAATTATAGCATTTTAGTGTTTTTTATAATACTTTAATAATAATATAATATTGTTTTAAACAATTCAATATAATAAAACATAATATTTTACATTCAAAGGAAATTTTGCGAGTACGGGGAATGCTACGTGTTGGAGCATGTAAGTTTCATTAGTTTTCTCTAGCGTTTACGAGGAAGGCAGAAGCACATTTGTATGAGTAAGATGGCAGTCTTCGTACCTGCATATATATTCGATGGAGACGCTTTGTAGTCTTACCATGGAGACATCAATTTGTCATAAGCGACGAACCCATTGTGAACTATTAATTTATTGAGATAGTTTATTTGAAACGGCACTTACATGCACAAACAATCAACAAATAATGCATCTCCATCTTTTCAATATACAAAAACAAAAACACTTGTAAAGTAACAGAAATAAAGCAATCTCAATATTGTGACATATAATACTTTAATAAAATGATCATGCAATGAAAAATAAATGAAGGACGATTGTTATGAAAAACCATTTATTAAATATTGTAAGATGTATTACAGTCGTGAATTCAATGATTTAAGTATGGCTCGTTAAATGCGTATTTGGAGAGTATCCTGGTGAATGATAGATTGAATGATCACAATTAGTCCGTGATAATCTTTTTAGATGTTCTGTATAAACATATGTGTAATTCATCTACATCAATTAACAGTATATGGCTTCAATTTATTGTTTTACTTTGTATTCAGTTTTTGTTGGAGCATTAGAATAAATGAGCGACAGAAAAAAAGTCGGAAGAGCTTAATATGCCTCGTAAAACTTGCTCTGACTATATTAGAAATTCTAAGTTGGAATATTTTGGATTTATTTAAATATATTATAAAATCCAATGTGATATTCCAAAGTGAAAATCGGACTTAGGTCTCTCCAACGCACAGTGGTCCAGAATGTAAATTTACTACGTATTTTAACTTTTTTTTCTAAAACTAAACAATATATCCTTATAATGTGTCTAGAAACGTTGCTGTACTTTTCAAGGCCTTTTCATTTAAACAGAAGCTAGGGTAGTTATAATTTTGGTAAGATCTATTGAACTTTTTAACGGCTTGAGATAGAGTCTGTCTGCAATGAAGTTGTAGAACAGGACTTTTGTTTGAGGATGGCTTTTATGGGACTTGGAAAATTTTGGAGTTGAGCTGAGCAAGGCTGGAAGAAGTCATTTCAAATGACATTTTTAAGCGAAACTTTGGGAAAAAAACCAACGCGACCGCCACGCTCCAACTGTACCTAAAGCTGCTATGCATGTAAACGGACGAGAGAAAAGCAAAAACGTTCGTGCTGCTGAGCGTGCCTGTTACATGTTCGTGAAAGTTCGGTTATTCGGCTTGCTGCCGTAGTTGGGTTTCGTTCGCTAGCTGTTGCGAATGTATGTGAATGGCCCGTGTGTTTAACTTTCATCATCCGTTCCGTTGGAACTGTTGCAAATAAATTTCATAGTAGCGGTTCAAAATGAATGTAGTGAACGACATTCATGGCTTATATTTGCAAGATTGGAATGTGCGGCAGTCCTTTTTTCGCTTGCTATAGGAAAGAACTGCAAGCAAAATATTGGAGGTCACATAGTATCGTTGAAGGGAAAGTTGTTGGCCATTGAAAATCTATAGTTTTGTATATTTACAATGCGCAGAGGGGGGGGGGCGCTGATGCCGCAAAATGGAAATGTTTTCAACTTTTCTGTGATGAGGAGGAAAAAGTTGTCCGTTGAAAATCAATAGTTTTTTACATTTACAATGCGCAGGGGGTCCGCCGATGTGTCATAATGGAATTATTTCCACCTTTTTGTAATGAGTTTTATATTCTGGTTGCAGTTAAAAATCGAAATAGTGAACTGGCGCCTTTCGATTTTTCTCCTGTTTAGCTCTTACCCAACTAAAGCGCATCTGGTATAGATGATGGCAAGTTGATTCTCTAACATGTACATAAAAATCAAAAGGCGCAAGTTCGAAGTCCGATTTTCATCTGCAACCAGAATATTGAAGGGGAAATTGTTGGCCATTGAAAATCAATAGTTTTCTACATTTACAATGCGCGGGGGTGCGCCGATGAGCCAAAATGGTTTTTTTTTCAACTTGTTGGTAATGAGTTTTATATTGAAGAAGTTGTTGGCCATTCAAAATCAATAGTTTTGGACAATTACAATACACAGGGGGTCCGCCGATGCGACAAAACTGAATTCAACCTTTTGGTAATAAGTTTTATATTGAAGGAGAAGTTGTTGGCCGTTGAAAATCAATAGTTTTGTACAATTACAATGCGCAGGGGGGTCCACCGATGCGTCGAAATGGAAATGTTTTCAAGTTTTCAGTAATGAGTTTTATATGGAAAGGGGAAATTATTGACCGTTGAAAATCTATAGTTTTGTACATTTACAATGCGCACCGATGCGTCAAAATGGAAATGTTTTCAAGTTTTCAGTAATGAGTTTTATATTGAAGGAGAAGTTGTTGGCCGTTGAAAATCAATAGTTTTGTACATTTACAATGCGCAGGGGGGTCCGCCGATGCGTCGAAATGGAAATGTTTTCAAGTTTTCAGTAATGAGTTTTATATTGAAGGGGAAATTATTGACCGTTGAAAATCAATAGTTTTGTACATTTACAATGCGCAGTGGGGGATTCGCCTATGCGTCAAAATGGAAATGTTTTCAACCTTTTAGTAATGAGTTTTAAATTGAAGGGGAATTCGTTGGCTGTTGAAAATCAATAGTTTTGTACATTTACAATGCGCAGGGGAGTCCGCCGATGCGTGAAAATGGAAATGTTTTCAGTTTTTTGGTAATAAGTTTTATATTGAAGGAGAAATTGTTGGCCGTTGAAAATCAATAGTTTTGTACATTTACAATGCGCAGGGGGGTCTGCCGATGCGTCAAAATGGAAATGTTTTTTTTCAAGTTTTCAGTAATGAGTATTGAAGGGGAAATTGTTGACCGTTGAAAATCAAAAGTTTTGACATTTACAATGCGCAGGGGGGTCCGTTGATGCGTCAAAATGAAAATGTTTTCAACTTTTTGGTAATAAGTTTTATATTGAAGGGGAAATTGTTGGCCGTTGAAAATCAATAGTTTTGTACATTTACAATGCGCAGGGGGGTCCGCCGATGCGTGAAAATGGGAATGTTTTCAGTTTTTTGGTAATGAGTTTTATATTGAAGGAGAAATTGTTGGCCGTTGAAAATCAATAGTTTTGAACATTTACAATGCGCAGGGGAGTCCGCCGATGCGTGAAAATGGAAATGTTTTCAGCTTTTTGGTAATGAGTTTTATATTGAAGGAGAAGTTGTTGGCCGTTGAAAATCAATAGTTTTGTACATTTACAATGCGCAGGGGGGTCCGCCGATGCGGCGAAATGGAAATGTTTTCAAGTTTTCAGTAATGAGTTTTATATTGAAGGGGAAATTATTGACCGTTGAAAATCAATAGTTTTGTACATTTACAATGCGCAGGGGGGTCTGCCGATGCGTCAAAATGGAAATGCTTTCAACCTTTTAGTAATGAGTTGGCTGTTGAAAATCAATAGTTTTGTACATTTACAATGCGCAGGGCGGTCCGCTGATGTGTGAAAATGTAAATGTTTTCAACTTTTTAGTAATGAGTTTTATATTGAAGGAGAATTCGTAGGCTGTTGAAAATCAATAGTTTTGTACATTTACAATGCGCAGGGGAGTCCGCCGATGCGTGGAAATGGAAATGATTTCCACTTTTTAGTAATGAGTTTTATATTGAAGGGGAATTCGTTGGCCGTTGAAAATGAATAGAAGTTGTTGGCCGTTAAAAATCAATAGTTTTGGACATTTACAATGCACACGGGCAACCGCCAATGTGACATAATGGAATTTTTTTATATGCAATAGTAGCATAATTCGGTTACAGAATGATGGTATTGCAAGACAAAATTTTCGTTATTTTTCTCTTTTATTCAGGAAAATATATTATTTCATTAATAATTTTGTGCCAATACATAAGAAACAATTAAACGAACAAAAATCATCTTTTTCATAATCCACCATTACATTTTAGCATATTTCCATTTTGGAAATCTCAAAAGGAAATGTTTTCGATCATTTTTACCACTACCTTGCAATATTTTAGTCCCATAATAGCGAAAACTCAGTTTGTTTACATTAGCGATTTAGTCCAGTGTTGCCACAATTAAATCTGTACCGGGAGTTGAAAATTTTTTTCTATCTGTACTCTTCTATCGAAAAAAGGACCGGATTCTGTACCCAAAGAATAACGAGGTTGTTAAAATTTTCCATTCGGGGAAATCAAACCAGACATTCTGACTCGGTTGTTTTATTTGAGCTGCAATTCCGCAAGAACCCAGTATACTAAAAGGCGGCGCCGTAGCTTGCCGTTCACTGTAAAAGTAGTGTGGGAAACCAGTTAGAATTCCGGATGAGTTTGACTGGGTAATGTCAATACCAGCTCCAGCTGAAATTCTCACTGCTGCTGCTCAGCTGAGACTTGGATTGCAAAGACCATTTTTAATGGTTTTTTAATTTGCCAGGAAAATCGGTTTCATTCAGTCATATACCGAATGATGCCCAGCTGATGCTTAAATAGGTGTCATTAAAGACTGCAACTTTCCGTTTAAAGTCAAACACATTGAACTTGGTCGAATCCGTTAAGTATTCTGAATATTTCGAAATAACTGGCGCTGATATTTTCAGCTGTGACAGACATCTCGAAAGTTTGCCCAGATAAGGTCAGAATTGTGATATTCTGTCTAAATCAAGTAAATGGCGTTATTGGTGACAAACCGTTTATGAAGAACTACCGCAGCTACATGCCCACTCACAGTGTTGAAATCGATGGTGTAGTCACCGATTCGTTAGTGGATCTACTGAAGCACGTCATGCATTGTAGCTATTAGTTATAACACTTCGATGTCTTCGGAAAGGTTTCTTTATTTTTTGAGCACTTTAATATAATTGTAGCAAATTTTAATTTAAGGGGGTATCAGATGAAAAAAAATAATGGTAAGGTGTGTATGGTAAGTTCGCAGAGAATTTTTTTTCGAAATTTTTTCTTGGGGATGCCAGATTTCTATCTTTTAAGAGAAAAAAGTTTCACAGTAAAACAGATGTACATGTCGACATTCCCCTTAAGAAGAGTTTTTTTGCTACCATTTTTTTATTTAATTTTTGACCTTTCCCAATGTTTAGAAAAGTTGTAAATGCTTTGAAAATATTTTTTTTGGCGGAACATGCCAATTGCCTATCCTTTCGTTTTAAGGAATTTTGACAGTTTTTTTTTGATTTTTTGCTCCAATTTTAGGGGGCTACTGTTTGCAGAGTAGCAGGTAGCAGCAGCTAAACTTATTATATTTTTATTCAGCAATATATGCCCTATCGATACATATATAATTCATAGGGGGATCTAAAGGGATGCTTTGAAAAACTTCGAATTATATACCTTAACTTTTTCTTTTCCAAATTTTCACTACATGTTAAAAATTTGGTGAGTGATAGCGAGTCTTCAGGAGACACCTCGAAAAAATGCGGTGCACACGCTATTTAATTTTGTCTTCATAGCTTTCAACATAAATGGAATGACAAATCCCCGTTAAATGCCTCGTGCATGTATATTTGCGAATAGTGCTATTCACTCATGTCGTATATCCAACCTCACAACTTGCGATATTTTTGCTGTCACAGTCAATATGACTGTTGATAACATAAACATGAAATACGCCTATTGTGTGGCATACCTGCCACATAATGAACCATTACTTTCTGATGATTTCAAAAGGGTTGTATCATAGGGGAAAGTGGTCGGTTGCCTGCACTATTCGGTTGTCGGCACCCTTATGTAGCTTTTGACAGAAACCAGATATGGACATTCTGATAAATATTATTCGTGTGTTATATTAGCACGATCTTTTTGTGCCGATTGCTGAAGCAAATAATCTCGAATGTTCTGTTCTACAACCAATATATTTTTTGAACAAGTGAAACTCTACTTAAAAGTTTTTTTTTGATGATTTGCTCTGTGTTATAGAAAGAAGTAAATCGATCGAAAAAGTATGCGCATTGAATATTTACGATGCGAATTTATTCTATTTTGTGATTCAACATTGAATGGCACCGAAATGTTCGCCACAAATTTTTTTGATCAGTTTTCAGAAATGTTACTAAAATCAGAACAAATTAATTTCTTTCATATTAGCTAAGGCCTCTATCTTTCCATTGGTATGCTTATTCCCATATATTGATCAATTGGAGTAATGCTATGAGCCAAAAACAAAAGTGTACCGATAACCGAACACATTCCCCTACTGTTGCAAAAATGGGTTTCCTTCAATAATTAGCAATGATGCAAATGCCCACCGCATAATTTTGGACAGCTCAAATATCAATTTGAGAGACACCGAATTGATGGAATACTTGAGTAGTACAAATCTGCACATATTTAATGTAGGAAATCGCCCAACTTTTATACGAGTTGGCAAAGAAGAGTTGTCAGATGTAACTCTCTGTTCTGACGGTATTACCCATGAGTTGCCAAACTGGATCGAACGAGCTCGAACCGTCGTTATCTGATCATAAGTACATCGTCTATGATCATTTAAACGTCTCGCTAGATATCGTAATCTAAAATCTACGAACTGGAGCCTCTACAATGAGGGCTTGGCGACTAGGTTTCATGGGTATCTTCCGACAATTAAATCTCGAAGTGACTTGGATGAGGTCGTGGATAAAACAGACTTAGTCATAGCAGCAGCATACCAAGAGGCTTCCACTTCTAGTTATGTTTGTTTCTAGAGGAACCCTTTGGTGGAATACCGAACGTGTTCGACTCAAAAAGTTATGTAGAAGAGCTTGGAATCGTAGACGCAGAGATGGGACGGTTCAGGTAGTACTGATAAATAATGGGCATTTGCTCGTAGAATTTTGACAACTGAATCGATCAAATGGGCGATTGCTCCGTATAAGTCTCCGGGAAAGGATGGAATCGTTCCAGTTCAACTACAAAGCGGACTTCAAGCATATTTTGAAGAAGGTTCTTGCTTGTAGTCTTGCAATATGATACATTCCATTAGTGTTGCGGGAAATAACTGTAAAATTCATTCCCAAAGGTGACCGCGCCACTTGTGAGGAGGCAAAGAGCTTTAGACTGATCGATCTGACCTTCTTCCCCCTCAAATAAGTGTAACGTTAATTCGACCACTACATTCGGGATGTTATCTTGGGCGCATATCAGCGGGGAAATTTTACTACCACCCTGTTGCACAATATTATCTACAACAAGCTTTTTCACAAAGGAAATCAAGTTTATGAGTTTTACTTGATATTAAAAGTGATTTTGACAACGTGTCTTTTGAATCCATTTTGAAAGTAGTACGAGGTGATGGAGTATCTTCATATATCACGAACTGGATACACGCAATGCTTAGCAACCGACATTATGCTCATCGGTAATAAAAGTATAAGATAAGGTATAAGTATAAGATAAGGAAACTGAGTAACTGCGAATATCCTCAAGGTGATGTACTGTCACCACTTCTATAGAACCTTGTTACCGATGGCTTATTTAGGAAACTTAATGAGCTTGGGTTTCCGACATATGATTCCGCCGATCATTATCATATAATGATCACCGGTATTTGCGTTAACACAGTTTTTTTTTGATTTTATTCAGTAAGCCTCATGTTGGTGAGCAATATTGTCTTCATGTTGGACTATCAGTTAGTCCAAATAAAACATCAATGGTGCTTTTGACGCAACGAGGGTTAAAACCGAAGTTCGTCGATTGCAGTTTATTGAAGTTTATATACTCTGAAATTATTGTCGCAGATCAAGTTAAGTACGTTGGGGTAATTTTGACTCAATGCTAAAATGGTCAGCTTTTTTTTCCTTTGATGGGTACATTAACCACTGCGACCAGTTTTTTTTATCTATTACGGTATATCCCCTGTTTAATATTGGCTTACCACATCAGCTAGTTACTATTTGTTTGAGCAAGCGCTGTTACTGGACTTTCAGCATTTTCCCAATCAGGTATTATATATCGTATGAAATTGACCACCTTTTTAGGAGAGATTGGCCAGATTCTTGATAGCTAGTCCCAATCTGAAGAATTTGTTCTTTTTTGTGAATAGTGCAGGACAATTGCACAATGAATGTTCCGAAGATTCTCTATCACTATTGTAAAAACGACGAATGTGTCATCTTGAAGCCTCCCAATTATCTTCATGTGATGATTGCTATCACAGTGTCCAGTAATACTTCTTAGATCAACTGAGAAGTTTTTGAGCTACTAAGTACTGAAATCTTTCTTAGACAAACTGAGAAGTTTTTGAGCTACTTTATTATCCGGTGGTATGAATCGTTTACTCTGTTCAGCTGCTGAGATGTTCTTCCAGTTGGATTCCACCAAATTGGTCAGCTTACATCGATTTCAGAATCCAGAAAGCTTGCATGGTCTTCGGCACAGGGAAGAAGAGTTTTCGGTCAAAGTAGAAGGGCCTTTGGTAAGTGTTGGGGACTGAAACCCAAGTACATTCAGTGGATACAACAATTGTTAGACCAATACCGACAATTGACGTAGTTTGCAAACTTGCATTCAAACAAAAACATTTTTCTAAGCACAATTGCAGTATTCTAGCCAGGGCCCTCACTGGATGGCTCAATTATCACTTGGCTACTATTCAGTGTGCTGAGTAATATTCGTGTGATCTTTGTGAATCCGATTATGGGACTTCATATAATTTGATAATAACTGCCCTGCAGTAATGCAGCTGCGTATCCGGACCTTTGGTTCTCCACGCAGGGAGCTGAAACTCAAGGATACATAATCCAATGTGGTAAATAGCTATAGATTTTTGTCCTGGGAACCAAGTCGATTACAGAGAAATTACAACAGCATTTTTACAGTATCGAAAACCGATCTTTGGAATTTCTGGCGAAAAAGGGTTATAAACTGAACTATGGCCAAAGTCACGGTGAAAATTTATAAACATAAATCGGTTTAAGTCGAATTTGAATGATAATATTTGTTCGGGGGTATTGTCGGTCTGTTCTCTTAATATCTCCTCGGGGGTGTTGATGTATCCACTCATCGAAAAGTGTCTTTTATTACCATCGGAGTGAAGAATACTTCCGTATTATCTATTTTCTCTAAGTCGTTTTTTCATATCCCTAACCTTACGTACCCAATCCTTCCCATCAGCAAAATGATTCCGGTCGCTCAATTAACAATGCATTATTATTATGAAATCAATAAAATAAATATTCATTGAAAATATAAATTATTTGGGAAAGGAAAGATTTTACCATTTGTAATGTGTGTGAGTGATGGAGCTGTTCCTACGTTTATGGTTACAAAAATTACTTACTGTTATGATGCACATAGAGTAAGAGTTTGTGTTACATGCTATTTAAATCGTTATAAATGATCAAGTGAATGATTTTTGATGACCAGCAAACCCTAAAAGCCATTGCAGATTGAACAGAAAAACTAAAACTGTGTGTGTTTGCATTCGAAAAACAATCGTGAATAAATCTAGTTGGTGTATTAATAAAACATAGATCTGATCATTCTATGTGAATAGGCGGTGCAGAATGAGAACATGAACTAACGGAAGCAATGATATGACAGCTCCATAGCCTCGAACAAAGTGCCAAAACCAAGAAGAGCAAACGAAAAGATTTAGCGATTCGTTCGCGGCGGCTTGTTCCGGTTTGAATCTCGGTTCCGCCTCAATGTCCAATTGAATCTTTTCCCGTCAAATTATTTCTATTTGTACCTGTCCCACGCCTCCTCGCTTCCTCCTATACTTGTATATCTATGTCTGTTATCCCACCTAAATGTCACCACCGATACGGATGGGGGCGATGAGTTCTGGATCTCGATCATTGGACCGGTACTTCTGGTATTGCCACCGTTGGCCGTCACACCGGTAAGTTCACTGGACTGGTTGAACGAAGACTTCGGCAAGGCTGAAATTACAATCGAACAACTGAAATTCTCTTCTGATAAACTGATGACATCAAGCTTACTCGTTGGTTGATAGGTGTTCACGATGCGTAGCGATTCCATATACTTGCGTAACTGTTGTTCAACTTCCAATTTAGTCAGTCCATCGATTATGAATACGTCTACCATGTCATCCGTTAAAAGTTGACAGGAGTAGCCGATATTGATGGCCGTTTCTGTAGAAGGATATAGGATTAGGCACACTTTTATTTAAACTCGTACAACAGAATGCACACACCCTGCTTATCCCCCGTCAAAACCCAGACCTTAATGCCAGCCATTTGCAAATTCGCGATCGTCTGCGGCACGCCGTCCTGCAGCTTGTCCTCGATCGCCGTTACTCCGATTAGGTGCATTTCGCACTCAATCTCGTCGTAGATTGCACCCAGCTTATCCTCTCTAGCGTCTAGTGATAAGGCAGCTTCTCTTTGTCGTAGGAGCCAGGAATCGAAAAACTCCTTGGTCAGTCGTCGTTCAGCTAGCACCAGGGTACGGAGTCCCTCGCCGGCGAATTTCTGGAATATATTGCATATTAGTTTGACATGGTTGAGATCAACTAGGGTGACAGCGGTGGTAACTTACATTTAAATGCTCCTGCGTTCTCGTTTTCAGGTCCTGCTGATTGTTTCCTAACCTATCATATATCACACTGTCGGCTCCTTTGCAGTACAATAGTATGGTATCGTTCCGCCGTAATATCACCGACATTCGCTTTCTAACATTATTAAAATCTAAAATACTCAACAGTTCATATTCCTGAAAATGGATCCAGAAAAACGAGAATAGGTTGGATTAATTTTAAAATTATCCGATACTGAACAAACCTCCGTACGTCCCATCACTTCAATTGTTATACTATTAGGTGCTCTGGATCGAAACACGAATCCAAAATTTCTTGCTGCCGAAACGAGTGCTGCCTCGTCAGGACTTTGTGCTTGATACTCTAACCTGTGGAAGGGAACGAAAAATTCAGATTCTGTGAATTTTTTAAACACGTTTTTCAACTGACCTCCCGTTTTTTTCCTCCGGCATCACTGTGTGGCACAGAGCGAGCAGCCGGAAGAAGCTGTGAGCATGTTCTTCGTCCGCTCGAACCGCATCCAGTAGACCCTGGTCGAACCATCGAAAGTCCGGTTCGTACTCTGGGTTGAATGTGAAGTCCACCGGTTCGGTGACCTGGTTTCGATAGCGAATGTTAAAATGGATGGATCGTAGGGATGAAACAGAGAAAGGAAAATGTATTACAACAATAGCGTTCGAAGTACTTAGATGCAAAACCATTGAAAGCAACAGTAGAGAAATAGGAACCCTGAACCAAGTGTGTTGAAAATTTAGTACTAATACTACAAAGGAACTGATGTTATGAAAATATATGCTTAAAGTTTAGATAGAATACTTCTACGTGCTAACTACTAAGTAAATAGTTTCAAACAGAAATAAAGTTCGATTATGTAAAATTTGAAGACATTCGAAATAGTTAAAAAATTATACTGTTACTCTGGATTTGGTTTCATTGAAATCAATTAATTCTTTATTCATTAAGGCTCTTCATACTATATACAGTCATTGAACACTATCGTTAGGCGAAATGATTTCTTTTCATTTAATTTAGTTTTGTAAATAGCTCGTTTAAATAAACTTCCCTTGAGTGCAAGAAAAGTGAAAAAAATTCTGGTATAAGACACAAATGTTCAATTTCGTCATTTGGTTAATGTCATAGTAATATTATGTTTCAAGTATTTGGCCACAGCAGAAGTCTTCGCTAAGCGAAATAACATGGTATGCATTATAACGCGTCGAGAGCCGCGTCGGGCCCCAAAGCTGGTATTACTGACGGGTCCTTCTAAACCTACCTATTGGAATATTGATTAGAAAAATTGTATGCATCAAACGGTTCAAACAGGACTATGTTGGATTTGTTGATGTTTCTGTTGATAGCCAGGGCCGTCTTAAGACCACTCGGGGCCCCGTGGCACTAATGAACGAAGGGGCCCCTGGGCACTAATGAACGAAATGGCCCCTGTAGTTGAACAGAATTCTTCTAACTTCATGATGCATGATGCGTTTAAGGCTATTTTCGTAAACAATGCGCTCGGCTATATTTAACTTCTTAAATATTGTAACATCTACTATATATGCTAATATCTGTCAATAGATGTCAGTCTGCATTGACAGATGGGCAAATATTACTAGCTTAGAAATCTACCACTGAAGTATAAAACTTTTTGATACATTAAATGCAGACAAAATACATGGAAAAATCGCAGCAATCTTAGTTGATGAAGGTGGACTTTTTTTGCTCTCGTCAACCTTTTTCCGAAATTAAATGTGCTAATTTGTAAAGACCAGTAAAATGTCGGCATGGAAAGTTACTCAACGGGATCTGAAGCCATTTTCGGAGATTTTCAAACGACTACCTAACATCGCCAGTTGGCCGCGAGGGATTGCCCAATGGTTTGGCTACGAGTCATTCAGTGTGGCGTATGGATGTCTGCGCTTTCCAGGAAGCATCTCGTTGTCAGCATAGATCATAGGACAAATTTCGGAGAGCTGCTGTTTTCTCATATGAAGAAAGTGGATACCTAATAAGGCTCCCGAAGGAAAATCACACTCGCAGAACGTAGGACCTGACTAGGAGGATAGATAAACGAGTTCCTTAAGCAAAATAACTGAAGCGGACTTCCTGGTACAAGAAAACATCGACAAAGTGGTTTAGGTCGAATATCAATGTACAAGGATGTAGCAGATAAGGTGATGGATGGAGGAGTTGCTGGTGAGAAATTTCCATTTTATTTAATTTATGACCTATGAAATTTATCAACCCATTCTCACCTCATTTCCTTCCCTACTAACAAATTCTAACTTCCGTAATACCTATGGAGATTGTGTGGTTTCCCCGTATCTTCTTAAGTAAGTATTCAACTAACATTTACTTCCATCAAGCGATCGTAAGAGAATGCATTGAACTATACTATTGTATAAAAAGATTTCAATGTATCAGCCACCCTGCTATGCTATCTCCTTCAGTCGACTTTCTATGCTTTGTGCGTCTACTCTGCGCCATGCTCTAGGACGTGTGAAGTATTTTTCTTTAGAGTGGTATCCAACGATTTATATTTGCTACAATGGTTTGACAGCTGATGTTCTAGAGCAGTATTTTTCAACCGGGGGTGGGTTCACCCCCGGGGGTGCGTCGGATTATGAATTATTTCGGATAAATTTCAACTTGTTATCCTGATGTTCCCATCGAATTATTATAGAGTCAATAATTCGATGGAGACGTTGGGGTTTACTTGAATTGATTCATAATCTGACGAACCCCTGGGGTGGATTCGCCCTCGGTCGGAGAACATTGTTCTAGAGTAAGTTAGTCATGACCATGGAACTAGGCTTAGCAATAAACCTGCGGTCAGTAGTCTAAGGTTCCATCCAAGAGTTTCATTTTACGCTCATAACTTCTATAATGTATAGTCATCTTTCTGTATCGCTCGTTTCTCTTCTGTTAGCCATCAATTGAACGAAAATAACTTTATACTTAAATACTAAAACTAGGAAATAACATATTTTTTCTCGAAATAATATCCGCAATAACAGTTTAAAGCATAGGTCCATACCAAAGCTTTTGGATCGGAGTGGCTCTAAGTTCGCTCTGAATTGTCATTTTTATGGCTTTAATAAATATTAGAGCGAACCTCGGGAGACTCGGATCCAGAACTGAAGTCAGCATTAGTTTGGAGGAGAGCGAGTAAAGGCGCTTTAACCTAGACTTAATGAGTCAGGGCAAGGTGCAAATACCTCTGTCCCATCCCAAAGGACCAAAGGAGTGACATTAACCTTCTTAGTAAAGTCACTCCCAACGTTTTATTCGAACCCCCTATAAACTAAAACGGTCGGTACGGTTGTCCTCGTTTCTTCCTCATTCAAGTTTCAAAACGATTCGTTGGTTGAATTGTTCATTAAGGGACCACTTCAATGGAAAATAATGTGTTGAAAGTGAAAATATTCTAGGAACACTGTTGGTTACTTTTATTGCTTTGACAAGACATGCCAAACAAAAATCTAGCGTTTCATTTGAAAAAGTCGTTTTTCACTAATGTTCACAACATGAATAGTGAAAATAGTCCCGTAAAATTTTTGCAAATCTTTCCAGCAAAAGCTTACCTCGCACTTCGAATTTTTATTTCTCGAAGTACCCCTTCTTACATCGATAAAATTTTATACCCGCTCTCACTTGAATGTGTAAGTTGCCTGTATAGCCGCTGCAAGCATTTGACTCACAGTCTGGATTTTCTCGTTTATCGCTATGGTCATTCAACGTTGATCCAGCCGTTCCACAGATGCCCTTTTGTGTTTCCTAACACTTTGTGACTGTAGTAGACCGCCTCGTGAACCTGATTCCTTGCTGTGTTTAGTTTATCTCTGATTAGTAGCTCATATATGCGTTCGTTGAGCTTTTCAACATGTTCTTTAGCAGCATCCTGATTCAGCAGTCACTGTTTGACCAAGCATGTAAATAGTTCTTTCCCAGCACATCATGGTCAGAATCGACGATTTTTGGAAGATACTAACATCGACGACATCAACGAAATAATCATTTGTCAAAACCTGGTTGTTTTGAAAACACGTTTCACCATTTGGATGTCTACAAATGCGTTTCCGAATATTTTGTTGTGCTAAGTTAGTATTACACGTAGCCATTTTTCTGACTGCTGCGATATTGACGTTTACGCTGTCGTTGGTGATTCTGGGGAGATTCTCATCATCAATAACTAGGCGAAAAAAAATTTCCCTACCGACCTTTGCATTTGCCACCCCGCTGATCAGCTTCACGCCATGTTTTATGTACTCTTCGTACGTCATGTCTACACGTTTGTTGAACTCCCTTTCATATCATCGGGTTTGTCGTTCGTTGGCGTGTATACGATGATAGTTGAATAACTTGCTTTTTCTCTTCAACAAGTAACTCAACTCTTCATCACACTTCTACCGAAGACTGCAATATATTTTTCACATACCATCCCGGATGCGCTCATTATTACCTTACGACGGTTGCAATCAGTTATTAGACTGAATATAAAAAAATATTCTTTGTTGGATAGTATTACAAATTTAGGCACTCCAAAAAATGATTGGCTACATTGCAAATGTTCTTTAGAGACAAATGATGTCTGCCTCATGCATAAGTTTCGATTATATACTACTTTTAGTGTCTTTATTAACTATTGAATATAGTGTTTTACTAGAACCGGAAATACCGACAAATGCATTTGTTCATTTTTTGCCACATCGGTTCCATAAATTTGAAATAATCCCTTTCCAATTAGCTCACTAGATAAACCGTTTGATAGCGATGAAAATGTGTCAACAAATAAGCGAAACTATGGGTAGATGGCCATGGGATATAATTTTTATGAAACGTGTTTTCACACTGTAACAATCGAGCAACCATGAATGGTCAAATATGTCGGCATGTTTCATTCATTAGTTGAACGTAAATCGACAAAAATACACATCGAAATTGTTTTTTCATGACAAAATGTACTTTCGATGCATTGGTCCATGTATAAAGTTAATAATGTTTCGAAATTTATGTCTCAAAGGATTCAATATTGAATTCTGACCACATTACAACAAAATGCACACAGTGCGCGCTAACTTTGACAAATTCCATAGTGTTGCCGATATGAATGTAAACAAAAGGTTATTTTCATAAAACTTTCGAACAGGAAATTCCGATTCAAGGGCCTTTTTGATGGATTCTGCTGACTTGAAGAGCTTTCTTTGAGTGTCACAAAGGGATCAAGGTGAGTTTAGTACTATCTATTTGGTAGAGGCTTAGATAAACTGCCCAGAAAATTGCTGCGTCAGGTAATACTATGGCATTGCAATCTATACTAGGCCTTTAGTTTTCTGGACAGGATATCTTTGCTAATAATGAATTAATTAATTTTGTATTCATTCTAAAATATTTTCTTTGCTCTATTTTAGGTATTGAAATGATTTGAATGCCGTCAGCGCCGTATGTACGGTGAAAAAATCGTTATATGCAGTAAGTAAATATTCACAGTTTATTATGAAGTGGTCCGTTAAATGCATAATTCAATTGCCGTATAATATTGAAACATCTTCAAACCCAACTCTGCACAGTAGGCCTGGCCGTTTTAATATTCGCGACATATTATAATATGCTTCAAATATTAATGTTGACAAGAAAGACACTAAAGAATAACTTCAGTGTTTTCCAGTATGCTTTTCAATACTGGCTGTGTAAGAGTTAGAATAGAATAGAATAGAATTAAATGCAGACAAAATACACGAAAAATGCATAAATATTTATATAGATTTTTGTTGGGACATAGTACCATCAGATTTTTTGGATTTCCCATTGTTAATGCTATATATGAAAATATTGCACCACAAGTCTCTCAGAACGACGCAAAATAACCATATTGAGTTGAAAAACAGTTTAACGTGTAATGTTCATATTTGGTAAATTTGGTGAAACATCTTTGTAAATTTTAAAAATTTGGGAGTTTTCTTTTTATAAATCAATTTAGCCAAGCAAATTTTAGACAATTCAGCATCGCATGAATTCTAAATGATCTCATCGGAAACTTAAAGACAACTCGGGACAGTGAACGCCACAGTTTCGAATGTGACTGATATTTACCGCCAGAGAAAGATTTAATATCGTTGAAAAATACAAACAATAATTCGATAATGGTCAGGATTTTTTGGTCTGGAAAGCAATCTACAGTTGCGGCAAACGAGGTCAGATTTATGTCACAACCGCAATTATGAACCAAGGTACATATCTCAAAGAGTGCCTTCACAAACGTCGACTAGAACACAAAATCATGAAATATTATACATGTATTCGTGTACAAGTTCATGATTCCTAGTATAATAGTCACGACTGACTATGCGTGCCCATGAAATAAATCACAAAATTACAAAATATTATTCATGTATTCGTGAACTGGTTCATAAATCCTAGTGGAATAGTTCACAAAATGATGAAATATTATTCAGGTATTCGTGAACTGGTTCTTGATTCCTAGTACATGATTTACGATCTATTTTGCGTGTTTGTGATATTTAGAAAATATCGCTAATTATTTTCAATTTTATGCAACATGGTAATGAAATTTTCACGTGAGCTATTTCACAACACTTGGAGTATTATTCGTTGAGAAAAAAAAATTTCCCATGCACTTTTTCAAGAAATGTTCAGTTGCTAGCGACCAGTAATAGGTACGAGCAGTAGATATTAGAAAATTATTAGGATTTCGAAAATCGTTATTGCATCACGTTTGGGGTGATTCCTTTCGAGAAGAATTATAAAGCGTCACACATTTCATAAGGTTCAGTGTAGTGTCTGAGCTTGAGCTTGAACTTGTGCGAGCACCCCTGGCTGCTCTACTCCGTTATCGATCTGGACTAGCTGAAGTTGCACAAGGAATCAGTAGATAATTATGCTTGGGAGTAGCGAAACATCTTTCAATGTGCAACTTCTGGTAATCTTAAAATTATTTATTGCTCTATACTGGCGCCGGTCAGGCCGGAACGTAGATCGCGGAAGGAAAGGGAAGGAATGGTTAGTCCGATACTTGGTTTTGCTAGAGGCCGTATATACTACTGCGCACTCCACAAATATCGAGAGATATTTGTTAGTAAGTATAGAAGTTGGATTCTACTTCTTCTTTACCGACGCCAGAGAGGTGACTCCACTATCTGGACTAGATATCGATCCATCAACTCATGGACCGGGGAACAACGGCTTCACTTCCTTTCCGAAGGAAGACGTGACCACAAATTTTTTTCACCTCAGAAAAATCTCAACGACTTCGGCTGGAATTGAACCCAGGCCAATTGGAATGAATGGCGGTCACGCTTACTACTCAACCACCAGCGCTGTCATTTGATAGGGTTCAGCGTTGTGTATGGACAGAAAGCGAAAACTGCGCTGAGGAACCACAAATCATATTTGACATATTGTTTACAGAACAAAAACCGAGAATCAATCACACTTTTGTGATTCAGTTCATATTGTCACGTTACTCCGAGTAAAAAACCGATTGCAACCAAAAAATAACGAATCGCGATGAGGCGAAAAGAATAAAGCATTACGATAATGTGAACAGAAATTACGAAAATAGTGACCAGGATCCTGAAATCATGAACATAAAATACACAACTCGTGACAAAAATATCAAAAATCGTGACTAAGATCAAGATATCATAAACATAAACAACATTTCTACTTGTGGCTTTTTATACTTTCTATTCACAAAAACGTTTATGGAAATTATAAAAATCATGACAAAGTTTCTGAAATCATGAACTTAAATCACATTACTTGCGATTAAAATATCAAAAATCGAGACTGAGATCCTGATGCCATGAACATGAATCATTCTAATCATGACTAAAATATCACGATACGTGAATAGAAATTACGAAAATCGCGACTAAGATCCTGAAATCATGAACATAAATCCCGCTAGTCTAACAGAAAAATCTGATAGTAAACTCACGAATAAAGCAGCACGGTAACGTGATGAGAAATCATAAAAATCATGAATAAGTTGCTGAAATTATGAACATCGTTTGATTGTCGGTTGTGTATTCCCAAATTATGCGCAAGAATCAAAACAAATACTAAACATGTTTTGGGGCGAATTAGTTTTTTGGTAACACAAATAGTTTCATGAATACAAGGTTTATTAATCATAGTTTCCACGAACTTGGTCACGGTTTTCGTAAATCGTTCAGTTCATAAATCCGTGATCTTTTTTTTCGCGAATTTATGAGCAGATTTTTTCCGTGTAGAATCCAAAACGGTATTAGACAGATATCAAAATCATGCTGCCGTGGACCATTCCATCAACACTTTGAAACCACCTAAACTTGAATATTAGTTGTGAGAACTATACAACAAAATATGCTGTTAAAAACAACCGATAACTAGTTGCCAGGAAAAAGCAGGGAACATAATAGAAAAGCAAAACATCCTCGATTACCAACGCGTTTTCTGTGTGGTATTTCAAGCGACCCTCTAGTATAACATGAATTAGTACTTCTTGAATCATGGGAAACTCATGAGTCTGTCATCTCTGTTAGTCTCTAGTTGACTCATATCGCCACGTCTACAGATATCGTACAAAACAGGTGAATTTAGACAACTTTTTATTCCGTGGTATCCAAATCGGCTAAAATTGCCACATTTACGAGTGGTTCAATTTACGGGTACCCGGGTACCTTGTCAAAAATGTACATAACGGTTAACAGCGTTATTAGATGTGCGCGCAGCTAATTCGTGGATTCGTACCTCGATTGTGTCATTGTCTATATATTCAAAAAAACTGGTTTCATTTTGCCACATTCAACGATATATTTCGTTTCGCGAAACAAACGCTTCTGCTTGAATAATGGTCTGGAACATAATCAGTACGCTATGTCTAACATGGTGAAGTTGTAGGGTGTAAACATTGGCCATATTTAGTTCCATTTGCATTTTTTTAAATTTCAAGAGACATCACGAAAAGTAAACAGGAATTCAGTGTGATCACGAAAGGATCACTTTCTGCTTGTAATAGTCACTATTTTTTGTTCACGTTTGACACAGAAGATTGAAGCACGGTATTTTGCTTCTATGGTGAAGACAAAGCGATACACAGGCAGATTTAATTGCTGGTAGCGGTGGGGTAATTTTTAGTTTTTGTTGTCAGGAAGAAGAGAAACAAGCAGGTGTAACTAGTAATGCTCCTTCAAAAAGATTTTCAATTTACATAAGTTCTCATATGGAATCAAAGAAAAACCGAAAAAATTCTTATCATAACAAAATAATGTGATGCATCTAACATCGGTTTTGATACGCTGTGAAAATGTGTATGAACTAGGATGTTGGACAACAAGAAAGACACAGAACACAGTAATATAGGATCAGACGCAAATAAAACAACTTTGAGTATAGCGGGTAATCGACTACTGGTGCAGGTGGATGAATTGAACTGTCATTTAACAATTGGGTTCTTATAGATATCACAAGCATCCTTGGCGAGACCCAAAATCACTGGTCTATCTGAACATAATGCATTTTTAGGAGAAAAAATAATTTTGGGCGCCTTAGAAATACAAAAAATATCCATATAAATTATTGGTTAATTGAAGTCAGTCTACCTTCTCATCTCGCCCAGAGTTGTAGTTAAAAATCGTTTCGATATAGGTATACGGTAAAAATTAGCTCCACTGCAAACGAATGATGTTGCAATTAATTTTTGGCAATGCCCTTGTAAGACTAGCTTCACGGGAAGTAAAACAATTGTTAAAAGTGCAGATGGTGGTCAATCTGGCAGAAGTTAACACCCTGCAAATATATACTATATCAAACATTAACTAAGCACACCAACGAATGCAGTAACGTTAACTACAGCACCCCTGTATATATAAAGAAAACTGCTCTAGAGAGGTGTGCTTACAAGATTTATCTCCGCGCACCCCTGACATCCTGATTAAAAAAATTAAGTCAAGATCTGTAGAAGTGGATTTCATAACAGCTGAAACTTTGATATACACTTCTACGGCTGTTCGTAACATTGTTGGTCTTGTGCGAATGCTTCTGAACAAACCAATTTTTTCATACGTAACTATTTCATGTAGATCAATTGAGAATGGGACGTTTAATCAGAAAACACTGGTCATGCAGCCAGGGCAGATTCCTATGTGCAAAGTTATGGTATTCGAAATAAGAGTTAAAATTTTCATGTTATTAAAATAAAATGTCCCTTTTCATCATATAACAATTTAATAAAACTCTTAAATGAATACCAGAATTTTTCGCCCATCTTCCGTCTATATATTTTTAGTTTCTGGTAAGAATGCGTGCCCCCCCATAGGACCCGCCAATTACTCCGGATGAACCCCCTCCCCCTATCATCGGGCCTGGGAACTATTAATATTGAAATACGTTTACACTATCTGTCACTGCTAGCTAAAGTAAGTCCAATAAGAGAATTTGTGGATATAATTTAATACGAATGCTGGAGATTTTTTATCACTAACCAGACTGAGATCACTCTAAGTACCTATGAAAATCAGATTATCGTGAAAAATCTGCACTCTCCTTAAGTATTAATAGAAAAGTGAGGTGTTTCTTGTTTCACTCATCAGCAACTGACATCAACTTGCTGCCAGTTAGACGATATATCCTAACAAAATTAGACATTAAATCCAAACAGATCACACAACTTGTGTGAACGCCTACGAAACTGGTACCGAGAGATGTCTCGGTTAACCAAGCACAGAAACTCTGAGTCGCTGACGAGTATAGGGAAACGAACTCTTGTCATTTCACATGAGAGCCAAACGCCTGCGAGTATGCAACCATTATAATTCTGACGCCAATTTTGGTATACGTTTGGTTATATCGTCTACCTGGCAGTAAGTTGGTGTCAGTTATTGACGAGTGGAACACGAAACATTTAAATTCAACTTTTCGAAACTAATAATTCAATTTTTTGTCTTTTGACTGAAGTGCCAATACCTTATTTAGGACTGGTGGTATCCAACGGGGAAAACGATCGGAAATGGTGAGTGAAGCTAAGCAATCATGTGAAAAAATTCCCCCAGAGGCGAGACTCGAACTCGCAACCTTTGAGACTCCGGCCCAATGCACTAACCCTTATGCAATCCCTGGGTATGGTGACATCCCAGAAAGAACATATGATTATCCCACTGGCGACGGTGATCGTACCCTGCCTGCAAAGCGAGAATCACACACAACGGCAGCTGATCACCCCAACACATTTTTGATCTATTTAATTTCCCCGCTGGATACTTTTCTAAGTTAGGTCTTGTGTCCTTACGCGCAAATTGTTCATCCATTTTGTTCCTTTAGAAACAAAAGGTTGCATTGTTTTGATAGTTATGATTGTTTGTGCTTTAGCTACACCAACTAAACGAAATACCTTGCCTCCTAACAACATAAAACAGAAAAAAATGAAAGCAACATAAAAAGTAAACACATGCATACATGCACTCCCTGCTCATTGTTGTTACTCCCGCTCAGCGGCTCAGTGATCGTCGAGATTGTTGTCGTTGTGGAGTTCGTCGTAGTGTTTTCTAGCTTTGCAGCGGTATCGTTCTGTGTGGAGGTTAAAATGATCGACGCTCTTTCATGGGCATCAGTGACGTCGGGTGTTTTCGTTAGAGTGGGCGTTGTTGTTCTACTTTCGCGACTACTGTTGTGCTGACTGAACGTAACGTGAAGTGACGAGTGAAGTTTTCTAGGTGTTGTGGCGTCAGTGTGGGGACTGATCGGGGTATGCTGTTCGTGTTTTGGTTGTGGTTGCTCCAATGGCAGCTGGTGGTAATCGTAGTTGGATGTGGCTTTGAGCGTTGCTGTACTACCAGTGGAGGAGATCGTATTGGTGTTGATGGTTAAGGCTGAGCTTGGCTGAGGTGTACTGCGACCAGATGACTCTTCAGTGTTTAGTAAAAGCGGCGGGTTACTGTTGCATGAAGGCTACGTAGCATGCGGACGGGGGGTTATAGGATGCGAACGATATTTGATGGAACAAAAGAATTGGTCGTATGTAAAAGAAACAAAAACAGGACAAAATTATTACAGGAGAAGAGTTATGTACAGTAATATTTTTGTATCTTACTCGCAACGCTCAAACTTTGTATGATGAACTTATTCACACAATAACAAAAAAACACTGTTTAATTTCTATTAAAAACCAACTAAAATCAAACCTAAGTATAAAATTTCTAAACGAAATCAAAATTGCATTTCTATTTCTAAAAGCATGCCAATTAAAATATCACGGAGAACACAAATGAAATCATAACTGAAAAGTAGTGAATTAATTTTCAACGACGTTTAGGGAGCTTGTTTTCACGCGAACAGACAAATACAGTAGGAAAGAAACAGTTTACGTAACGGGAAAATTCTTCATCATTTAGAGACATTGCATCCATTGGTGTGTTGCAGATTTGAACTAAAGTCTCCGCATTGCTCAAATATTTCATCATGAAGTAGCTATTCAAACTTTTAGTGTAATTCGACTCAGGACATTTTAGGAAGTTTAGGACATTTTAAAAATGCACCTATTTTAGGTGCCATCTACAATTAAAATTGACAGAGCCAGATAGACTTCAGTTCAATTAAGCACCAACCGACATTATCATGATTGGATAGAAACTAAACGCAAACTTACCTCGGACACTTCGATTGTCTCGCCGGTTCGCAGATCGATCACATCCCCGTACGCCCTTCCCGCTATGCTGCACTTGTTGAACGTCATAATGTTCTGCGTCAGCGTTCCCGTCTTGTCCGAAAAGATGTACTGAATCTGACCTAGTTCCTCGTTCAGCGTCGTCGTGCGCGCCTTGGCGTGTGTTTTTGTCTTGTCGTAGTACATCTGCTCATCCCAGTTGATCAGGAATGATTGCGCGAAACGTATCACCTACGGTTGAGTCGGTGAGTGCTTGGTTGGAGGCGTAATGTTTTCGGATGGTAACACTTACCTCTACGGATACGTATAAAGAAATTGGCACCACTGTGTTCAGTACAATTGCGTAGGAAAAAAAGACTAGACATCCGATGATGGTTGCACCTTGTAGGTAATCCTTTGGAATAATGTTTTCCCATGGCAGATAAATCTAAAAATAAATTTGAAAGGAAATTTTAAAGACCATGTATACAAACGCTTAACCATGACTTACTTGAAATTTGTAACCTACTATCGCTTCCCATATGGCAGACGCTATCGTACAGAATCCGCAAATGGATAACAGAAAAAATACTATCTGCAATGAGACGAAAAAGTGTTCCATATGAGATGACGATGGGAAATGGTAGATATTTTGAATTTACTATTCATGCCAGACGAATTGAAGAAATGAGTTGCCAGCTGAATGCTAATTGGTAAATATTTGACGCAGTAAGTGTGTTTTTGAAGCGCACATTATTTGCTGTTTCTCACTTGGTAAACTCTGAGGGCCTCATTTCAACTAGCCTCTATAGTGGGGGTGGTGCAATATTTGCAGATGAACATTTAGCAGTTTAGAAGCCGGTCGTTGTTTGTAGAATATTACTGGCGATGATGGATGGAAGTAAAATTCTTGAACTGTGAAGTAATTGAATAGTTATTTCAATTAGATATCCTACATTCCATCAGAATGACTGTGCAGTCAATAGCCAGTTTGCTAAACATGTTACTGTGAATTAAAAGTTGCACTGAAATATTGAGAATATGGTTGCCAAATCCTCTATTCTTTATCTTCTCATATTCGGAGAAATAATTCACTTTTATGAACTTAAGGGGGTGGCTTCAATTAAGGGTTTTTTTACTCATTTTAAATAAAAATTACTATTTTTCACGAAAATTCCGCGTTTTTATGAGTAAACACTCCCTTAAATGGAAAATTATCTCAAAAACTCAACGTAGGTATTTTTTACATAGAATGTGTATGCAAAGTTTGAAAGAAATCGGTTAAGTAGTTGTTGAATGGTAGGTAACATCGCAAATCATGTTTTTTCCAGAGACGTTATACAAAAAACTTCGTCACCGAGTCGTTTGTCGGTATTTTTACAAAGAAAAATTACAGCGTATTTCTGAAACGATATACTATAATGTACAGAAGTTTTGATAAATTTGCTTCACGCAAAGTTCTAAAAAAATTGCAAAAAAGTGTTTTTCTTCGCGCTGAAATCTTTAACCCCCCCTTAATATAATTTAATTGAGTACAATTTGAACAGCTATAACTGCTTTAGAGGCCATTCTATTATCGTACAAAGACAATTTGGCGTATGGCAATTCCTAAACTATACTTCAATATATTTAAGTGAATGTTTCAAGCCAAATTACACACTTTACAAATCAAAATGCGAAAAACATTGTTACCCATTTAATTTCACATACAAATATTATTTTATTAATGCAAATTTATTGGTTTCGTTAAAGATAACAAAATATATTTATGTGTATTTCTCCTGGATGTAAGCAGTATGCTGCAAGGAATTGACCCGTGGAAGTATGATCTACATAGTTACAGGGCGTTGTTCGAGAATAAACAGTGCCTTGTTCGAAATCAAAAATGAAGAAGTTGGGTGGGCTGAACAAATATTTACCATTCGAAATAAGTTGCTCAAACCAGCAAAGAATTTATCGTACTTCATATTGTGTTTTGAGGTGTTTTCGTAAATAAAGTGCTCTCCTATTTATAATTTCATAAATTTTCCAAGCAGTATGATTTTCACATGTTAAATCTACATTTTATAATATTTGTTTGTTGTCAATGTTGACCGTTATTCATTTGAATTAATAAAACTTTTTGAACTCTCTTTTCTTGTATTCACAACTGATAACAGGCACATGATATGAATCACAATTATACAGACATTGCCCAGACATTATACGTTGACAACCAATAAAAAGTAAGTAGCAATAGGCCTATAAAACCCATGTCCTTTTTACGATTTAGACTTCTAATACTATCTATTTTACAAAACTTTGTGCATAGTCAGTAGTACTCGTTTACTTTGTTCAGTTTAGTGTGTTTCTTAGCTCCTTGAACAGGTTGTTCAGTAGTTCAATGTTTCTGATGTGATGAATCTCGATACAGTCGACTTCTAACTCCGAGAAAAACCACATTCTCACATACCAGCACGATGCAGTGTTTTTTTTTTTTGGAAAAATCGTGCGATTTATTAATTACGCCTAAATCGTTGAATTTGGGTCAATGTTGTCCCACTAATATGTGCGCTATCCACGCAAATCGTGTGATCATCATGCCGAAACACATCCATCTGGCTCTCAGTTGTTGCTGACGGGGGATAATCCTGCCAGCTCCAATATTTCGGTGTTGAGATATTCCATTACGACCGTTAGCTAGACAGATGTTCCGGTACCGACACGCTCGGCGTAGTTGCTCTTTCTCAAAAGACTGTGGATTTGTCCGACAGGAAGCCTATGTGCGTGCAACCAGTACGAACATATAACACAACTGATGCCGCACTCGCATACGACCCCCGGTTTCAAACTTGGATCAGTTTACGTTCGAAGCCAAATGGGCTGGCCATCGAATGAAATCAGTTTGCTTCAATCGTCAAAGAGGCGGGGGTTTCGAACAAAAACTGTTCAAGATTTGCGGTTCGGTGCATGTAACTAGCGAGAACCAATCAGGAATGAGCTTCAGTCAAATGATTTAAAATCGAGTTTTTCCGTATCTGCATGCTAATTTAGACCCGTTGGAAATAAAAATAATAGTTGGTGAAGGAAAAGATGTTTCAATTTAATTCTTGGTTGACGGTTTGATAGCGCTGGTAAGGGCTAATTAGTTTTCCAAAGCAAATGTTCGCTGGGTAGGTGATTTATGTTCCAATTAGCCCTCGTTACTAGCACCGAGCTCTCAAACTAATTGTTACAGTCAGTCCACGGAGTCGGAAGAATCCTAATCCTTCTCTCCGGATATTGAAATGTAGTCTTCGGCCATCCAAACTAATTATTAGTCAGTCCACGGAACAAACGAATCACAGGTTTCTTCAAATTCAGAATGTACGATTGAGCAGCAAAATATTCTATAATAGATTATTGGATTATATTTCCGAAAGATTATTTTTAACAAATCACAGATTTTCTCAAATTTCAGATTGTTATACGTTAGAGCAACAAGGTACGAATAAGAACTACGAAATATCATAGATTATCGCTATCAATGATATGAAATATTCGCAGGTTTATTTTTATTGTTTGTTATAGCCCTTAAAAGGACTTTCAGTTGAAGGAAAGTATGTGATTCAAAAGCTAGACACGTGCATCGAATTTCGTCTTTATAGCATGGAATCGTAGATAATTATTAATTTACTATAGTACTGGCACCCGAAATTTTTTATTCGGTTGTGCGGGTTTATGCTAACACTGCCGAAAATTCCTGGCGGCTCCCGCTTATCGCATCGTTCCGACGACATAGCCCAGATGTTGCTCGTTCGAAAAGCTAGCAAAGATTAGTATAAAATTGGCATGCTGCACTTCTATATATAGCCTTTTGGTATTTGATAGTCACTTAGGTACTATCTATTGACAGCTTTGCCCGGGATAGATTGAACAATGTATGGAAGTTTTCACGTTTTCCGAGATCTGTTCATTTTTACGAATTTTTCAATAGTGTACTATTGAAATACAAAATCAATATGTCGAATTGTTTGGTGGTAAAAAGACGGAAATCCGTCCATAAATAACAGAGTTCGTGGCGTTAAAAAAGTGACGCAAAAACGTGACATCTTTTGATTTAAGATTTTAAAACGACACCCAACCCCAGATAGTGCAGTAAGACATTTTTAATGTCAAAAAAAATCTCTTTGCGCAAAACCACATCCATATTTCATTCGTTGCTAATAAGGCTTCGGGCATTCTAATTTGGTTCACTCATATTTCGATTTTACGAGAGGTGCTGTAAATGAAGATATGCAGACGCTTTGTTATCAACGAATCGAGTATGGGTGTGGCTTCGCAACACTCAACTTTATCGTTATTTAGTAAGGCGCTCTAAGGTGGATTTGTGTTACATGAACTTATTTGTTTGTATGAAAATATCATTCGTGCGGCTAGCTGTTTGAACACAACGCTACTTCTACTGCAGGATTATACATGAACAGCTTTGGAGCTCCGACATCTCCGACATGAATCTAAGGAATCAACTTGAATATTTTGAATGTTCAAATCTTTATTAAAAGTCGTTGTTTTAGACCGGAATCAGCACAGAAAAAATAAATTTAATTCAACAGCTTAAAGTGCATCCTCTTATCATCACTAAGTTAGTGGGACGAATTAACAAAAAGCGATTACTAATACTATTCTTTATTCTCAGTTTGGATAATTGGTAGAAATAACCTCGGAGGCCTTCTAGTGGGAGGATGACGCAGATCCAGGGGGGGGGGGGGATCCTGGGGGTCCGGATCCCCTCCTATTTTTTTCCTAGTTGAGAAATTTTGAATTAGTTTAAATTTTATATTAGTTTCAAACCCAAAATTATTCCAAACCAAATTTAACCAACAAACCTGATATTCATTAAATGAGCTTGTTACGTATTACGAAGTGCACAATGTTCATTTAAAAATCGAAATTTTGGACCCCTCCCGAAATCTTTTTCTGGATCCGCCCATGACATTGACAGTGGTATCTAGTGCTGTACTGTAGCATAGGGTAGTACGTCAGAACCGTAGTCGCTAATTACGCTAGGTTCGAACCCAGCCGATAGAGCTTCCTGGTTCTCGACAAGTTTCCTGAACACTTTTAGTACCTTAGTGATAGTTGATTTGACTATGGCCTTTTCCTAGTTTCGCTGATTCGGTGTCTGAGTAGTTCACGATGCGTGAGTAAAGTTTTGAAGCGTTGCTCCTCTTGCTTGAACGCCATATTGACAACTGAGGGAAATCGAAATAGATTCATCATGTTGCAGGCACATAATCATCATCATCATCATCGTTGCCGACTATTCCGAGTGTTCCAAATCTAAACCGAGCGTATTTTAGATTTTCATGTTACTCGTCCCGCTATTTTCCAGTCTTCTTAAACTTCCGCCGCGCGTGCATCATCCTTGATTGTACACAGCTAGCAATTGCAGGGCTAGCACCAAATTCGACGACCTCTTCCAGGGTTTTTGCCAAGCACAATTTTAGCTGATATATCTTGCGGCATTCGTGATACATGTCCAACTAACTAACAGCTTTCAGATGTCAGCATGTTTGTGAACTTCGCCCATTTCCTGCATCTGTGCCTAGTATGCCTACTATTCTGCCAAATATTGATCAACGCATTCTCCTCTCAAATACACAGTCTGATTCCTTAAACACCCATGCCTCAAGGTCGTGCAGAGCAACAGGGAGTGTCAGCGATTTGAGTACTGTAAGTTTTGTACGCGTTTGTAGGTTACGGGCTGATGGCGCAAACCATATTCGCAACCGCAACACGCCTTTTTAGCTTGTGGCTAGCGACGTACCTATTCATTCATGTCGCCTGTATATTTTCAACAAATTTGTTTAAAATGATATTTTCAACAACTTTGCTACAATTATTTTGAAGAGATATTTCTCCATGATAACATCTAGGATGATTATTCACTAAAATTATGATATCATAAGACGCGCTTTTGTACGTCCGAAAACAGCAGAAAAGAATCTATACATAGAGGTTTAAAAGCAGTTCCATATTGATTCTTCTTATTTGTAGACTGCATCACTACTTATGTTTCTGAAATTTTAATAATTTATCAAAATTACAATAAATTTTGTCATTTTCGAAAGATCAATGATTTTCATCCAAACATCCTCCAAACAGAATTTCTGGCTACGCCACTGGAATGAACAGAATATCTATTGATCGTAAGAGTTCCAACATCCGGCCATCTATTAGCTACATAGAATATTTATTAAAGCATAAAATGTGGCTTTTCGGAGTTCGGAAGTCGGTTGTGTCGAGTTTCATCATATCACCAGCATTGTAATGCTTACATTCAAGTTTGAATTTGTCGGTGTTAAGTCAGATCGGACTAAATGACATTGTATTGATTACGAGAAAAAAAAACGAGTTTAAAGTTTGAATGGCAGCATCCTTTACGTTTTTTATTTCGATTATAGAGGTTTCAATCTTAAGGTTTTTCGCCTCTTCGGGTTAGAGTGAAAAATTTCTAACCCTATGTGCAGGGTCGGGACTCGAACCCAGGTGCGCTGCGTACAAGGCAATCGATTTACCAACTACGCTACGCCCCCCATCCTTTACGTTATAAAAATTAAATTTTACAATATTGCTTGCTTATTATAACATATTTCAAAACTGGCAAGAGCTGAAGAAATCCTTTATCCATCCATATGCTATCATTATCCCATTTTTACGATTTTGCGACTTAGTCCGGTCTGACTTAACACCGACCAACTGTAATTCATGATCAAATGGTGTAGTCAAACAAATCCTTGACACGCGCACTTCCGATTTCAGTTAGCTCAATTCGAAACAATACACAACAAATTGAGCACTAGCTCTACATCGTCTGTGTTTCATTTTCAGGATATTTTTTTAGTTCTAGAGCTGAAAGAAGAGGTCACAAAAATTGAATGATAGTATAAACGAACAACGGTCTAAATTGACAACAAGTAGTTGTTTCCAAAAATTACCCGCATTATGTGGATCTACTTCAGTAATTGACTGCAAAAGTAGCAATGCTCGTGTAGCTGTCAACGAAGTTCGGCATTCACTGACATAAAATAGTCCCGGTGTGAAGGAACCGTACTACCTCCTCAAATAGTTGAGAAATCATAACTGGCAGGGCGCATAATTTACGAAAACAGCCTCACATAATGAAGTATGAAGAGTTGCTGCGTTCAGTCAACCCTACGCCATCATTCCTCAGTCTTGCCCAATGTATTTCTCATTTTCAAACAACGGTATGTAACTATGCGTTCAGATTACATTGTGTTAATTTTGTCACTATACTGCCAACTGCCGATATAAGCGTGTGTGTGTGTGTGTGTTAACCTTCCTATCTCCCACTAGCTGGTAGTGATTTACAGAAAAAAGATGTTTGCATGTATTTAAACATTCATGGAAATAACTTGGTTCACGGATTTAGGAAGGTGTTAGCTCAATTGACTTTCCGATGACCCATTTCGTGTACAGTGCCAGACATGTTCCGAGGTCATCGTTCCATCAACTAGCCCCGCCTTACTGTAATGTTTGTATCAATTGGATTGTAACATTACAGTAAAACTTTCGATTCCATTTAAGCAGGAAATCGACGCGTATTTATTATAATGGTTCAATTTGTATATATAACATAACACATGTGTACTAGAACTTACCATTTTTTCAGTTTTCTACCTTCATTCCTATCTCCCATTTATGTCTCATTTAACTCTCATCCACATTTCTTGAATTCCTGCTTATTTAAGAAAGAAAAGGGGAAATAATAAAAAAGAACCGATAGACTCCGTGTTTTCCTCAGCGCTTCCGTTTTTCCTAGTCTGGTGCCACTGCCTGTTGGACTTGTGTAAGTTGTTCCATTGGAGATCTCCAAGGAGCTGTAATTGGAGGAAGATCTGACTTCTATCCAGAAGTATCAGTTTTTCACATTAATAGATTATATGTATACACTACAAAACAATCCCGTGTATAATGCAACCATTTTTTGAACATTTATATGTACATATACACACATAAACACATACACATATATGCACACATGTATATATAAAACCGATTTAATCCACTTATCAGTGGGATGAGACACCTCTCATACATATAACTGTTGTATTATTCATTAAATTGCCAAACGCACGCAAAGCTCGCAAGCAGCTATATGTGAGACAAGCACAGCCTCGAGTCCTGCACGTATAACACGTATAATAAACTGAATCAAATTAATAAAACAAATCAAATTAGCTCAAATGAAAATCAGACAATATTAAAAAAGTTATGAAATTAAGAGAGTAAACTAAATTGTTTCAAGCTATCTGTCATCCAATAACTAAAAGAACTGACTAAACCGAATTAATAAAATGAAGAAACTGAACAAATATGAACTGGGAAAAACTAACAATTTAATAAAATGATTAAAACAAATGAAACAGATAACATGAATAAAACAATAAAAAAATTATTGAATTAATAAGATAAATAATATGAATAATGTGGATAACACTAACCGCCATATTTGGAAAATGCAAAAACAACCAAGTCCATTGCAGCCGCCAGAAAATTTGTCTAAGTATTGAAATTGCCTTTAAATCGCATTCGCAAATAGCATTTGTTCCTATTAGCACAGGCGAGTTGAGTCAAACGTCAAACTATTTAAATCGCCTGACGATCTTCGTCCGCATTTTTTTTTGACCGGGTGCTGACTCCATTCAGATATCCGAACCGGTTCCGGAATGAGTTTAACTGGGAATCAGTGAAATCGTTGCATCAACTAGTCAAGTTCAGATGGCACTGTCGATGCTAAGTGGGAACATTTTTTTGGTAGCTCGCTCGAGTCGCGCACATACATAGTAAAATAATTGTGATGTGACGATAAAATCACTACGTCAAATTACACTATTCCAACGATATTTTTGCCTACCAACACATAACACAACAGGAGAAACGACCTACCGAGCGATTAACTTCGATTTCCTATTAAATATACTATATTTCACTGCAAATTTTTGTAAACTATGTGAGGAACACAAAATCACTTCCGAGAGATTCGGCAGTGCTGCCACTTTTTTTTCTGCCAACTGCCGATATAAGCGTATGCAAATATTCCAAGTAATTAATTGTTTTGTTATTTTTCCAATTTCTACATTGATACATATGCATTTTCGAAATCTTGGGTTAAACACGGTGTACGGTAATGTCTTTGTGCTGTTTGCTCTAACACTTTCATGTTTACACCTGTCCAACTAAATGGGCTCCTAAGTACAATACATAGTGGTCCAGAATGTGAATTTAGCAGGAATTTTAAAATTAATGGACTTAGCATTTTTACAAAGAAAACAATTTTTAAGAAGCACCCTAATTTTTTTTAGTAAATTTCTTATAAAATGAAAAGTAAGACATAGAGTTTTAGTGTCTTCGACAAAAGTTTTTTAAAATTTTATTTTCTTCAATTTTCTGAAAGACAGCGAAACTCTATCTCGTGCCATTAAAAAGTTAATTTTCTGATTTCAAAAAATTAGAACCACCCTACCCACTATTCAAAATAATAGAAAGGTATTGACAAGTGCAATATTTTATCATGAAAACGAAACTATATTTGTTATATTGTCTACTGCGAAAATAATTTGAACATATTACATAAACCAAATTTTTATTATAACTTTTTCAGTTTTCATTTTTTTCCAACCTATTCTTCAGATGTTTTTGAGAGTTTTTAAAAACGAACATTTTATTCTAACACACCAAAACTCTAGCTTCTATTATTCAAAAGATATAAGCGCTTAAAATATCAAAAATAGATTTTTTTAATCAATTTTTTGAAGTTTTAAAAAATATCGTGTTCGCCATTTTTTGCTCAATTATAGATCTAATTATGACCTTTTTATGGTTCAAAAAGGTCGTCTTTTGTTTGCCCCAATGAGGGATATTGTTATGCCAAAAAAACCCATTTTTGGCGAAAAAGTGTTCATAATTTTTCAACGAAAATAGTTAGATGTGTAGTGCCATGAAACAAATCATTCGCCTTAAAGCAATCTTAAAGTTGTCCGAAGACTACTTTGGATTTAAATCAATACCGCAAAAGTTATTTGAATAAAAAGTTTTCTAAGAATCACTAAGAAACACCCTAACTTTCAATTTAAAATTTGTTGTGTGTGTGTGTGTGTTAACCTTCCTATCTCCCACTAGCTGGTAGTGATTTACAGAAAAAAGATGTTTGCATGTATTTAAACATTCATGGAAATAACTTGGTTCACGGATTTAGGAAGGTGTTAGCTCAATTGACTTTCCGATGACCCATTTCGTGTACAGTGCCAGACATGTTCCGAGGTCATCGTTCCATCAACTAGCCCCGCCTTACTGTAATGTTTGTATCAATTGGATTGTAACATTACAGTAAAACTTTCGATTCCATTTAAGCAGGAAATCGACGCGTATTTATTATAATGGTTCAATTTGTATATATAACATAACACATGTGTACTAGAACTTACCATTTTTTCAGTTTTCTACCTTCATTCCTATCTCCCATTTATGTCTCATTTAACTCTCATCCACATTTCTTGAATTCCTGCTTATTTAAGAAAGAAAAGGGGAAATAATAAAAAAGAACCGATAGACTCCGTGTTTTCCTCAGCGCTTCCGTTTTTCCTAGTCTGGTGCCACTGCCTGTTGGACTTGTGTAAGTTGTTCCATTGGAGATCTCCAAGGAGCTGTAATTGGAGGAAGATCTGACTTCTATCCAGAAGTATCAGTTTTTCACATTAATAGATTATATGTATACACTACAAAACAATCCCGTGTATAATGCAACCATTTTTTGAACATTTATATGTACATATACACACATAAACACATACACATATATGCACACATGTATATATAAAACCGATTTAATCCACTTATCAGTGGGATGAGACACCTCTCATACATATAACTGTTGTATTATTCATTAAATTGCCAAACGCACGCAAAGCTCGCAAGCAGCTATATGTGAGACAAGCACAGCCTCGAGTCCTGCACGTATAACACGTATAATAAACTGAATCAAATTAATAAAACAAATCAAATTAGCTCAAATGAAAATCAGACAATATTAAAAAAGTTATGAAATTAAGAGAGTAAACTAAATTGTTTCAAGCTATCTAACTGTCATCCAATAACTAAAAGAACTGACTAAACCGAATTAATAAAATGAAGAAACTGAACAAATATGAACTGGGAAAAACTAACAATTTAATAAAATGATTAAAACAAATGAAACAGATAACATGAATAAAACAATAAAAAAATTATTGAATTAATAAGATAAATAATATGAATAATGTGGATAACACTAACCGCCATATTTGGAAAATGCAAAAACAACCAAGTCCATTGCAGCCGCCAGAAAATTTGTCTAAGTATTGAAATTGCCTTTAAATCGCATTCGCAAATAGCATTTGTTCCTATTAGCACAGGCGAGTTGAGTCAAACGTCAAACTATTTAAATCGCCTGACGATCTTCGTCCGCATTTTTTTTTGACCGGGTGCTGACTCCATTCAGATATCCGAACCGGTTCCGGAATGAGTTTAACTGGGAATCAGTGAAATCGTTGCATCAACTAGTCAAGTTCAGATGGCACTGTCGATGCTAAGTGGGAACATTTTTTTGGTAGCTCGCTCGAGTCGCGCACATACATAGTAAAATAATTGTGATGTGACGATAAAATCACTACGTCAAATTACACTATTCCAACGATATTTTTGCCTACCAACACATAACACAACAGGAGAAACGACCTACCGAGCGATTAACTTCGATTTCCTATTAAATATACTATATTTCACTGCAAATTTTTGTAAACTATGTGAGGAACACAAAATCACTTCCGAGAGATTCGGCAGTGCTGCCACTTTTTTTCCTTTCAATTTAAAATTTGTTGTAAAGAAAAAAGTATATTAGATAGAGATTGGATGTCTTCACCAAACTTTTCCAAAATTTGTCGTTCTACAACTTCGCTGGAGGTCGTTTGAGTGTAAAATTAAATGATTAAAAAGTTAATTTTTTGATCTTGATACAAATAGAACCACCCTGTTGTTTTAACAAAAAGATGGGGCTCACAAACTACGAAAACTTCTTTAAAGACTTAATATGGCTAAGTTATTTAGTTTTAGTAAAATCTCACAATTCCTGCTAAATTTGCATTCTGGACCACTGTGCAATGGTGCCCAGGGGGTCCAAGTGGTCTTAAGACTGCCCTGAGATACAATGGCGGATACAATGTGAGGGTCAAAAACCTCTCCAATTTTTTTACTTGTTGAGAAAATTTAAATTAGTTCGATTTTATAATAGTTTCAAACTCAAAACCATTCCAAACTAAATTGACCACCAAAATTGATTTTTATTGAATAAACCTTATTTACCTCATTATTATTATTTATTACGAATTACGAATTCATTTCAAAATAAAAATTTTAGACCCCTCTCGATTTTTTTTTCTGGATCCCTCTGCTGGGATATAGTATATTATGGTCGTAAATTCAGATTTGTGAAAACAAGTTGAATTGAACACAGCGTTTTAAGAAATAACCACACAGCATTCGAATTCCAGAATACAAATCAGTTAAAAATTGCCATAGTTAGGAGTATTTTAGTTTTTTCTGGATCCCTGTTGGCCTGTTAAAGATGTTTTTTCGTTGAACACCTGACGGTTAAATGTGTCGTCGTTTAACGTGACGAATGATTTTTTTCAAAGGCACGTAAATGAAAAAAGTGTTAGAGTTCAATTTATGATTGCAGTTCCAAAAACACTCTTTTTAGTACATGTTATCCTATTGGAATCACTTCAAATGTGCTTTAAAGCAGTCATTAACCAAGTTTTACCTGATAAATCGAAACGTAGAACACATTCCTGACCCATTTGTTCACATCGAATATGAGTACATCTCCTTGCCAGTTTAAGACGCTATGACGTTCAATAGTCAATATATGATGAATAAGCGATAAAACGCACTGCGAAAATGAGAAACACTCACTCTATGAAAGAGAACACATTTTTCAATGCTTCCCCCATTGGTTATTTGTTTTCATATTGAAAATTTTGAAATTCCATCCAGGATAGAAGAATACTTTTTGTGCTAAACATGCACTTTCAGAGTTGCATCGTTAAAGTGAGATCATTCAATTCCGAACGTCTGTGCTGATAATGTGATGTATATGTACATCACAGGTCATAAATATTAATGCAATCAGGCTGCATCTGTCGACTCAAACGACACTACCAGTACGGTGACTGATTGAGAGATTGAAACATGCACCCACCCCCCCCCCCCCCCCGGGTCCCACCGTGCAGCAAACTTACCCCTATAATAATAAAATTCAATAGCCTATCGATGGTAGTTCGCTTGAACTTGGTTTTGCCCGAGTTCTGCATCAGCTTGGTATCCTTGCCAGCGAAGATCACCACGCCGTAGCACCACTGGGTGTTCCGGATAATGCAACCCCTCAGCAGGATTTTGTCATTATCCAGCGGGTACCGTTGGTTCTTCCAGCTCAGCGTGCCGTCGAACTTGTTCAGCAGGTTGTTCGGTGGTTCGCACACAATCTCCCCGTTGAATCGCCACAGCAGATCCTCCTGGTTACCCATGACGGCCGTCTCCACGAGACACTGCTTGCACTTGAGGTTCGTCTCCCCGTCCAGCTCGGCCGTTTCGATGAAGCACAGCCCGTTCGGTTCACTCGAGGACAGTAGAAGAATGTCCGCCGCGACGAACTGGTCGTTGTCCATGCGGATGATGTCGCCGACCTGCACGCCGGACCACTTCTCGTCCACGAGCTTACCGTGGCGGAGCGTTTTCGACCGGCGGTTGTTGACCTGCGAGTCCGACATGTGCCGTTGCTGTCGGAGAGACGGGAGATAAGCTGTTGCAGAGTTATCAATATTTAAATATGTACTCACAAAATCGTCGTACGCATCCTTGATGGCCGTTAGCATCAGTACCCCGATAAGGGGGATCGCTGTGGTGACTGGGGTCAGAGACGATATCGCCGGTATTAGTTGCAGGATCAGTAGGCATAAAAAATAAAAATTGGCAAGACGTTGGAACTGCTCCAGCAGGTTCAAAGGCAGAAATGTTAAAATGCTATATTTGGACGTTTTGATGTAGTTGTTCTGGGGTTTTCACAAAAGAGAAAGAGGCATTGTATAAATTAGTCTTTTTTTGATTTCCGAATGAATCTTCACTTACCGCATATTTAAACTGTGTGTTATATTCTCTATCGTTGGCTCGTATTCTACGTTCGTTTTCTGTGAAGTAAAGAGAAGAAAATAAGGACAAATTAAGAAACGTTTTCCGCAAAAGTATTTTGCTAGTAACGTTAATTATAGCAGTACTACTAATAGCAATAGGTTTTCAAGCAAATCAAATAGAAGAGGAGAAAACAAAGTAGTAACGTAGTAAAAATCTTTCCATTTAGAAGTATCAAACATTTTCTGAGATTTGGCGAAAATCAACAACAAGCGGTTTGGCCCATTCAACCATCCTATCACCTTTACGTGGTGCTAAGCGCCCGTTCAATACATCTATACATGCTCTAATGGAGCACTTATGCTCAGCGGAAACAGGCCATGTCGTACAAATATTACGTTAAGGAAAAATAAACATCCACCACCCACCCATCTGACGAGGAGCAACGTTCATAATCTACTCAAGTCAATATGACAAGATTGCAATATGTTACTGAAATGGAAAATCACCATAGGGGAAAGCGGATACAAACGAACCCTCCTTTGGTTGTGGTTTAGAATTGTAAATCCTACAAATTTCTTGATCGGAATGTTTAACCAGCTTTTGCAATGTTTTAAAACTTCAAAAAAGGGGAACCGAAATTTGTTTTTCATTGTGGCATTTTTGTTTTTGACATTGCACCACACCCGTGTTATCGGTACTATACTCATGCAAATGTGGGTGTCATCGGTCTATATCGTTTTTTTTTATGAAACCACACAGTAAAATTAAAATTGAAATTAAAGTGTCTCCAAGGAACATCTGCCTCCTATCTCCCCTACAGTGCTACAGTGTGACACTAACAGCTAACGATCGTTCATTATATGCAGATTGTTAATAGAATCGTGTTGCAGTTCATAACAGCGTTGTAACAGTTTAACCACAGATAACAGACGTTTAGGTTGGCAAAAAAATAATTTTAAAACCTGTGTGAACATTCAATATATGTTAAAAATTTATGGCACATTAATGCCACTTACTCAAAGCATCGATCGCTGCACCATCTTCAAAAGTATGCCAAATGTATTTTATTTGCTCGCACTCATTTTTGAAAATGAGTTTAAACGTCTGTTAGCTGTGGTTTAACAATTATTTAAACATTTACTGAGCAGTTCATGCAGTTTGAACGATCCCTCGGTCACATCAAAACGAATCGATAAAAGCGATTAGTGCTCAGACTAGCGGTTCGCGTGTTGTAGGATGGAACGCGTGAAGATGCATTCACAATCAAACAGGATATTGCAGAGTGCGGTTTTCCGGTGCCCGGTACGAAAGTGGCTTTAGTGTAAGCCCAGGAAATTGTGTATACGGTTGCCGTTTGCGGAACGTATAGAATGTTCATTTTCTCGCTGCAAATTCCTCTTACGTTTAGTAGAGAGAGACGACGTTCCACTGAAAGAGGCCGACAAAACAGCAATTAGTTTTGGAATACTAAGTGTTTCCTGGTCTTGAGCTTTATGATATTATTATCGTATGATTATATGATATTTTATCATAGTAAAATTATATCCCAGTTTGAGGGAATCTCCCTATGAGTGTGTTGTAAACAAAATGTTTATCTGTTTTACAATAGCGGGGCTTAATTACAGTGACCTTACATGCAATAGGCCTTAATTTGAACAACAATCTCACACGAGATTTACTCAATGAAAAAGCATGTTAACTCGTGATGTAACCAAAGAATTGTAAATTTTGAAGTACCATGCGTAGAGCTCCAGAACGATAATTAAGGAGACAAAACAGTTGATTCTAGCTTTCTATCGTCATTTATTGAAAAAGATGGGTGGGTAATGTGAGAGACATAACCACAGTGAAGTAGAATACACTTCAGTTTTTCCCCTTCTAACTTGTGCTGTAAATTGTCGTCGGAAACTCCAAGTAAGGTGTTTGGGTGTCAATCGTTTTGAAAAAATTCCATCATATTCAATGTTCTGGAATTTGTAAGCACTTTAAAACAATGAATATTTTCTCCAGGACGATATTTGCAAGGACTGTACCAACTTTACCACAAAAAAATCTAGACCCTCGTGAACATGTCCTTCGGTAATTACTTAACTCGAAACTATTTTCCCCAGTCGATCGAATTTGATTGCAGTGAGCTGAATACTCTTTATTTAAAACATAGGTCTAAATGTGTATAAAATGAAGCAACAAAAAGAACCGCATCACATACCAGTTTCAAAATTCGAAACAAAACTGTTTGAAATAATAAACCAAAACACTTTGCTGGGGAGGTGATCGTTTCCATTCCAATTCCACTTTGAAACTCCTATATAAAATGCCCCCTATAAAAACACATTGTGCAAATGCTGGACGACGTCCAAATAAGCGTTCAAAAGGGGTCCATCGTTTGACCCGCGTTGAACGATTATGGATATTTTTTTTGGGATTCTCAGTACATAATGCTTGAAACCCGTAATCAAAATAAGAAACCACTGCTCCAACGAAACTCATTCTCCTCATTCACTGGAATCTCTTACTAACCTGCCATTAATTAAGCACAATCTCTTTAAGTCTGCCCGCGCTTTAGAAATACCTACAGCAGCGTGTTATTAGATGCCTTAATGATAAAAACGCATCTCGTTTATACGAAATATGAAACGCGTGTGCCAATAGGATCATTACCCTAGGTACAAACAAACCGCAAAAAGCATTTCAACATTAGAATTACCAGCCCAACGCCCATCAATCCAAAACCACCCTATTCACCTACTTTGCAAATCATCGTGTGTACACGACTCGAACCATACCACAACATTATACGCGGTCGTTTCAAATCACGCGCACGATAAGTTGTGCACACAGCAAAGAAACGGATACAAATTCAAAGACGATTATCGGTGTTTAACCGCTTATCGTACCGTCTGGACGTTATAGTCATGGTGTTGCTCGTTTGGAAAGCGAGCGACAAATGATTCAAATGGACACGTTGCTCCTCTATTTATAACTTCTCGTATTTGCTTGAGTCTCCCCATATTACCCCATCTCGCATATTGACTGGCTAACCAACGAGCGATCTGCGTTTGACGGGCAGCTCAAATAATGCTGCTGCTGCTACTGTGTAAAAATCTAGCTGATGAATTTTTGTTCTGAATACAGGGACCGAGCTATTAACGTTAGCTCGCTCGGTCGAATAGTACGGACCAATCATGGTGCAGATAATTACTGTTTTCATAAAATCCATTATTTCCGTTATGTGCACTACTACATTCTACAGAATTAGTTACAATATTGTGGTGCATATTTCTCATCAAATAGCGCAATCATCTAATTTTTTCATTTTTTATCATTTTCGTTTAAAAAATATCGGGTAAATGTTTGGTTGAATATTTTGAACCGGGCCCCAGTATTGAAACGTTATAACTATTCTACTTCAAAAATATTGGAAGAGCAAATGTTAAAAAAATCAAAATTTGGTTTATTTTAGCGATAATGATTCTAAACTGGTACTTTAAATACTGACCCCAGGGTAGAAAATAGGTAGGGGAGACCAGGGCTGATTGGCGCATGCTTACGTTTCTTTCATTTTTCTCCTTTCCAATGCTGCTTTTATTGGGGAATCGGTTAAAATCTGAGTCAATAGGCGTTTACGACCTTGACGTTTCTTCGAATCAGTTTCTGCACTCGCCTAGTGGAGAGGTCTGACGTCTTCTGGCAGGCTTACATCTGCAGCGGATTCTATGCTGATTGACGAGTTTTGTTCGGGGTTGGGTTGATCTGTTACAAATCTTGCCAGGAAATCCTCAGGAGCAAAAATTTCAAGATTGAAGGGGCAATATTGGAATCATCTGTTTTTATAAACAATTTCCTATTTTTAATGGTACTTATTTCTTCTGTCTTTTTGTCAATAATTTTAACTTATTGTTATCACTTATTTCTCATGTTTATTTTTACTTATAATCATCAATAGTAGCATTTTTGTAGGAGACGAACCACTGCGACCAGTATTCAGATCTATTGTAGTAAATATTTGCATAATATCCAATTTCAGTTCGAAAATGTTAGCATTTCGCCAATATTAAAGTGCACATTGCTCTACGCTAAACGCTGTTCAACTCGGCCAACCAGCCCCGCGCAAAATTCGGCCAACCTACCCCAATGTACATTTTTTGGTTTCACCCAACATGGTAATAGCAGCTGCAAGAAAGCTAAAAAGCTCTTTCTCCCCTGGACCGGATGGGATTCCAGCTGCTGTTTATTGTCGCTGTGCCGTCGCTTTGGCTGTACCTTTGTCTCGCATCTTCAACCAATCATTTGGCCAGGCTAAGTTCCCCGACGTTTGGAAGCAATCCTACATGTTCCCGATGTTCAAAGCCGGAGATAAGCGAAATATCAAGCAGTACCGCGGAATAACGAATCTTTCAGCTGGATCTAAGTTGTTTGAAATTGTTGTCAATCAATTCATCCTCAGCCGTACAGGAAGCTTCATCTCCCCAGACCAACATGGCTTCATGCCCGGGCGATCCGTTTTAACAAACCTGCTCGAATTTACGTCAACTTGCATCAATTGCATGGAGAAGAAAACACAAGTGGACACTATATACACAGATTTGAAAGTAGCTTTTGACCGAATCGACCATGAAATTATTCTCAAGAAGTTGTACAAGTTAGGAGCGTCCGACAAGCTTACATCGTGGCTACGCTCCTATCTTACGCACAAAACGCTTTGTGTGAAATTGGACTCTTGTATATCGGCTCCGTTTACCAATAGATCAGGTGTACCGCAAGGCAGCAATCTGGGCCCACTACTTTTCTCACTGTTTTTTAATGATGTAGCAGTAGTGTTAGGTTCCGGGTGCAAGCTCATATTTGCTGACGACCTTAAGCTGTACTTAGTCATCCAGTCGAGGACTGCCGCCAGCTGCAAGCACTTTTGGATCGCTTTGTGAAGTGGTGTCGAATGAATCAGCTTACCGTAAATATTGCCAAATGCTCCGTGATGACGTTTCATAGGAAGAACGATCCGTTAATCTTCGATTACAGTATCGACGGGGTTGCGCTACAAAGAGTCAAGGAAGTCTGTGACCTGGGTGTAATTCTTGACCACAAACTTTCCTTCAATTCTCACATGACCAACATAATTGCGAAAGCAAATCGGCAGTTGAGATTTATTTCGAAGATTTCACGGGATTTTACGGATCCTTACTGTCTAAAATCCTTATACTGCGCATTGGTTAGACCAATCCTCGAGTTCGTCTCACCGGTTTGGAATTCGCATCATCTAACTTGGTGTTTAAAATTGGAAAGAGTTCAGAAAAGGTTTATACGCTTAGCTCTTAGGAACTTGCCTTGGCGGGACCCGCAAAATTTACCACCGTATCGTGACCGTTGCCAGCTGCTCAATTTGGAGACTTTAGAATGTCGTCGTAGTATCCAGCAAGCTACTACCTTGGTGAAAATCTTAAATGGAGAATGTGATGCGCCTGAACTGCTGTCCCGCTTAGATTTCCGAGTAGCGAGGAGAACACGAGATACATCATTATTATTGCCGAGTTTCCATCGGACATCTTTTGGATTCCATGAGCCACTGTCTTCAATGATTCGAACCTTTTCTCGTGCTGACGCTGCTTTTGAATTTGGTGACTCCTCGAAAATATTTGCAAGCAATTTGAGAAGATTGCGTTTACTGTGATTATTATGTGTATTAGTAATAAGAAACCTCACATGTAATTTTACTTGACTTTATACTTTAACCTTACGAAAAGATAGTGGTTTTTACGTCCATTTGAGGGTGGCGCCTGGTAGGAGGAGGCCAACTCAAACGGACTTTTTCCCACTCGAATCATTTAGACTATAATGTCCGATGATACATAAATAAATAAATAAATAAATAAATAAATAAATAAATAAATAAATAAATAAATAAATAAATAAATAAATAAATAAATAAATAAATAAATAAATAAATAAATAAATAAATAAATAAATAAATAAATAAATAAATAAATAAATAAATAAATAAATAAATAAATAAATAAATAAATAAATAAATAAATAAATAAATAAATAAATAAATAAATAAATAAATAAATAAATAAATAAATCAGAACAATCACAATTAAAAAAAAAATAAAAAATGTAAGGCTACACTGGAAACCGTTATACCATTTTGTTGGGTTCTGAATACCCTTTCCAGCGTAACCACGTTTCTGGAAATCGGATTTAAATTGATTCGCGTTGCGCATATTACTCTACAAAAACAAAAATTTACTCGCCAGCGCCGGAAAAAGAACAAACGTGCTCCTGTACAACACCTGAAATTACGTCGGTACATGAGCGACCAAATACCCCACCACTATAGATGTCGCTACTGCGCATAATAGCCTTTTCATAAAAGGCACTCGATCAACCTGCCCCGGTCACCCCTACATTGCATTGGCTTGCCAGCCAGGCTCGATTTTACTTCTCATCGGCAAACAGAACTTCGGTATTTGCGGAGCATCGATAGCGAACACTTGTTTAGTTTTGGACACATTTTTCTAGTAGCGTCTATCTGGTGTTAGGTCACTGCCAGATACTGTTGAGACAAAGTCAAAACGCTAATTCTTCGACTTTTTGCAGCCCGTGGAAAGGTAAAAATATTACACGGGTTTGAAGTGACCATTGACCATTGTAGCTTATTGCTGTGGTTCACTAGTAGGTTGGTAACAATCTACTATCTTTCTTCTGACAAAATCAGCTTAGAAGCCGTGTGGAATCCGGCAAGTAGATGTATGTCAGCCAAGAATTGATCAGTAGGGTTCCTGCTCCTATGTGTTTGGTATGTTCTAGTTGCCTTACTATAAGTACTAGTAGCAATGATTAGATTAGCACAAATTAATCGACTGGTGAATTTATTCCGCCTTGTGCAGGAAGAAAAGTTTCCAAAGATTTGGTTAAATTTCCATAAAAGAAACTTCTATGTTGGAAAGCTCCTTAACATCATCTTTGTTGATTCCAGCAAAACTGGCATGACAAATTCACGTGAAATACTTCGTGCATGTAGAATTGCGGATATTACTGACACATGTCTTATATTCGACCTCACAACTCGCGTAATTTGTGCTGTCATAGTCAATATGACTGTTAATAAAATAAGCAGTATATCGTTCGGCATATTTTCCGCATTATGAATCACCATCTGATGATTTCAAAAGAATTGCATCATATCATGGCAGAAATGGACTCATAATTAGTCAGTTATATAAATACCCACCACATAATTTGGGACAGCTGAGATACCAATACAGATACTGAATTGATGGAATACTTAAACAGTACAAATTTTCATACACTCAATGCAAGAAATCGGCCAACATTTGCATGATTTGGCAGAAAAGGGGTGTTAGATGTAACTCTCTGTTCTGACTGTGTTACGCATGAGTTGGCAGACTCGCTCGTTCCATACGCGCTCGAACCGTCGTTATCTATTCATAAGTACATCATCTTTGATCATTTAAACGTCTCGCTATAGATATCGTCACATACCGTAATCCCAAATCTACGAACTGGGATCCCTATGACTTCTTTCCATCAGGTATTTTCCAAATATTGAATATCTACGTGACTTGGATGAGGTCGTGGATAAAACAAACTCACTCACAGTAACAGCAAATCAAGAGGCTTGTCCACATTAAGTTACGCGTGCTTCTAAAGAAACCCATGAGTGGAATGCTGAACTTGCAAGATTCAACAAGTTATATAGAAGAGCTTGGAATCGCAGATGCAGAGACGGGTCAGAGGCATTTAAGTTGGCTCGCAAAGCTTACAGTAATGCTTTGATCTTCTGAGCTATTTGGTCGGAAAAATCTTTGCATTAACATCAAAAATCTCAACATGGCTGTAGAAGTTATATATATTTGAAATCATAAGACTTTCATGTCAGTTCGTTTAGAGCTGCTAATGGTGAATACTCGTCTGACGAAGATGTAGCTCTCAACTGTTTTTTTGACACACACACACTTTCCAGGCTGTATAGAGCTATCACCAACTACTGCCCTTGAGTTCTTGTCAGGTATTTCTGATTTTTGGGCATTTCCTCGTAGAATTGTGACAAATCGATCAAATGGGCGATTGAAAATTTTGCTCCGTATAAGTGTCCGGGAAACCACAGAATCATTCTAGTCCTACTTTAAAAAGGATATGGACCCTTGAAGTATATTTGTAAAAAAGTTCTTACTTGTAGTCGTGCAACAGGATACATTCCATTGGCGTGGCGGCAATAAACTGTAAAATTAATTACCGAAGGAGGTCTTTCCTTCTCAAAACAGTGGAACGTTTAATCGACCACTACATTTGGGAAGTTAGCTTGGGCGAGTACCCGCTGCATGCAATGCAACATGCATATCAGCGGGGGAAATCTGTCATCCTGTTACACAATGCTGTCTACAATATTGTAAAAGCTTTTTGGAAAAAGTAATCATGTTTAGGAGCTGATCTTGACACTGAGGATGCTTTTGACAATGTGTCTTTCGAATCCATTTAGAAGGCAGCACGAGGTAATAGAGTACCTTCATATATCACGAACTGGATACACGTAATGCTTAGCAACCAACATCTGTGCTTATCATTAAGACGAGTGTCTGCGGGTGTCCTCAAACCTTCAATGTGAGAATTCCTCGTCGCAAGGAGTCTGGCTGTACAGGGTGTTTGGTTCATGGTTAAGAACATCTCGGGGGGTGATAGACTGTCATATTTGGAGAAAAAAATTGTTCTACACATACCATCAAATCTCAACCGATACAGAGTTATTGAACTTTTTGTGTAAAAAACTTATTTGTCTTAAAATACCTCTAACTTTAAAAGTATACTTTGTATTTTAAATCTTTTAGTTTCATTCGAAAGGTGAGATTTCCTATTCAATGGTGTTCTCATATCTTTTAGTTAATTAGTTTTAATTACCTTTTAGCTGTAAAGTAGTTAAAAGTTAGTGCTTTTGAGGAGGTTTTTGCTAATTTTCTCGAAATAATGAAGTATGATTATAGCAATATCCATTATCCAAAAGTTGGGTTTTAGGACGATTCATAATTTGTTCTTGGACGACATATTTCTATCTCTTTTCATTTCTTTGTAATTTTATTACTATACTTTTCCTGTAACCGACTTGCAAGTGCTTAAAAGGCTCTAATCTGAAAATATGCTTTATATCGTTATTTACAAGATTTTATTGGAAAGCTGAGAAAATGTCCTATCAGTGTATGTACAAATATCTTTTAGTTAAGTGTACTAAATGATTTTTTACTAACGAAATAACTCAAAATTTGTGTTTTTTGGAGAGTTACTTAATTATTCTAATTATTAATCAACAAAATTTATCGTTACTATTGTTTATTTGATGCCCCTTAATGTTCTCTATAACTTTTTATTTGACACTTTGTCTATATCTCTTTTCATTTTGCTGCTATTTAATAGTTAACACAGCATGACCTCACCCCAAATGTAGTGGATTCGAAATCGTTATTTTTGCATATGAAACGATGTGATAAAAACGATTTTGCGTCGAAACCAAAAGAGATAATTGAATGGAGTCAAAGAAAGTACTGTAGAACTTGCTGAGATGCATTATTTCCATGATAATAATGGTGATGTTTATTATTTACTATTTTAAGAAAATTAATGAAAATGCTAATAATAGCACTAACTTTAAATTAATTTGCTTCTAAAAGAATACTAAATTCACTTAACTGAAAGATATTAACACATTTTTCTCTGTAAAATTTTCCTGGCTTTCGAATAAAAAGAAAAAAAGTACAATAAGTGCCATACTTTTTCAATTAGAGCTGGTGTTAGTGAAAATGAGATAAAAATATCCAAGTTGAATAACCCAAACTCATGAAAATAAGAAAAGGTAAGTGTATCATGCCAAAGAACGAATTTTGCAGCTCTTCAAGACTAACAATGTGGATTATTAAAATGATGAGGTTAACTATTGGGATTTTCAAGAAATGAACGAAATATCGATTAAAATTGTTTAATTTTCACTAAATTACTTTGAAAAGGTTACTTAAACTCATTAGCTGAAACATGTGAGGACATCACTCAATGCGAAATTTTCTCACCTTCCCAGTGGATTTAAAATATTTGAAATACAAAGTATACTTTTTGAGTTAGAGGTATTTTAAGACAAATAAGTTTTTTACACATAAAGTTCAATAACTCTGTAACGGTTGAGATTTGATGGTATATGTAGAACAATGTTTTTTTCTCCAAATATGACAGTCTATCACCCCCCGAGAGGTTCTTAACCATGAACCAAACACCCTGTATAAAGTGTCAACTTGAAGAATACGTTTTTTTGTTGCACTGACGGTTCTTTGTTTGAAGGTTGAGTAGTTGCTGGTGTTTATTGGCGTGAAACCAATACCACGGTGATTAGACCAATACCGTTCGCCTGGTAGAAACTGCAGCGATTCCAGGCGGAAATCTGCGCGATTCTTTGTGGCGTACAATAAGCGCTTTTACACGGAATTTGCAGTAATTGAATTTATATCTGCTCTGGCACGCATGCGGCCCTAAAAGCACCTAATTCGTCAGATTCGACTTCGAAATTGTTAATCAGCATTTCAAACGCTGTCTACCTTTTATGGGTACCCGAATCCGAATATGTTAAAAAATTGGTTGCATTTTTTCAAGTAAAATAGCAGTGTTGCGGCAGAACGCAATTGCTGATTGGACCCTCATCCCAATTTCACACTGCACAACGCAAATATATCATCACTGTACCTTATAGTGAAACGAAATAAAGAACAGTTCTAGTTTTGCCTCCGCCGGCGGCGGTCAATAGTATTTCGTCAGCATTCCTTTCTATCACAGTCCAGTTTTACGTCTCTTTTTCGTTGGTTTGTTCGAGCGCCGTGAATAGATGCTTCGCGTTGGACACAGCAGACAAAGGGGCTTACCGCTACGATCGATCAAGCAGTATTCTAGTAATTACTAGAAATCATCTTATTTTAACCATTATGGCAAGGGTTTGACTAGTCCACCTTTGGTTCAATGTGCAACAGCTGGAAAATATTGGAATTGGAGCTGAGATTTTATTACTTTCGCTTTCCAGTTGGCATAAAACCTCCTCAACTTTTATACTAATTATAAACATTCACATGATACGGGTCTATGCTCTCTTTAATTAGGGACCATTCACAAATTACGTACGTACGTTTTGTATTTTGTATTCCGACCAGGAAAGGTTCTTGATTAAATCGTTGCACTATTCCTGCAAAAGTGTTGTACAAAATGGCTGAGAGCTAAATGGCCCACAAAAAGGGGCATCAGCATTAGGAGAAATTCCGCCGCCGGGGAACTCTCAGCACCAGCTAGCAGACAAATAGGAACGAGTAGCGTCAAGACGGATATCCCTACGAGAAATTAACACTAATTAAAAAGAGCAAGAGCACAACCCCTTCTAAATTAATTCCTAAAGGTGGCCTCGGAAAGGTGGGGATTGGAAGGAACAACAGGTTTATTTTTAGTCGGTAGGTACTCGTACCAAGAACCAACAGGCTTGTTGTCTGCTGAAGATTCTTTCTGGATAACAGATATTGTCTCAATTTGTTGAGCTGAGTCAATTGGTACACAAGACTTGGTTCTCTAATCCTGGAGAAATTCTTCAAAGTTTGATGGTTTCAATACCTTGCATTCATAGGGAACGTAAAAAAATCAAAAATCCAAGCTTGAGAATTTTCTGAGTACGGGCCTGGCTCGATCAACTTTTTTGTGTGTCAGTCGACGCCGAATTTTGTCACAGTTGGTGCATAGAAGTAAATAATTGATTATAGAGGTTTTAACCTTAGGGTCTTTCACCTCTTTTTGAGTTAGAGAAATCTCTAACCCTATGTGTGGGGTTTTGAATTGAACCCAGGTGGGCTGCGTAAAAGGCAATCGATTTACCAACTATGCTATGCCCGCCCCTTTAGAGGTAAATTGATCTGAGAATAAGAGATACTTGCGACGATATTTGCTGATGGAGCGTATCACGATGGTAGAAGACTCCATTTCACTACTATATAATTAGCTTAATGAGCAAGAAACTACGAAAACTATATTGGAAGACTTCTACTAAAAGCCTACCGATTGAATACATTACGGGAGGGACATGCCTCCCATGCTTATACTTGGAGCCGCCAGTGGTGATGTCTGCTACCAAAACATTTACATCGTGAGAATGCGGCTGTCACCCAATTTCTTCCTTAGTTCCGTGAAACATAACACTTCCCACGCTCAGACAACGCAGTGCATGTATAAAAATTAGATTACCTCGTGTCAGTTCGGTAAGGGGCCATGCACAAATGACGTAGCTTTTTTCGGTGATTTTCGACCCTTGTAGCATTTGGTCACAAAATTCTAACCTCCCCCTTCTAAATAACGTAGCATTTTCCAAGACCCCCCCCCTCGTAACGCTGCCGGCTGATGAAAAAATTCATTTTTTTTCGCATAATTCTTTCAAATATATGTCTTTACAAATTTTTTGCTATAACAGCCAATTGCATACAAAATGAATCCATTTCATGACAAAAATAGTGTTGATAGGCTTGTTTTGAATTTTATGTCATGGAACAGAAGAGAAGTTCTCTCAGTTCACAATCCTGCAGTTGCTACATTTTTGATTCTAAAAAGCGAACGTTCAACTATGTTACTAAATTTCGTTTGGTTGAATCAGAAGAGAAAATTTAATTCAGCAACCAAACTAAGTCTACTAGGTAGGACGATAAACCTTTCTTGTTTGTCTTCTGTAAAGTTTCTTTTTGGCGGTGAATATGTGTCTCATAAACTTGCAACAGCATACAAATAAGCTTTACGTTTTTTGGAGAGCTTGCAATACCGCGAATTGAAAAACTTACTACATGAAAAATTGCGTAATTGCGTGAATTTTCATTAATTTCTCTTAAGAATAGACAAACATTGAATTGTTTTCTTTAATCAATGGGTGTTGATGCGCGTCAAAAATTTTAAATGCTACGTCGCACAACTACTGACCCTACCCTCCGCCTCGTCACACTTCGTCACAAAATTGGTATATCCCCCCCTACCCCCTAAAATGCTACGTCATTTATGCATGGTCCCTTTGAGGTTCATTGATCGAGCTGTATTTTACATGATCGGTAAAAATTCTGGTAAGGGATTGAAACTGATTACTAGTACTAATACTAAGTACTAATGTGTAGTGTAGTGTAGTGGGGTGTAGTGAAACACACACCTAGAAAAAATCGTGTAAATTTACATCCTAACCCTGACATATACGAGCATTAAAAATGACTTAGTTTTACGTTTGATTTCAATTTTACATGGCGTTGAATTTCGTAAATCACGTTATTTTACTTTACATATAGTTTTTGTTCTGAATGGTGATAAGTGTAATTTTAGTTCAATGCGCATGTCAAGTATATGTTTCATGTAAAATTAAACGGAACACGGTTATGTTTCTTCATTTCGTAAATTACGATTCGTTATATTGTGTCATGGTTACAATTACGTCAACGATAAAACTCATATTTTCAGGTGCGTGTAGGAAAATAGATTCCACACGATGAATTCTGCTGGTTTAACCCTCCGGAAGGCGCGCTTCTGGCTCACTGAACGAGTAGCCGCTGGTGTCCTAAGACGATTTTGTTAGATTTTCAGAGCAGCGTGTACTCAGTGCACTAGCGCGACTGCTGGAAGGTTAATGGTCAATTATCCTGGAAAAAGTCGTGCAAATATATATATTTGGTTTCTATTTGAAATGATTATGGTGAAATGTTGAATTAATGAAAAATATTTCTAAAGCTACTTAATTCTAAGAAAACGATACATGCTCAAACCAACAATAGAAAGCAGATACTTAAATGTGAATTAGCATGAACGTATGAAGCTAGGTGCATATCGTTAATTTACCCCCGAATATCGACCGCAACCGGCCAGCTCTATTCGATATGTACGATTGTCCGCGATCAAACGACGACTTGGTGTCGCTTTTGTGAATTTGACTTTTGGTCACCTTTGCACTGTTCCACATGCCAAGCTTCTCCAGCACCGTCACGATCGAGGCCTTAAAACCGTACTGAACATAACCACTACCACTACTGGCCCCGATCGATCCTCCTGCTCCTCCACCACCACCACCACCACTAACACCACCGCCATCTCCACCGGCACCGTAACCATCCCTCACATAGGAACAGGTCCCTGTCCCACCGGAACCGTCCCTGGCACTACGGGTTTGCATTCCACCGATACTCTCGCAGCTCTCCAGCACCGGAGCGTCGTCGAGGGTATTGGAGCTATCTTCTACGTGGAAATTTATATCTATAACACCCTCGTTCTCACCGCTGACGTAGAAATTGACGTTCGGTTCCGACCGCTGCGGACACAGGGGTCGAATCGACGACAAGTTGTACAGACTGCCACAGCTCTGGGAGTTGGATTTCCGCCGACTGGTTCGATTCCGGCGGAAACGTTTCCGCCTCGGAGGCGAACAGGGTCGTGGAATACCTCGCGCTGTTGCAGCATCCAACTCTTCCTCATCACTGCTATCCTGTCGTATTTCGAGAATCTCAAGCTCCACCGAATCGGTCGTTGCATTCGAGATGGGCATTTTCCCGCCAGATTCACTATAACACTACACTGTTCTTCTTCATTTGGGCTGCTGCGTTTTGCTTTTTGTCGGGATATTTTTTTGGCTTATACTTTCGACGCGAGTAGAAGGTTTAATTAACGATCAATGATAGAGTCATCGCATCAACAACCTAACGGCCGACCGCCAGCCAACCATATACACACACATATAAGTACCGCAGATTGGTGGAAGGCAATATTTTTTTTTTGGGGGGATAGGGAAGCCATGGGATCATTTTTTAATTATCCTCATTACATTCTCTCTGCATGCATGAGATACTAGTGGATGGTGCACCAGTGAAGGAGCGATATTCCCCAAGACGAGAGATCGTTTTATATAATGGCGGAGCGCTAATGTGATTAAATTATTAATAAATTCTACTTTTCGTCGGTTCTGTGCCTGCATTGGATGGTAACGACTTCGTTTTCTTAGAGGAAGTATAGTTAATATCAGCTTGTTGGGAAAAATTGAGAACGAAATGCTACCTCTTTGTCAGGGTCTCAGATAGTATAGTACTAAATAGGCAACAAAAATTTATTACAGAAGATTTATGGTAACTATTTATAACTGTACTACTTAATTCAGCTCACAAATAAACTTCAAAAATATTTATTTAATGAATTTAAGTCAATGGATTTATTTTAAATTGTTATTTTTTTGCATTAACCCCATTTTGTTCCGGAGAACAAGAAGACGGAGCGCGTGAAGAATCCAAAATAAGGTTGTGGTACCTGTAGATGAGGAGGTTTTATGCTTGTTGGAGAAAGGGTTTGAGTGAAACCTAGCTCCAGGGGGCTATTTCCTGCTCTAAATAAAACAATAATATAATAAAGCAGTACCGGTAGTGCGGAAATACCGATCAATATTTTTTGTACCGTAATATCGGAACTAAATGACAATAAGAACCGGTATTTTCGGTACAATGCAAAATGTTTGATAAAGAACATGACCGCTAGAGCGGGAATCAAAATGGCATCGTTTCCAGAAACTTATCTGGGCAGTAACGACGCACTATAAGTAAAAACAAATTGATTCTCCAGTCCACACTGCACACATAGGAACGTACAGTTTGTATTGGACATGTTGCAACGTGAGCGCAAATTTGAAACGGTAAAAACCTCATATAAGGCAAATGTAATGATTGCTTCGTCTTTGGGAAACTATGAGAATTTTAGCGGAGGCAGAACTGTTTGATCAGATGTGTGTGCGATCAGACTCTCTAAATAAGGCTTTGGAGCCTGTAGTTGTAAACTCGCAAGAGACGAACTGGAAACTATCTGTAGCACGCAGTTGTATTTTTTGGTGGGGACGTTTTCACTACCGATCAAACCTGTCAATATAAAAGCCCCTTTCAAAATTTCGATCAGTAATGTGGCATATTAATTTTAACGTTAATAACTTCCGTCGTACTGAACTGAATGTTTTAAGTATTAGCTTAAAAAATATTACAACGAGTTTATACTATTTTACAACAACCGGAACATAACGCAAAAAATTGTTTTTTGATAATTTTTTACAAGCGAAGTTCGGATTAGTTCCCATTATTCACTGTGTATAGACATAATTAGTTTTGTGGCCCAACTCACGCGTGTATTTGTTTTTGCTGTTTAATCTTTATCTATAAAAGAACTAACACTGATTGTGGTACGTGTGGTATGTGACCTAAACATTAAAGCGGCCAGAGCAACTGATGATTTAAAATTATACGGCCATTAAATCAATGAACTCTTTCAAACCTTGAATGAGGAAGAAACGGGGACAACTGTACCGACCGTTTCAATTTGATGTGAATGTAAGTGACACATTGAAGGTACTTTGTTGATCGGAATACTTGTTGAGCATACAAAAACTTATCATTGAAATCACGATTTTTGACGCTTAATTTCACTATGAAGTGGTTCTCTTTTTTTCGAAAACACTGGCTTCAGTACCGCAGTACCTGTTCTAGCCAGAAAGGCTCGGTACTAGGAACCTTAATCCGAAATTAGTTTAGCCGATCGCAAAATAACAAATCACAATTGTGTTATTTTTTCTCAGCTTTCAGCTGTAATTTTATTTTGTTTTAAGTTTTAGCAGTTCTACAATGTTTACTTACATAAACCGGTATTCGGTATTTTAATTGTGTACGATTTCTCTCGCTCTTAGTGCTAACTGATAGCTCTATCGTACGCGAATCTAGGATAGAATAAAATTTCAAATGTCTGTTAGTCTGTGGTTAAACCACAGACTAACAGACATAACACTACGAGGGAATTCCCTCAAAAAACATCGATCCGACAATTTTATCAGAACACTAGCTCCATCTTTTATTCACAGTCCCAAACACTCATTTACTGGTGGGTTACCCCTCAGGTTTGGGAACAATTTTTCACTAGTGGTCTATCCCCCATATGCTTGTTCATATGTCAGTGGCGCCATAATTTCAAATGTGGCCACAGTCCCAACTACAAATATTTTTAAAATGACCGTTAAAGCGGGCGAAGCTTTGTTTTTGAGTGTTATGTCTGTTAATCTGTGGTTAAACGATGATCATGATTACAGAAGCTTATTCGCGATTTTTGTTATTTCTCATCACGTTACCATGATATTTTATTCATAAGTTCACGAATGGATTTTTCTGTCAGCGTAGCGTGATTTATGTTCATGATTGGAGGATCTTAGTCGCGAATTTCGTTATTTCTATAAACGTTATCGTTATGGTTTCAGGATTTTAGTCACGAATTTTGATATTTTAATCACGAATAATGGATTTATATTGATTATTTCACGATCTTACTGCAGATTTTCGTAATATCTTTTCACGTTATCGTGAGAATTTAGTCACGAGTAGAGTGATTTATGTTCATGGATTCAGGATCTTAGACACGAATTTAGATATTTTAAGCACGACTAATGTCATATTCATGGTTTCATGATCTTAGTCACGATTTTCATAATTTCTATTCACGTGATATTTTAGTCACGCGTATAGTGTTTTATTTTCATGATTTCAGGATCTTAATCACAATTTTTATTATTTACGTCACGATTAGTGGGATTTATGTTCTTGATGTTAGGATTTATGTTCTTGATGTTAGGATTTAATTTCTTGATGTTAGGATCTTAGTCACAATTCGTAATTTATTTGCAGGTTATCTTGATATTTTATTCTAGAGCTAACTTTCGAATTTGACACGTGGCGTGATGTGACTCATGACGACAGCAGTTTTATTATGATATTCGCTATTTCTCTTCGCCTTATCGCGAGCTGTTATTTTTTTGGTTTTAATCGGTTTTTTGTAACTCGGAGTAACATGACAGTATGAATAGGAACATAAAAGTGTGACTGATTCAGTGGCGGATCCAGGGCGAGGGTCCTGGGGGTCCGGACCCCCTCCGAAATTTTTTAACCTTTTGAGAAATTTTCAATTAGTTTTAATTTTATACTAGTTTTAAACATAAAATCATTTGAAACCAAATTTTACCACCAAAACTGATTTTCATAAAATTAGTTTTTGACGTGTAATTTATTGTACAATGTACATTCCAAAATAAAAAATTTCGGACCCCTCGCGAATTTTTTTTCTGGATCCGCTCTTCGTGGTATCTTGTTTTGTGAACTATATAATGAAAACAATTTGGGGCTCTATCATATATTTCTGGTGCGCAGCGCAGTTTCCTGTCTCTGTCCAGACATCTGCACTTCATTAAATGAATAACGATATTCTACACCCTAATGGTTTTCTTATATCTACTGCTCGTGCCTCTTACTGGTTGCCAACAGTTGGATATATATGACTTTTCATGGAATACTGCATGGAACAAAAATGATTCTACAAGTAATACACCCATTTTTTCACGTGAAAATTCCATGATCATGTTGAATTAAATTGAAAGTTATTAGGGATAACTTCTAAATATTGCAAGCAAGCAAAATAGATCGTAAGTCATGTACTAGGAATCACGAACTAGTTTACGAATACATGAATATTATTTCATGATTTTGTCGTGTCGTGATTATTATATTAGAAATCATGAACCAGTTAACGAATACGTGAATAATATTTTTTGACTGTTGTAACGGCATTTATTTAGCAAGGGGATGGAAGGTGTGAAGTATATTTGTCAATATTAAGACCCATAGTACTCTATTAAGAAGAAGAAGTTGAAAGCAGAAAGTTAAGAAAATCGTGGAATAGGGTCATATGAGCAAGCTTAGACTTAACCATATGTCCGGACGAGAGTAAAGTAACTTTGTACTTCATGCTGTTTTTTTTTGATTTTGCGACCTATTTCACGAAAACAAATATTAGGAATCATGAATTAGTTCACGAGGATTGAATGGATTCATGAATGAAATTCCAAGTTCTGTAAAATAGTTCACGAGAAAGTATCCGGACTGTTTTGATTTTGTGAACTAATGTTCCTAAATATATGAAAAGCATCATGAGTCAAGCTTTGATTTTATGAATAATGTTCATAAAGTTGTGTGCTGTTCACGTGCAGAAAATCGATTGGATAATGATGTGGCGGAAACCGAGACTAAAGTTCAGAAAACAAAAACAAATATTTCCACTAATAAAAGCATTACGCGGGCGTTACTGAAGGGAAATTGAACATAATAATAAAACAGTTGATTGTTGTTCATGGTCCTGTTTTCGTAATGTACAAACGTAGTGTTCCAAAATTCTTGGTATTTTTTTCATGATTTTGGGAACAATTTTTTTTCTCGGGGCAATGATCACCAAATTAGTTATGGAATTTGCGTTTTGACTTCGTCTTATCAGAATCCGACACTAACTTAATGACAGGACTAAGCTTGCGCTGGATTGACGCTAGGTCCAAAATTCAATCCGGTGCTAGTTTAGTCCTGTCACTAAGTTAGTGTCAAACACTGATGAGACGAAGTCTAAACGCAAATTGCATAGCTAAATAAGTTTTGGGTTTTGAGCCCTTCGTGTGCAAAGGTGGTGGTTTTAAACAATTTTCTCGTTAGTGGAGAGAAATAATTTTAACCTAATTTTATGTAAATATATCAAGTTTCGATTTCATTTATTCTCATCAGCTTAATCAGAACTCCTTTTCTAGCAAGACATCACGCAGGGCTAGGGAACACAAATAGTGTTTTAGTTTTGTTGAACTAATTCTATAACTAATTTAGTTATAGGTTGTATGACTTTCGCACGGTTTTAAACAATTTCTCCTTGATGGAAAAAATAGTTTAGATCATTTTTTTCCAATTAGGAGTAATATAGCATATTGAAAAATCACCAACTAATTTCGTGTTTGCCAAGTTTTACAATCTTGAAACAGATTTTACAGTTATCACGATAAGAAAACCATTCCCAGATCAACAAGTTTTCTTTTTAATTTTAAACAGCTTACCTGAATTGGAACGATTAGTAACAATGAGAATAAAAACGAAATGAAACACAACCAACATCTCCAGTGTTCATCAGTGCAGTTCTGCTTAATTTCCCCAGACTGCAATGGCTGGCGAGAGCTGTTTCTCTTCACACCAAGCCCAATCGGCTGCCCTTCGTATACCCGGAGAAAATCCGTTTTGACGAAAGAAAAAAAGTATAATGATTTCCGCGAAATGTCGTACCCATGTGTATGCAAACGAGAAAGATCTCGGAGTTTTTTTTTCTCCGGGCCGGGTGCCATCAGGTCGGGGCGCGTGGGTGGTTAAGTACCCCTGGCGTCCCATTAGAGTGCTTCTTTTGTTTCACATAACTGCTGGATGTGCATTTAATGGCTGTCGTCGGCGGGAGTATTGTTTCCGACTCAACTTCCCTATAAATATGAGTAATGAATGGCTCGTCTATATGTGCTGCCGTCACTCACAAAGTAGTCTTATATGCAACTGGATACCTACGATAAATGGGCCTGTTACGCGTAGAGCAGCATCTGCAATTACTGGTGCTTGGCACGGTTAATGATACTAAGTAAGCAAATTGTTGTTTTGCTATCATAGCATCAAAGTAACAACTTGCGTGCGCCGTGTTGCCAACTTGTCGAGATCAAAATATCTACTTATATAGACTTTATCCGCATAAATAGTAATCAATAGCAGCAAAGGAAAATTTTGGCGACTTTTTCTTTTCAGAAGACATAATGCACTATATGCTGACAGTACTGGTAAAATGCGCTATCGACGCATTATTGCTACCACTGCCCGATAATGAGCAGTGACACACACACGCGGTCTGCCCAATTATTCGAATGCCATTGTAGTCTCCATGGACCATTGAATGGCATTATAATTACAGATCGTTTGCTTCCACGTCGCGACGCCTCGTGCTGGAACCATTTGGACCATTGCACTGTGAGCTATAGTTAGTAGCCGGGAGCTCCGCTAAATTTATCCGATGCTATTATTTTTAATTCAATTTCGCCTGATTTGTGGGATGTGAGTTGCCCGCAAAAGAGGCGGCATGTGCCTTGATTTGGTGCTGCATTGTGTTGGATGCCGACTGGTGGCACACTTTGTGTATACAACTTAATTAATACCACGTTCACGCTCGAGTGCGCTTGACAAATTGCAAACTGCAATCACCTGGGTATTGATACGGGGAACCGCTATTGTGGGTGGAACAAAGTCGGCTGGTATTGTTTTTTTTTTGGGTCACTTGTTCAGTTCCACCGTTGAATGGTTATCATAACCAGATTACATACTGTCGTTTGTCATGAGCATATTGTTCTTGATACCAGTGAACAAGAGTAAACTTTGGTAATTTTGTTTTTTGTTATACTTTGATATCCTGAAAGGTTATTCCAAAAGGTGAGTCACGCACGAGGTAAGGAACTCTGGATTTATATTGAAATACGCGGCATTCATAGGTTCTGGTTAAGTGGTATTAATGCAAGGCACACAACCCTGACCAGTAACGATTTCAAACTGTCAAAATACAGGCGGAAGTTTGTAAAGGAAGGATAACTTTCAGATGTATTATTCATTAGTGTATTTATAGTTATTAAAAAAGCAACTTTTTAGGGGGCTGGTTGGTCAGCAGTGTATTGTTAATTGGTTTTCTGGCCGCTCTCAAGACAAATTGTACAAAATCAGACGAGGTAGCAATCGGTTTTCGGGAGGAAGACACAGTTTTGCGCATGTTAGTGTCAAACAGTGATGTTGCGATATTTGAATAATCGCCATTTCCACTAAAAAAGTTCGCATTGAATCTGTTTCTAATCTTTTGTATCGACTAAAATAGTACAACCAATTATTTTATAATATAATTTGTAGACAATGCCAATAGCATTTGTCCATACTTATTTCACTGAAAAATGTTTCCCTGAATCTAATAGCAGAATGGCTCTTTTAGTCGACATTTGTAGTAGAATTCGAACACATTATTTAATCTGTAGCATCGCTTTTTGTGGGCGGAATTAGATTCTTTTAACAGCGATATGTTTGTTTGAGTGGTGAATGTTTCGTCTTGATGTGGGCAGTATTAAAAAAGTTGTGCTATATGGAAGACAAGATAAGAAAATTGATTTTGCGCGCCCGCGCCATAACCCCGACACAGGACTGGTCAACCTGAGAAGGATTTTTTTTTCCAATATCGAGTCACTTGTGCAGCGTCCTGAGTCCTCTTTCCAGTTTTCTTTTTACATCCGCTTGATAATTGCCAAATACTTTTCGATTGGGTGGATTGATATTCTTGTGGACGAAGCTCTACTCATTAACACTGGAAACGGAAAAATCTGTTCATAAATTCATGGACTGAGCAATTTATGAGAATCGTTACCAAGTTCCTGAAATTATGGATAACAAACTTCGTATTCATGAAACTATTTGTGTTTTGAAAAATCTAGTTCGCGTCAAAAATATACATGGTGTTACATTCCAATGCTGGGTTGAGTGACTGTGGTTGTTCCCTAAATATGTTTAGTTTTTGTTATGATTCTTGTTTATAATTTGGAGATACAGATTCTAATTGAAGAAATAGATAATTAAGATATTTATATTAAAATAACCTGATTTTAAACGATGTTCATAATTTCAAGAATTTCGTAATTTCTCACTCACTCATTGCCGTAATATTTTATTGATGAGTTTACTATCGGATTTTTCTGCCAGAGTAGCGCGATTTATGTTCATGATCTTAGTCACTATTTCTGCAATTTCTATTCAAATAATCATAAGATTTTACTCACAAGTAGAGTGATTTTTGTTCATGATTTCATTATCTTAGCCATGATTTTTGATATTTTAGTCAACGGTAACGTGATTTATGTTCACGATTTGAAGATTTTAGTCACGATTTTCATTATTTATTTGTACATTATCGTGATCTTTTATTCTTTAGCTCACTTTCGAATTTTACACGTGTAGGAAAATTACTCATGTTTATAATTAATTAATATCAGATTTTTTACTCAGAGTAACGTGACTATGAATCTAGAAGCTGGACATAACTATATGATATTTCATGAAAAACTTGAATTTTGTAAAATAGTTCACGTGAAAATTGCATGACCATGTCCAGAGTTGCATGACATTGAAAATTATCAGGGAAATCTTCTAAATATCACAAGCACTCAAGATAGATCTTGAAGCATGTACTAGCAAGCATGAATTAGTTCAAGAATCTATGAGTATTTCATGATTTAGGGAACTATTTCGCGAGCACGAATAGTCAGTCGTGAATATTGTACTGAAAATCATGAAACAGTTCACTAATACATGAACAATATTTTATGATTTCGTGGGCAATTTCACGGGCACGCACGGTCAGGTTTGACTATTACACTAGGAATCAAAAAACCAGTTCACGTTTCTATGAATAAGATTTCGTGATTTTGTGAACTTGTGAGTTGGGACTAATATACTACACACCTAGAAAAAATAGTGTAAATTTACGTCTCCTGACCCTGACATATACGAGCATCAAAAATGACTGACTTTTAAGTTTGATTTTAATTTTACATGTCGTTGAATTTCGTAAATCACGTAATTTTACTCCACATATAGCGTTTGTTCTGAATGGCAGTAAGTGTAATTGGATGTAACTGCGCATGTAATGTACAGGTTTCATGTAAAATTAAACGGAGCGCGGTTATATTTCGTCATTTCGTGAATTACGGTTTGTTAAATTCTGTCATGCTTGCAATTACGTCAACGATAAAATTCATATTTTTTTGGTGTGTAGGAATCATGAACCAGTTCACGAATGCAGGTTTTTTTTTTGATTTTGCGAGCTAGTTCACAAATGGTTAGTCGGGACTAATTCACTATGAATCATTAATCAGTTGGTATTAGTTGGTATTAAGTATACATGAATAATATTTTATGATTTTGTGAACTAATTCACAACCACGAAAACTAGATAATGTTCAAGATGTAATAAATCATGAATAATGATTTATGGATAATTTTCATAAAGTTGTGAAATAGTTCACGTACAGACAATTGAATTGGTAATGTTATGGCGGAAATATTGACTGAAGTTCACAAAACAAAAACGAATATCTTCACTAATAAATGCGTTATATAGACGTTACTGTAGAAAAATTAAGCATAATCATTAAAAAAATTTTTTGTTCATGTTCCTATTGTCGTAACGTAAAATCGAGATTGTTCCATAATTCATGGCATTTAATTTGCGATTTCACGAACAATTTTTTTCCCGTGTATCACTTTGCCACCTCTCGGCTCTAGTGACAGCTGTGCCAAATCTGACCAGATTGCAATTGGACATTTGAAGCAGTCCACATTTCTCAAGAACAGTCCGCAATGAAATGAAAAGCAGTCCACATTTCTCAAGAACTATTGCCTATAGTTAAGTCCATCGTTTTGCTGGTGATGAAATGCTTGGTTTTGAGTATATAGCTGCAAATTCCTTACCAGATCATCAGTTTCTGTGCATTTTTACCGGCGAAAATAAACATAAATTTTCTGGATGCATCGACCAGTGCTGTTTCCAGATAAAGCTTATGCTCGGGAACCTGCTTGGCGCCCATTTTGAATTTCGTTTTCGCGATTTTTCGAATTGATCACATCAGGTTTTCGACGTGGTTGTACAGGATCAATTTGATTTTCTAGTTTCCCAACTAGTATAACTTTGTTGATACTACATCGAGACGAATCTTTCACCACTGAAACATGTGTAATATTCATACAAATCGCTGTCAAAACATTTCACATCAGAGCACTATAGACGCTGCTTAAGAGGGAATAAAGTGTCCGGAATCTAGATACAACAGGCTTGAGTTGTTCTAATGTGAAACAGATAAATCTTAAATATTATGTGTTTAAACCATTTCGATAAAAGGGTGCCTATTAAATTCTGTATATAAATTTCCCAGATTTGAGAGGCGAAGGAATATCACTGTTGCCTATGCGACCTTCATGAGTTCATCCGAGAAGTCGTCATAGCTTTAGAATAGTATAATGGTTAGAACATTTGGCTCTATACTCAAATGTTGCCTGTTCAAATCTTGACTCTAGGGCGCATTACTACTCCCGTTTAACCATTTAACGGTGTAAGCCGTCAGGTTTACAATTTACTGGTTGCAAGATAAGTAATTATATATCAATAGAAACATAGTCGGGTCTCTCGGTAAGAAGGGACAAGTCTGTCTTTGCCAGGAGACATGCTAGTGGACTTGAGTGATTCGTAGTTATGCTGCCTGCCTGCCAGCAGCAGAAAACAAAAATTAAGCCCGCAAGGAATTAAACCTGTTCGAATGACCCTGCCACTTCTAGTTTTCCGATCTGTACACTTCACATCTTTGCTCTCACTTGAGTACTATTGCTTTAAATTTTCATAACTTTCCCTATCCAGTAATCTCTAGCTAATTGAAAGTCGTTAAAATGTAAAAAAGAAAATGTGATTACATACAGGGTGTTTGGTTCATGATTAAGAATCTCTCGAGGGGTGATTGACTGTCATATTTGGAGAAAAAATCGTTCTACACATACCATCAAATCTCAACCGTTACAAAGTTATTGAACTTTTTGTGTAAAAAACTTATGTATCTTAAAATACCTCTAACTCTAAAAGTATACCTCGTACTTTAAATCTTTTAGTTCCATTGGAAAGCTGAGAAAATTTTCTATTGAATAATGTTCTCATATTTTTCAATTAATTAATTAGTTTTAATATCTTTCAATTAATTAATTAGTTTTAATTACCTTTTAGTTGTAAAGTAGTTCAAAGTTGGATTTTTTGATGAGGTTTTTGTTAGTTTTCTCAAAATAATGAATTATGATTATAGTAATATCTATCATCCAAAAGATAGGTTTGAGGACGGTTTATAATTTGTTCTTCTACATGATATTTCTATCTCTTCTCGTTTTCTTGTAATTACACTTCTAAACTTTTCCTGTAATTGATTTGCAAGTTCTTAAAAGACTCTAATCTTAAAAATATACTTTATATCGCCATTATCAGGGCATTATTGGAAAGCTGAGAAAATTTCCTTTCAATGTATGTACAGATTTCTTTTAGTTAAGTGTACTAAATGACTTTTTACTAGTAAAATAACTCAAAATTTGCATTTTTTGAAGAGTTTTGTAATTATTCTATTTATTAATCAACTAAATTTATAGTCACTATTGTTCATTTGGTGCCCCTTAATATTCTCTACACCTTGTTATTTGACATTTTGTGTATATCTCTTTTCATTTCGCTGCAATTTAATAGTTAACACAGCATGACCTCATCACAAATGTAGTGGGTACGAAATCGTTGTTTTTGCATATGAAACGAGAAGATCAAAATGATTTTGCTTCGAAACTAAAAGAGATAATTGAATGGAGTCAAAGGGAGAATTGCAGCACGTGCTGAGATGCATTAATTCCATGATAATAATGGTGAAGTTTATTATTTACTGTCTTAAGAAAATAACGAAAATGCTAATAATAACATTAACTTTAAACTAATTAACTTCTAAAAGAATACTAAATTCACTTAACTGAAAGGTATTAAAACATTTTTCTCTGCAAAATTTTTCTGGCTTTCGAATAAAATAAGAAAAGGTACAATAAGTGCCATATTTTTTCAATAAGAGCTAGTATTAGTGAATTTGAGATAAAAATATCCAAGTTTAATAACCCAAACACATGAAAACAAGACAAGATAAGTGTATCATGTCAAAGAACAAATTATACAACTCTTCAAGACTAAAAATTTGAAATATTAAAACGGTGACGTTATCTATTAGAATTTTCGCGAAATGAACGAAAAATCGATCAAAATTGTTATATTTTAAATCAATTACAGTGAAAAGGTTACTTAATCTCATTAGCTGAAACATTCAAGAACATTTTTCAATGTAAAATTGTCTCACCTATTCAATGGATCCAAAAAAAATTGAAATATAAAGTATATTTTTTGAGTTAGAGCTATTTTAGGACAACTAAGTTTTTAACACAAAAAATTCAGTTACTTAGTAACGGTTGAGATTTGAAGGTATGTGTAGAACGATTTTTTTCTCCAAATATAACAGTCAATCATCTCTCGAGAGGTTCTTAACCATGAACCAAATACCCTGTATAGTCGAAATAAAAAAGGAAAATAGAAACAAATTTCGCTTGACAAAACTTGTGATCGGATATTTCAATTTCTGTTCCGTTCAAGCAAAGTTGTTGATATGGAATATTTTCTTTTTCGAGTGAGTGAAATTGTGATTGTTTTTGAGAAATTTTATACGGGCCCTCCCACTTTCCGCTCCTCAAAGTGAAGTTTAATGCTGCTTTTTTAGGACTAATGACCACAGTAAGGGTGGTAGAACTCTGCTTTGAGGGTATCCTTTACTTGTTTTCATAGTCAGTGACTTGTTTCCAAGTTTGGTAGTCATTTCATGGTTCATGAACATGAACATGAACCTTACGTTGCTATAAACAAGAATTCAAATGGAATATGATCATTAAGAGCAATTGGAATCAGTTTTCTTGGAGTCTAAGGAGGCTTTTGTTTCACTTTTTAACATTCTTTCTGAGTACCAGTTAATCTTTCACCAAGTTCGCACAATTTATGCTAAATTTATTGCCTGTTAAGCTTTAGCTACAAGGTCCACCCCTATGATTCATGTCTAAGCGAATGATCGTTGGCTCAATGAGAATGGTGAATAGATTGACAATCCCTGTACGCTAAGGTGACTTGCCAACGATTGTGTGGTTTATGATATGAGCAAGGATAGGAAGAATCGCATCGTTTTACGCTCACTCAAGGCTCATGCGCACTCACTTACCTCCGATACTTTATTCTGTTTTTCTTGTTTATGTGTGTGCATCTGTTGAGCGCCCGATCGGCCAAAGCCAAGTGAATATGGTATCTCACCTGTTCGTATTTTTTCACTCTTACGCTCACCTTGGATCGCTGCAATTTAGGTTCTTTCCGATACATGTTCGGAATTGTATCCGAACTATGATGATCGGATCCGTTCGGCAATGCGATTCTTCCTCAAAAATTTGGATCGCGATCTATGTTCGCCTAAATCGAAAATCGATTCAATTCCCACCGCATGCGAGCGGGAGCGGTGCTTGCGATTGTTTGCATTGACGCTGCCGCGGTGTTTTGTATCGAGTGCATGTGCGTGTTTGTAATTTGCTAAGCGAGCAGATTGTCCCTTTGTATATCGTTCATATTCCACATAGGTAAAAATGAATAGCGGACTTTACGCGTTCAATATTTTGTTATACCACAATGGATTATTGAACGCTTAAGAGCCGCTAATCATTAACAGACTTTCGAGTTTTTGTTTTCAAGACAGTTTGATGTTTTGCATAATTTGTAGTATGATAGTACAGTAAGTTGACTTTGTGGCCAAGCCGGGGTGCGTGGAATCGGTTTCTTTCACTAGGCTGTTCACAGTGATGTCATGTGGGTCTAATTCGGAATGATGAGCGGTCAAGAATGGATTTGGAACGTGATGTTCCGGGTACGATTTATCCATCTGTTCTAAATATTGTTTTCCCGATGTTTTGATTGCTTATACTTTTTGTGGTGCTTTTTGTTTTTCCTGCTGTCAATCATCATATATACTAGTAAAGAATGTTTGATCTTGTTTGTGTTCCATATTAGCGGTCTTTACACGTTCAGTTGTTTTGTCAATACTGGAGCGTATTGACAAGGTTTTTCAACGTGTAATGGAATGGTGGAAGTATTGACGATATGTGTTTTTTATGTTTCTTGGAGGCTGTTCAATGATAGTACAGTAAGATTCCGTTTTTGGCACGTTCCGATTTTTGCATGCTCCCTTTTCGGTACACTCAGATTTTGGCAACAAATAGGTTCCGTTTTTGGCAACATTATTGTTGTACATAATAGGTCTTTTAAAAATGTGCAATAGATATTTTTGTATCAATTGATATCACATTTTACTTTATTTCCAAACATGGGAGTCATATTACCCTCAAAGGCGCAAATAATTTTTTTTTAAACTTTTGTGAAAATTGTTTCATAGTTTCAATACATTACTGTGATAATTTTGAGATGTTTTGCGTAATATTGTTTTAAAACAGCGTTAAGGGTTAACCATATTTTATGCTATACGTGTTATATTTTTTGATCACAATGCATAGAAATGTATTATTTATGTATAATATAACTGGTAACAGTGTAACTAGTGTCTGACGGAATCAATTTTTATAGTAAGACCCAGAGTCTGTGCCCTTTAGGAGTCAAATACAGAGGAATGCGGTACACTGGATAACAAGACTATTTTTGGAGAAAATTTTCAAAAGAACCCCTTGTTTGGACAGTTGACAGTGATTTTTACAACAAAAATGGTTTTCTTCAAACCTAAATATCTTCAGGCATTACAATTCGATTTTCAATCTATCGAACTCGGTCACTAAAAACATGACGACAGTAACGCACCGGGTGGAGATATCCCAATTAGCTTCGACAACGTTAGTGATTTTTACACAAGTTGAACGCTAAAGATGGACGTTTGTTCTCTGTGGTATGTGCTTCTCTTTCAGTAATAAGCTACTACTTAATGTTTACTTTCCGAAGCACAATAGAATTCCACTAGAATCTTTGCAAAAATCCAATTGCTTGGAAAAGATAGCCGAAGACTGTCCAAATTGATAGTATTTATAAGTTCTTCAGTTCTACGCATTTCTGTGTCGTAAGTGCTCCAGCTATCGCAATGGACACCATTCTCAGCAGATAGCTAAGCTTTTACAGGATTGTCATCACTTCTTTCATCTGACACCACACAAGAACATTATTAAACAATTTTTTATATAAACTCAAAGATGTAATTCGGTTTGAGACTCCAAGTTTTCCTAACAGCTTTTCTGTGCTGTCTGAAGGCTTTTCACATTTTTTTTGGATCTGACCCTAATGAGAACAGTTTAGTTTAAATTCTAATATAATTCACACAATACTCACAATCATAGAATTGCGACCTGGATTAAAATTCGCATCTTCGTAAAATTAACCATGTAACATTTTTCAAATTTGAATCTTAGGAAAGTATCTTTATACCGTGAGATTTAAAAAATTTTCTCTGAAAGTATTATATAACATGGGATCTACTATTAATATTAGATTCAAACTCAACTGATCTTGTCCGATTCTGAAATTCCAATCGATTTGAAAATACTGTGATTTTAAACAATTTGAGGCGGATCGAAATGTTGTTGGCCAGTTATCATGATTGGAAAAATATATGGCTACGAAAGTTGCACACGTTTTCCATCCCCGGTTTTTGAATGATGTCTAAAAACAAATTCATTCACACCGATCACTCGAAACCTTTTATGCTAAACTTTTTTTTTTGGTTTGTTTGTATCAAGAAACACTAAAAACCTCTGATTATCAAGAGTGATGCTTCTATCAGAGTGCTATGACCTGCCCAATTGTTCAATAGCCCATAGCATAGGAAAGATAGACAAAGCTTGTTTACATTTATGTGTTTTTATCAGTTTTCAATAATAATGCAATATAACGAAAATATCTATTCAAATATCATTTTCACTGCTAACTGAAAATGTCCCTGGCAGCACTGCTCCAGCGGAATCCTTTCAGACTAATATCAATAACTGCAATGCTATAGATAATACAACTGTAAGCGCATACATGAATGGTTATAGTCCTAGTTACTAGCCTTATCTATTTTTGTGAACAAATCTTGCCTGAAACAAACACCAATAGGTCTGTTCCAGTACCAGAAGAAACTGGAAGTACTCCGGAGAAAATAGTTCCTGTACTCTCTTCTTCTCTTTTTTCTTCTTCTGGTACCAAACCGGAGTAAAAAGGAGCAAAGATTTTTTGCTCCTGTTTACTCCGGAGTGACTTCCGTGTACTGGAACAAACCTAATAGTTACTCCGCCAGAACGGTGATCCTTGTTACTAAATATCACGCAATCCATATTCCAATTATAAGTTCCAAGAAACTTAATAAACTTAACAGCATTTCAGAGAAAATTTCGTTTGGTAAACTGTTTTTAAAATTTCGATTTATCTATTATATTTTATTATATTGTTATTAGTTGATACATATGATTCCCTTTCTATCTGTTTATTCACACCTAATTTCATGCACACAAAAAGGTATGAACTTTATGCGCCGGACTCGTATGCCCTAGCACGAATGTGTTTTTGTTTGATCTCGAAACTGAGTCAGGTTTCAACCGTCTCAAGCCAAAACCACCTAAACGTGGATAATCATATGATTGAAGCAAAAGATATTATCATTACAGTTAAAAACAAGAAAATTGATCAGCAACAATCGATATTTTGTCAATTTTATGCAAATGCATATCACCGGAAGTAGTGAGATATATTCGCGCAATGATATGCTATAAAACGCACAACTTTCGAGATTATTTTTTGGCATAGAAAAGAAGACAAATCTAAGTTTCCTCTCGAATGCAGCGCATGGAAGGAGCCGAACGCGCCTGAACATTGAAAATTAAACTAAATCCAAACAAATCTAAACCAATGTACATTACTACACATCTCGTCTACATCGTAAGTACGGCATTTGTACATATAATGGTAGAGTTCAACTCGAGCGATAACATGCGCATGATAGAATTAACACGCAGCAAGAAAATGACTGCGAGTTGAACCTACACAGCAGAAACTGCCACTCCGTGCGGTGTCCAGGCGGACACTGACTCCTACCGATATTTTCAGGCCAGCCATATATTTCAATCGTTTAGTTTCAGGATTGCGCACGAAGATTTGGATCATTTTTCCGAACGAACATGTTCGCTGCCGAATATGTTCGATGGCACTCATTACCTCACTGCATCGGCAATGCGGAACGCGTTAAAAAATTTTGCGATTTCCGATTCTCTCTCTTCGTAATCGCATACGGTGTGATGCGGAACGAGTGGTGTGGGTCTGTATCTTTTTGAAGAGAGCGTAAACCCCCGACGATGTATAAGGAAACAAATTCATGTACGCTCATGGCGGTGAGCGAGTTTTCCGCACCTTGGATATGAGACCCAAAGCTATCGACCTGCAAGAACCATTATAGGATACCTTGGAAAGCTGAGATTCTTGGAATATCTGAATATGATTGCAAATATTTTGTATGATGAATTCCGAGACTGCTGTAAGATAAATCAAAACGCGACGGGTCAATTTGAGTATTCAATCTAAAGTTTACCGCTTTCTACAAACTGAGTTTACTTCAGTGTATGCCGCAGAATAAGCTGCTATTCAATGTAGCTTCAGTTCTATTGAGGCTATTCGATTGATAAAACATCGAAGGCACTGGGAACAATGCTCCCGTAAGTGCTTCATAGCAAAAATCTTTTCAGATTACCTTGATTTGGCGTTATTCCGAGCGATTCGAAGGCGAACTCTTTAGCAAAGGTGAATGCTTCAAAGGGTGAAGTAAAATAAAGAAGGTAAAGTAAAGTAAGACTAACGAATCTACGATTTTTTCAGCATAAATTTAGTTTAGTATTAAGTTAGTTATGGAATGTAATCAAGCAAAGTTTTCAGCATTGCTCATCTACGGATACTCAAAAGTTGACAAACCTAATGGAGCAATGTAGAACTAGAAAGGCGGCTACATTCGATGCTCTCGAGTAGGATTCCTAGTGCCGGCACTGAAGAACTCCGTATAGGTAAAATTACGAAACTTGAATATTTGAACATTTTAGGTTTTTTCAAGAAAAGCGAGAAACATAGTAGAATTGAAAATTCAAAAACTTGATTTTATTATTTTCCGTGTTTAACGAGCATTCTGATCAACAAGGCTTGTTGTACACACTGGATGCGCATCTCCGACGTATTGAGCTCGGTGCTATTAGTTAGGTATGAGCGTCGGCTATCACAATATCGAGCATATTGTTTGGGCATGTGCCGCCAGGTCTCGGCTAATAGACCTAAGAAAAGCCAACCAACTTGTTGGTACAAGATATAGTGATGTCCTCTATATGTTTTTATATAGCTGTTCTTGAAATTTCTTAATTGACAAATTTAGATGTTTTGTGGCAGACATCAGCTTCTGCATCCTCTATAGATATTGCAATATTTGCTCTAACAGCGGATGCGGGTCCCATCGATGAGAACAGAAATAAATCAGTTACACATTAAGAATAAATCGTGTAAATGTTTATCTACTGAGTCTGACATATACGAGCATCAAAAATTACTTATTTGTACGATTATTTATTTTAAATCCTGATAAGTTAAATTTTATTCCGGGACTAGACAGAATTAAATTCAACTTGGTGAAGAATCTGCCTGACCTAGCAAAAAGACGCTTGTTGAATTTATTCAATAAGCTTCTTGAGCAGAACATTGTCCCGCACGACTGGAGACAAGTGAGAGTTATCGCTATTCCAAAACCGGGAAAGCCAGCCTCCGATCATAACTCGTATCGACCGATTGCAATGCTATCCTGCATCAGGAAATTGTTGGAAAAAATTATCCTACGACGTCTCGACAATTGGGTTGAGGCGAACGGTTTGCTATCAGATACCCAGTTTGGTTTTCGGAGGGGAAAGGGAACGAATGATTGTCTGGCGCTACTTTCGTCAGAAATCCAACTCGCTTACGCAAAATAAGAACAAATGGCGTCTGTGTTCTTAGACATAAAAGGAGCATTCGACTCAGTCTCCATTGATGTTCTCTCGGAGAAGCTACATCAATGTGGTCTTTCACCGATATTAAATAATTATTTATACAATTTATTGTCAGAAAAGCACATGCATTTTTCATATGGCGATTTGGCGACACTCAGAATAAGTTACATGGGCCTCCCACAAGGCTCTTGTCTAAGCCCCCTTCTCTATAATTTTTACGTGAATGACATTGATAATTGTATTGTCAGCCCATGCACTTTAAGACAACTTGCAGATGATGGGGTGGTTTCTGCCACAGGACCAAAAGCTTCAAATTTACAACAACCATTGCAAGATAGCTTGGATAATTTATCAATTTGGGCTTTAAAGCTGGGCATCGATTTCTCTACAGAGAAAACAGAGTTGGTCGTTTTCTCAAGGAAGCGTGATCCAGCTCAGCTTCAGCTTCAGTTGGTTGGTAGAACGATAGCCCAAGTCCTGACTTTTAAATACCTTGGAATTTGGTTCGATTCTAAAGGCACATGGGGAGGCCACATCAGGTATCTAATAACGAAATGCCAACAAAGGATAAATTTTCTGCGAACAATAACTGGATCATGGTGGGGTTCTCATCCAAGTGACATGATAAGATTGTATCAAACAACAATACTTTCAGTAATGGAATATGGGTGCATCTGTTTCCGTTCAGCTGCGAACACTCACATTATTAAACTGGAACGGATACAGTATCGCTGTTTACGAATTGCCTTAGGTTGCATGCAGTCGACCCATACAATGAGTCTTGAAGTACTAGCGGGAGTTCTTCCTTTAAAAGACCGATTCTGGGATCTCTCTTCTCGTTTACTTATTCGATGTGAGGTTATGAACCCACTGGTAATTGAAAATTTTGAAAGACTTGTCGAGCTTCAACCCCAAACCAGATTCATGACAGTGTATTTCAATCACATGTCACAAGAAATAACGCCTGCTAGGTATGTTCCCACATACGTCAATATACTAGATATTCCTGAATCCACTTTATTCTTCGACACGTCCTTGCAAGCAGAGATTCGTGGAATTCCGGATCATCTACGCTCGCGGGAGATCCCTAAAATATTCACAAGTAAATATCAACACATAGACTGCCTTAAAATGTTTTACACTGATGGGTCACGAATCAGTGAGGCGACTGGTTTCGGTATTTTCAACAATAATTTTTCAATTTCTCTCAAACTTGCAGAACCCGCCTCTGTTTATATAGCGGAACTTGCAGCAGTTCACTATAGTTTGCAAATAATTAATACTTTACCCCCGAACCATTACTTTATCCTCACTGATAGTCTCAGCACAATTGCAGCTCTACGCTCAAAGAGGATTGATAATCACGATCCATTCTTTTTGGGGAAGATACGAGAATCTCTGAGTAACCTGACAAGAAAATGTTATAAATTTACCCTAGTGTGGCTTCCCGCCCATTGCTCTATTCCGGGCAATGAGAAAGCTGATAATTTAGCCAAGATTGGTGCACTAGATGGTGAAATATATGAAAGACCCATCGCTTACAATGAATTTTATAGCGCTTCTCGACAGAGGACACTTGCTAGTTGGCAAACATCTTGGGACAATGGAGATATGGGACGATGGCTACACTCAATTATCCCTAAAGTATCAACGAAGGCATGGTTCAAAGGATTGGATGTAAGTCGGGACTTCATCCGTGTGATGTCTAGGCTCATGTCCAATCATTATACTTTAGATGCGCATCTCCGTCGTATTGGGCTCGCTGAGGGTAATCATTGTGCTTGTGGAGAAGGTTACCATGACATTGAGCATGTTGTTTGGTCCTGCACTGAATATCGTGAAGCCAGATCACAATTAGTAGATTCTTTACAAGTCCGAGGAAGACCAATCCATGTTCCTGTTAGAGACATCCTGGCGTATCGCGATCCTCTATACATGGAACTTATCTATCATTTTCTAAAAACAGCGTCTGTCAAAATTTAATTAAATTCATCTCCTCATACTCTCATCCAAGGCTAATCATTCACCAATTAAAGTGTCCTAGAATATTTAGTTTTTAAATTTAGACAATAACAGAAAAAAAAGTAAATAAATACACCCGAAAATACTAGATCATTATGAAATACAACAATGTAAGGAAAAAAGCAAACAATAAAGTGATTTCAGTGTTAGTTTTAGACAAAGTACTAGTATAGTTAAAATTAGTCTTAAGGATTTTTGTAACGTGCTATGTAAAAAAAAGAAACTGGCGTAAAGAGCTTTTGCAAATGCCGTGTCAAATAAACGTATGAAAAAAAAAAAGTTAAATTTTATAGTACTACGCAAGGAAAGTTCATCTTTCGTGAATTGCGTTAAATCGAATACGGTTATATCGCATCATTACGTGAATTAATTGGTAAATTGCATCAAGTTTGTAATTACGCCAAAGCCAAAATCCATATTGTTTTATGTAGCTGTGGTTATGCTGGATCATATTACTCTACCAACTCGGCGTGTTGCCGACCCGCTCCATAGCCCTACAACCATCTCCACCAGGTTCTGCTGATTTTATTCTGAGTCCTTAGTAATTGTGCATGATTTGGATCGATTGTAGGGTACACGGCATGGTTTTATAATCATTATATTAATATCGGTGAGTACGTAGTATTTATGGGAAGACTACTGAAATACTTTGTAGTACAAAGCAAGTTTTCCATAATTCAAAATTGTTCTGAGGTCAAGTAAAAATAAACTTTAAAAGTTTTGGAAGGACCGTAGACAAAACCGATCGCTAACAATTTTACTTTGGACTACAAGGATTACTAAGAATTAGCAGGGCATGGCAGAGCGGATATTCTAAAGCTGAACCAGTCTAGTTAGTGTAGTATTGAGCAAGCTATTCAACTCCTCCGACCATTATTATAGTATGGGTGTTTAAAACTTTAAACTCAGCTTCACAACCATGACAAGCATGCCTGTTTGAATGTTAGACATGTAAGTTACTATGTCGATAGAATGTGGCCATTGAGGTTTGAATGAAATTTGCAAGCAATAGAATAAGGAACCTAGTACCTAGTATTTTAACGTCAAGGTGTTCGTTTAAATATAACCTCTTTCCTCCACTATTTTTTGGATTACCAATTATGGCAATGTAAAGACCCTACATCGGCGAAAAATTTGAAACACCACCGAGTGGACGTTGATTCTTTCGAAGAGTTCATAAAATGCCAACTGCGAACGCAAGGTAAATGACCCCAAAATAGTTGACTATAGCTCTAATACTCAAGGATTCCTTATGGAGACAAATGAAACCTTATTAAGATGCCTCCAGCTATTCCAACAGCACTAAATCATTTTTGTTTTTTTTGGCACCCAATTATCGAGCCGTCACAAAATTTGACATCCTGTGCTCAGAAATAAAGAAAACAATCCGTGGATTTGAATACCAGCTAAAATCGTGCAAACAGTTTACAGTTTTCTTTCTATTACTCCCAGTTTCGATTCAACAAAACCGCATTCGACAGCAGATTCCTCATCAGGTATTTGATATTCATTCCTACGAACGTTCAAGTCATCTGTTTGTAGTTCGTAAACCAAAAAACACATCCATAGCTCAAGACAGTTGCGACAAACAGCGTTTCACTTTGTACCGTTAGAGCTGCAACTAGCCTTGACAAGTAAGCAGTTTTTGTTGTGGGTTGGTGGGTGGTCGGTCGGCCGTTTGTTATGTTTTTTTTTCTTTCGCTTTCTTTCACACTGGTGGCAAGTGGGTTGATCGAGTATGTTCCATCGCCAAGAAGGTGGCAATTGATTAAGGGAGCATTATCTAGTTCATCGGGTAAATGCCCATTTGCACTAAGCTATTTTAGCTCGATTGATCTAGAGATTTACACGATTGGATGCGATATCTCTTCTGGTGGTGGTTTTGGGTAGCAACACAACGAATGGAAGGGAAGCAGCAGAAAAATCAATTTTTCATTACACTTTTCCACCTTCTGCTGCTGCTGCTGCTACTCGGAGGACACTTGTTCATGCACATGACATTACCGCTGGACAGTATTGCCTTCGACTAGCGCGTAATCGATATCATTTTCACTTGGGTGTCGTTCATCAGTCCTTTTTGCGTTGGCCGTCGCATTGAAGCTGATGACTCACTGCACTCGTTTGTCCTGTCTCACGGGAGTAGGAAGAGCCTCGATTGACCGTGGGGCGGAACAACAATCACCTTTGTTTTGCTAAAACTGTTTTTTTGTATCTCTCGCGCTCGCTTACAATTTCAATCACTATTCAGATACACTCGGAAAGCACTTCCAAACACTATTTCCCGCTCGAGAACCCTCCTCGGCTAATACAAACTAGACAATGGCTTATTGTGATGAACGCTAAGACCGTAGCTTATAATTAGAAACAGTTCCGTTTCAAGGCTAGACATTTCCAGTTTTCTAGAGTCGTCCTTCGCCGCCCGAGCTATGATTTCGAAAACGTTCTACCGCGGCATGAGCAAGAAAACTGACTGTGACCGACTGGCGGCAGTATGTTTCGACACCACTGTGATCACTGTGTTGGTGAAAATCGCACCCATTTGGCGCAGTTGGTAGCCCGGTCAGGGCTGCCAACTATGACAAAATGCAGGCAGCCGAACGACGGTGGAATCAAAACAAAAACATTGAATCATGGTGGAGCAACATGTGTGTTGTGGTCCGAAGCGTTGCCGAGCCGACGGGCCCGGTATGCCGAGGTGCGCATCCAGCAATGTTTTGATACTGCTGTGTGTTGGTAGTGGGTGGTCACGTGGTGTGCCAGACATGCCGCGAGGCCCGGCCGTACCGAACAAAACATGACCCAATCACACACACACACACACAAACAGGCGCGTGAGGCGTTGAAACACTGCAACTGGCAGTAATTCCAATTTCTGCTGAATTAAAAGTGAAATCGCCTGCGGCATGTTCTGCGCATGGCATGCAATTGCCATTTCGCTCTCCCACTCTTCGTTCGGTGGGACGGTTTTTTTTTATTCTTATACGCGAATGCGGGGCCAGTTGTAGCAATCATTCATCGCCAGTTGAATGCAGCTGCAGTTAGCAGTGCACGTGAGGATGGCGAACAGTCATGCGTTATGATCGCTGGGAAGAAAAGTTTAATTTCATTCATTATTTACGAGCGAGACGAATGTTTTTCAAATCAATAAGTTCGGTAGCGATTGAGGTATATGTACGAAGAAACAAAGAAAATTACCCTGCTTCGCCATCAGTTGTGTAATCGAGCACCATGCGTTCACTTTGAACATTTGTTTCGGGCTTCCTGCTCATGATTCATGCGTGAGGCACGACATTGCGAGCAGGAAGTACGAATTTTGTTTGACAATTTAGTAGTGTTATTTACTAATTGCCGTTATGTGAGTAGTGGGAAAATAATGACTGTCCTTGGTAAAATATTCTCGAGGCGGTTCCAGCGGAAATTTTTGACTCATTGCACTGCCTTAAAGGTAATTGCAACTGGTGTAAAATAGGTTTCAAAATGAAGACTGTTCAATTTTGAACACAGATACGTTTGAACTCACCTTCAATCAACGGTTTCTGTTTGGGTTTTTGTGGCCAATTGTGCACTGTTTGCATTATCCTCCACGAATGGATTAAATTTATAAGACACAAGTGTAATTTTTTCCGAAACTTATCCTTTCCTGAATTCACAATAAAACACTTTTGTTTATGGCTCAATTATTCATAAAATTTTGTATTTTGAGGTCTGGATTCGTCATTGGTTGCTAGATTATGTTGATCGACGCATAGCACAAAGCCATTTCTGGCGTTTCATTGTAAACGATTACAATCTATTGAGGTTGTGTGTCGCTGTTTGCATTGTACAGTAGGCAAGAAAGGTTCTTCAGGCGTACTTAATCAAAATTAATTGCAATAATTTTGAGTGTTCTTTCAGAGACATCATACCCCAGGGATACCATAAGGTTTAATGTATTGCGGGTCTTATCGCGGGTGGTGGATAATAGATAATATTTTTCCAAACGAAATCAGCCTAAGCCTAGATGCTGTGTGGCATTCGGCGGTTTGAAACCAAGGATTAAACCATTGGGGTATTGCTCTCATTTCGTAAATGGCGACTGAAAACAGATGCCGCAAAGTTAATGTGTTGATTTGTGCAGACGACTGGCTCCTTCTGTGACAAGCGAATCTCTGACACAGTATTTAATTGCTTGTTTTTTTTTTCTCAAAATGATGGTCATGGTCTAAATTAACCTTTCAGTGTTTACTATAGGCGATTATAAACCAATGTACTATGGTCCCAAAGCAGCATTTATGCCGATAAAGGTCTGTTAGAGCCTAAACCGTTGGTTTTGGATATATGGCGTCTTCGGAAAACTTTCATAGTACTTTTTGCCGATTTTTTATATTAGTAAAGTTAGGGTGGTCTTTGTAGTAAGGGTGTTGAAAGCACCAACTTTTTAGATATGTGAAATTAAGCTACGTAATGTTATAGAGAGGTATAAAATAATTAAATTTAGACAACTTTGCTGATCAAACTATTTGGCTATCTCTAATGGTTCATGTGTTATGATTTTTCAAATATTTAAGGCTCTTGAAAAATTGGTTTACTTATAATATCTTTTTATGTGCCAATTATTCGCAAGTACTTTGTTCTAGAGATTTTTTTAACTTTTATGAACGCACTTTTGCCGAAGCAATGAAGTTTCTACCTTTTTTGTTTTCACAGCTACAAGCGATTTTTAAAATAAATATGATTTTGTTCAAAGCTATCTTCAAATATTGCTAATGATTTTGAAATCTCATTTGAAAGATCGAAACTTTGTTAGTTTTTAGTGAGAAAACTGCGAAAGCTGTATTCCTTAAAAAACTACAAGGGGCAGCCTATGGGGTTGCACAAACTGTAGACGTAGGACTATACTACTTAACGTAAAATATTTATTTTCTTAGTACATTTAAAGTAATAATAAATCAAATAAATATATTTCTTACGTATAGTTTAAGCACAACCAATCAACATCGAATGTTACATATTGAACCAAACCTTCTTAGTTATCAAGTCATTTCATTTGTAGTAGGTGATCGAATCCGATTAAACTTAAATGAGTTAATGAGAAATGAGTGCACCACAAAATAAATTTCGCCCATTACGGGAAAACACAATCGCGATTGATTTTTCGCAGACTCGTCTTAGACCTTCAACTCCTTAGCCGAGGCAGAAAGATTCGTAGCAAAGAACAATATGCAACATGACGTTAAATATAAAAACGTCAAAACCAAGATCCCCATGTATATGGAGCTCGATCTGACTGAAATAAAACTCCATGATTTGGCACCTCGTACTAGTACGGATTGTATTTAAAGATTCATGTCGAAGTATCGAGAAGTGGACCGTCTTACTTGACTTTCGAGAGCAGATCATCCCAAGGTGTTAACTACATACAAAGAACCCTATGCACATATCTTGGGCAGACGCCTTCGGGCCAGTTCTGTAATCAGACGGCGTCAAAACAACTAAAGCAAACTCATCTACAACCACCACTACCAAACAGCCTTCAACATCTTATGATACACAACAGACAGCCGGCCTAAGAATGAATACCGAACAAGCAATATTCCACGGCATTTCAAAACCAACAGTTAACGTACGCAGGGAAGAAATAAACAAGACGGCTATATCAAAGTCATTTTAAAACACAAAAAGTACCAAAAATCTAACAGCGACAACGAGAGCCAATCTAGCGTAGACGATATGGACACAAACACGAGCGAGGGGAAAGGCAGACAGAATTATCAGCAAGCGGCAGAGGATACACCCGACCATCGCTCACCACCAAGAACGAAAATCAACACAAGAAGCGCCCAGGATAGTCGACAGAAATGATATTCGGTGGTTTATACTTTTTTTAAATTTATTTTGAATTAATTGAGCATGAGCATGAGCATGATGACCGTACAATTCGTAGTTGCTACTCCGTGATTGACCAGAACAAGCGAAATTGCACAGAGAATCAACGAATGGGACCTGAGAGTAGCTATCCATTCTCAATGTGCACGTTTCGAGAGTTCTATACTTTGAAATGCCAATAACGGCGCCGGCCACGTCCTTACAGTCATCGGGAAAGGAAAGGAATGTTAGTGCAACAGACGTTGTTATGGAAACCGTGTATACCTCTGCATCTCCACGTTTGTCACGGGAAGGAGTTTTTGTTAGTAGGATGGGGTAAAGAGTTACATAAATTAAGATTCACCTTGATAGGTGATGCGATCTATGCCACACTCAGAAGTATTATCGTGTGTTCATTGCTCTGGGCAGCCGGCTGCCGAGAATTTTTGATAGATTTATCGTTTGTTGAATTAATTTGGAAATGCTCGGTTTGTTAAAAAAGCAACTTCAGTTCCGGATTACCGACTGTCGGGAGTGTTGCTTATGTTTAATTGAATCAAATGGTATGTGAACGATTTTATTATTCCGACGAAACACGACATTCCAAAAACAGTACAATATCATGTGAAGCGATTACCTTTAGCGTCTCGATACATTTGTCGAAATGGATATCGTAATAACTATGTAATTGAACATTTCGTAAAACAAGTATTATTTATCGTGTATAAACGTTGGTATTTTAGAGCAAATAAAACGACAATTATGTATTGGTTTCTTTCTCCGTGAACAACTGAATAAGGGGCCGATTATTTTGTTGTTTGCGTGCGTTTCTAAACTAACTAAAACGTATTTTAAACGGTATAAAATAAACACTACCAAGATACCTGAAACGACTAGCGTTGTATGTCGAATAGACAACCGATGACGCTAATTTTTACACTAATTACCAAAACCAGTAACTGGCTCATACATGATTCAACAGTCATCACTACACTCAGACAAGACCATGCGTATTCCCCACGCACGTAAATTGCCCAGTGGATTAATTTGCTAGTTGGTCAAATAAACACTAAATAAACAAAGAAATTAGTTTGATCAGTCCAAAGAAATATCAGCTCGATTGGCATCAACCGGCGGATACGTGTTCCCTTACAATACCTTCAAATCGAAGAATATATAAAATTACATGCGACAAAATATGAGTAATTCTGAATATAACAAAATGAAAACTACTTAATTATTTGCAATAAAATAGGATCGTAGAAATTAGTTGCTTAATCCAGGATCATTCTCAATGATAGCACTGTTGATGAATCACTTTATAAAATAGGTGATAAGGGACGCGGACGAAAATAGCTGTTTACCGCCCTTTTTTAAATCTATTTTGAATTAATTATTGAATTTTTCTGATTTGCATATTATTTTTAAAAAAGGCGAATGATCCTCGAGGTTGAAGCCTTAATAAATAATAATAATAACAATAAGTTATGCGCCATACAAAGTGCTGCAAACAAAATATGTACGGTAAATCAGTGTATGAAATGACAAATGAAAAACAGTGATTTTTAGGGGTTATGTTTTCATCGTTCAATCTTTTATGGTAAAATTGACTGAGAAATAGTCAATTTGTGTAATCATGCTGAAATTCGCCGTCGCTACTATTGGATATCTGATACAGTCTACCGTAATCTAAATGTTGGCGTGAATTGAACTAATATAATAAATCGGCAAGAAAGTACTAAGTTTGTCGAAGACACCATATATCTAAAACCAACTGTTTAGGCGCAAACAGTTTTGTCTTACTAAATACAACGACATTGCGAAAGATAAAAAATGCACGAAAACTTGAGCAAATATTTCAGGAATTCGGAAAATGAAGTTATGCAATTTAAGGGAAGATCTGTAGGCTTCAAAAGTTCTGTGCATTCTAGGGAAGTACTTCTCCAAGGAACTTTCAGGAACTTTAGATAGAAAAGTTTTGTTAGTTTGCTTTTGGATAGTTTTGGAATTTGCGTTTCGACTTCGTATCATCAGAATCAGACACTAGTTTAGCGACAGGACTAATCTAGCGCCGGATTTACGCTAGCTCCAAAATATTGAGACTCAATTTGTGTTCCTGAGCAAACCCCTAGTCAAGCGTGATGGCCTGTAAGAAAACAAACTTATTTTAAGCTGATTAGAACTACTGAAATTGAAACGTTTGGTTTAGCTAAGCAACTTAGCACTTTGTGTGACATTTTTTGGCAATTTACATGAAGAAAGCGCAATAAGCTGTGTTTCAACCGATAGGTGGCACTTCACAGTGGTCGGAAACCCCAAAAATGTGAACTTAATTGACTAGAGGCTAAACCAACGAATATATTCACAGGGTGTCTTTGAACGATTTGTTCGTAAGAATATTCCGCACAACCTGGTATAAATTAAAATTACGCATGGCTTACCATGATCGAACTAAAAAAAATAACTTTTTGTGCTGACGAGGTAGAAAGTTGGTGTCTTCAACAAAGTTTTAGAAATGCTCGTAATGAAGAATTTTGTTGAACAACTTAACAAACTTTGACGAACATTTTTTTTTCTAAATTAATTATTGAATTTAACTGAAGTCTGTTTGGAACTATTTTAGTACCTGATATGAGTCATCTCTTGACTACAAAATATTAGTTCTATATTTCACCGCCAACACCAACTTTTAAAGGAAAGTATATGGACATGTTCAAAAGAATTACAACTTTGTAGAAGACACCTAACTACTAACTATGTGTGAAATGTAGAAGTACCAGGTAAAAAATGACTCACATCATGCACTAACTTTTTTTAAACATGCTATTCAGATGAGCCCAACCATTATTTCACAAAAAAATAAAGTTCGTGGGAATCGTCTATTGATTTACCACCGTGTGCTGTTTGGTTCCATGCAAATTTGATTCAGACATCACTTTATTACAAGTTTAATAGGAAGATGGATTGATTTGCTTGCTTGAGCTTGAATTTGAGCTTGTGCGACCACTCCTGGCTGCTACTCCGTTATCTATCTGAACTAGCTGAAGTTGCACAGGGAATCAGTAGATAATGTATGCTTGGGAGTAGCGAAACATCATTCAATGTGCAACTCCTGGTAATCCTAAAGTATTTATTGATCAATACCGGGGCTGGCCAGGCCCGAACGTAGATCACGGAAGGAAAGAAAAGGAATTGTTAGTCCGATACTTGCTTTTGCTAGAGGCCGTATATACTACTGCGCACTCCACAAGTAACACGGGAGGAGGATATTTGTTAGTCACTATGCTGCTTCTTTTTTACCGACACCAGAGAGGTGACTCCACTATCTGAACGAGAATATCGATCCATCAACTCATGGACCGGGAACCAACGGCTTTACTTCCCTTCCGAAGGAAGACGTGACCACAGATTTTTTCACCTTAGAAAAATCTCAACGACCTCGGCTGGAATTGAACCCAGGCCAACTGGGATGAGTGGCGGTCACGCATACCACTCAACCACCGGCGCCGTCAGTTTAATAGGAAGATGGATTGATTTGCAGTCTTCGACAAAGTTTGAAAGTGAAATCTAACAAAATTGCGTTTTGTTCTGGTTAAAGAAGGCGTGGGAACTTGTTTTTAAAAGAATATTTTTTTGCGAAAAGCAGTAGGTACCTGCGCTTTTTGCACCACCACCTCAACGTGCAACAGGCGAACTATATCAAACCGGCCAATCTGTTAGCCATTAATGATCATCAACCGAACTAAAGTAACTGCTATTGACTTCCGACCCACTAGTAAATCTATTCCGATATTCCATCGGATAGATGCAATATTCAGTGCACAAATAAACATAAATCTAATCACACTACAGCACACGGCAATTTCATTGGTTTTGTTCAAACAAGAATGTGTTATTGCTTCACTGATAGTTGGCGGTGCGGCGAAGGAAGCGTCTGTGGGGTAGGTAATAGATGGCACCCATTGCCAGCGGGGGCCGCCGCCGTTCCGTTGTTGATGCGATCGATGATGGCGGAGTTGTTAATTTTCACGCTCTCTGTGCGGAGGTTTGACTGTGCCGGGTGCAATTTATAGCCAACGTAGACTGACGTCATGTCAGCTTGCCTCTTAGTGCGCGGCATTGCTGGGTGACGGACAAAGAAAATTACTTTCCAATTAACAACTTTATGGGGATGATATATGAGGATCCAGAGTGGAATGTGGGTCACCTTTCGGTGTGGATGGACGACACTTGCTGCGCGAATGTACAGGCTGTTCACCCCAGTTATCGTTTAGCCCGCGTGTATGTTTCGGACTTCATGAAAAATATTTTCGTTCTACTTAATGTTATTTGTAAATTTGGAGATTTATTCTGACTTTTGGGACGTTTCTCCAGAATTGATCAGTGACTTGAAAATATGAACTTCACTCAAAATACGGATTTTGATCTAATTTGAACAATTTTGGTTTCAAATGAAAGGCTCTATTCGGAAACTTATAAGCGCCCACTGGGTACCTGCCACAGCCGACTAAATGCTATTTTTCGATCTCAGCTGTAGTGATGTAAATTATTACGCTTTATGCTATATTCGATATGTTATAATTTGAACTTCGAGATCAAGAATTTTTTTTAGTTTCTCGGTACCTTTCCGGTGGCTTAGATCATCCGGAAAAGATGCTTTTTGCGGTTTTTGGAAAATAATCTTCTCTGGAGATATCAAAACATATCAAGCGGCGAAAAATTTGAACTTAAAAATTTATCTTATTGCTAAATTGCCCAATATTATTTAAGTGGAGGGTTTTGTCATTGGGAACGACTTGCACGTTGTTGGAGGTATATCAATACTTTTACGCCGCTGGTCTGGCCGGCGATTTGTGGATGCGGTGAAACGGTTCTACTCTATTTTTACAATCTGGCGTCCTGTCGCTATTAACAGTTTTTCGACATCTGGCGCATTTAGCGCTTTGGGTCAATTTCATGATATTTTAAATTTATAAATGGAACTGCTTTCAAAACTTGTGCGTACTTTCATACAAGGATTACTGCAGTACTTTTGGATCAGTCAGATATTTAAGAAACTATAATAACAACTACTAATTTAACTAATCCTTAAAGTTAAAGTTACCATTTTGGATATGTGATTAATAAAAACGACAATTTTGGAGTTGAAATGTCCTGCTATTAAATAATATAAATACTATTTATATGACTGAACTTATAAATTGAAAGAATCGAAGAGATCGTAAGAGCTTCTCGACCCCTTAAACAATGGCAAACTGCACACTGGTAATTCTAATTTCCCTATCAAATTGAAGTTAGTGTGCGCCGTATTAATATTAATTTTCGTCCAAAGCAAATATAAGATAAAATTACCTTAAGAAAATCATATTTTCTGAACAAATTAATCGCTTTAAAGAAAAAAGATGGTCTTATCTAAAGTTGGAACCTGACTTTATCCAGATTTATCATATCAGGAACATCAAGAAGTTGAAAGCAACATTTTAAAAAACAATGTAACTCCCGTAGTGTAAGTTCCAAAATACATTCCGTTTCATGGCAATACTATGTTTGGATCGCAAATAAAACATATATTTACAAGCTGAATTTTATTGGCATATGAATACTTATTTCTCATAGATTGTCATAGGATAATGTCAGGGCAGTTTTAATGGTGTAGTCATATGAAACATTGACATATCAGGTATATTTCTAGAAAAAGACATTTATTAGCTTCAGAGCTAAGTGTAAAGTAGGCTCAAAAACATTTATCGACGATATTTTAACATTTTCAATGATACTTCGTGATGGAAATCTGAAATCTTTTTTTTCTCTACATATATTGATTTTCACACAATTTTTTTTAATAATTTCTTCGTAGTAGCCTGATATGATTCAAATTTGGAAAAAAATCAGTGTATCATGGGTTAGAAATAGATCCGTAATCCTGCCATTTGTTGATCATCCTATTGTACAGCAATTTATACCGGTTCAATTATAGGGGACCTTTATCTCAGTAGTGGGTTCCGAGTTGTCTTTAGACGGCCCTACCCAGTGCTACCCGTATCCGATTGGAAGAAACGTCCGGATAGGATAGAATAGGATAGGATAGGATTGAACAAACGATAGTTTGTTCAATGTCTACTGTATTCGTTACTTTCTAGAGGCAGTTAATAATCCACGAAATTAAAGTCATGGGTGCGTGTCGATCTATTCCAAAAAATTAGTTTTGGATAGTGTTAGTGTCGGTTTCTGATGAGACGAAGTCGAAACGCACCCATAACTTTAATAAGTTAGGATTTGTACCCTTCATGTACAAAGTCTGGTTTTACCAAAAATTTTCGCCTGGTGCGAAATTTTGGTGTTTACCCAACTTTTCTCCTTTGAATGATTGCCGCAAATTGGTAATTGGATTTGAATTAATCTTGCGATTTGTCAATTCTCCACCTTCACACATTAAAGACCCAGTGGATTCGTTTCCTAGTTGGTCAAATAAATTAGTTTGCTCAGTCTAAAGAAATGTCAGCTCGATTGGCATCAACCGGCGGATACGTGTTCCCTTAAAATGCCATCAATTGAAAGTACTTTTAAAATTACATACTACAACATATGTGCAATTCAGAATATAACAAAATGAAGATTGCTTAATTATTTGTATTTAAAAAAAGATCGGAAAAAAATAGTTGCATAACCAAGGTGGTTCATTTTCAAAGATAGCACTGCTGATGATTCACTGTATAAAAATTGGTGATAAGGGACGCGGACGAAAATAGCTGACCACAGCCAATGCTTATTTTTAATTGTGAAGTAATGAAAAACAAATAACTTGTAACATGACAGATCAAAAATTCGAAAAAGTTGTGTGGACCACACCAACAGCTTTCATACAATGTATAACCTACAGTTTTTCTTACTACTTTGAGTCTACTTTTTGAACTTTTTACGTTTCATTTATATGGGAGACTAAGTATTTTGCACAGTCAAACAAACAAATTTTATTCAGGAGGGGCCGTTCATAAACCACGTAGAATCGTGCGGGGGAGTCTAGCGAAAATCTACGTTTGTATACGAGGGGGAGGAGGGATATTTGCAAAAGTCTACGTAGACTATTATTAAAAATGAGATTTAAAGAGAGTTGTGTTCATCATACTAGTTGACTTGGTTGTATTTATGCAGACCCTTCGAAGCTAGTACAGTACGCTATTGAGGTAACTACTCTTTGGGCAACCCAGAACCCACGTAGGGACAAAACAGCTCGACACGTTTTTGTTTCATGGCTGTATTCAGAAATAGTCTCATGGAAAAATGATAGGAATAACCCCAAATGACAATGGTAAAGAAGATCTTCCAAAATTCTTCTCCGCGGAAAATTTTTACTGTGAATATCCTGCAGTCGTGAATTACTGAGACACCACTAGTTAGCAGACATGCATGGACCAATAAATTCCAAGTTCAAAAATGGTCAAAGCATTAATACCACCATGATAACAAGAAATGGCCCGATTTTTAACAAAAGTGGATGGATTTTTTTTAAATTCTTAATTTCTTATTCATTAACTTTGGTGGTTCAAGCAGTGTAGTTAAACTTTTACAACAAAGCACTTACACTGATTTCAAAAGCTTTAAACGCCCATTAAATTTTCTGTCTTGATCGGGTGCAACTCCGTGCAAACAGGTTCTAACAGGAGTTAAGCTTTGACACTTTGCGATAATACTCTCAGGTGATATGACTATTGATTACATAAGAAAAATAGATATTTTTGGAATTATTTGGATAGTTTCGTCCCCTTAATTGAATAATGCATCTGATTATCTTAGGAATATTGAAATTTGTTCACGGGAAGAGAAATTTGTGTGCATGTTTGATGTAATATTCAATTGTTTCCTAAAGTTACATAGTGGAATTAAATGGAAGAAAACCTTTGAAATATTACGTACATTCCACTAAGACCTCCGTTCGCGTATATATTGTTCCTAAAGTTTATCAATGTTGAATGCACCACAATAAGGCTCAAAAAGTGGTTGGTAGCTTATCAATTCTGCCCTTTTGTTGTAAGTAGCATTTCAGTTAAACTTGAATTAATTATAGCAATATATCTTTTGAAATACTCTCGAGTGACTTACTTTGAAAAGCAGTATTTCGCTATACAAATACCTGACAGCACTTTTAAATTTGCAATTAAAACTGAAAATATAGTGAAATTAAAACGAAAACTTTTCTCAAAGCTGTAAGTAATTTATAAAATTCGAAGTCCGAGTATTTCGGAGACAAATATTTTGATTTTTAAATTTCCTTTAATTGATACTTATTGATTTGAGCAGTAGTAGAAAAAAAACCAATATTGAAAGCATTATTGATCGATATTTGTTGTTGTCCTTAATATTTGAAAGCTTGAAATAAATCTGAACGCTACACATTTAATTTTTATTTGAACAAAAACAAAAAATCTACGTAGACTTTTGGGGAGGGGCGGGGGTGATTTGGTAAAAGTCTACTTAAGTCTACTAGGGGGGGGGGGGGTTCAAAAAATCTTAAATTTCGGTCTACGTGGTTTATGAACGGTCCCAGAGTAATATTTAAAAAGGGTGTATAAGATCTTAAATGCACAACTTTCACAATATATTGTTCGAAAATCGCCATTTGTGCAGCAAAACTATGTGGTAGCGAGTTCTAGGGAATTTATTCTTCTGTGTGAATATCTCTTGGGAATTTTTTTCAAAAAAAGCAAAAAAAATGTTGAAAAAGTACAATCACAAAAAATGTTTTTATTTTGTTAACTCAAGCCTAAAAATAGAAGAAGCTGTAATTGTATTATTAAGAATTTATTAGTAAGAAAGCATTTTTAACAGCGACAGTAAATATGCCTCAAAATCTCTTAGTATTTGTCGGTCATAAGTATAATTTTCTTATACAATATTAATACTAAATGTTTGTTTTGTTTCCAAATATTTTGTTTTTCTTCCAACAAAAATATCTATTAGTGAAAATACGCCCTTTTAATAAGTTACTCACAAATACTAAACGCAAAAAAGATAACACGTTTAAAATTGAATTGCAAGTAAAAAAGTTGCATTGTGGAGAAAATAACAATAAAAGATTTTATAACAAAAACATAATATATATCAAAATTTCCTCTAATTTTTAACTTAAATTTAATTTTTTTCTTTAAACAATTTAGTTATAGAGTGTCTTTCAAAATTTTATTTTCAATTTAAAAATGCTCATGAAAAATGTCCTTCAAAATACAAATGTTTTCAAGTTATTTTAGAATTTTCTTTCGATATGAAGTGTTGCTTCGTGAAATTACGACCTTTTCATAAGTTATTCACGTTTGTTCATCAAAACCAATATGTTTTTCAAAATAAACATGAAATTTCCCTTAAATACTCAATTCCCAGATCAAGGATGATTTGTGTACGACTGTCTTGATATCCTTGCTTCAACAAAAATACAGAACCGTAACGTGACAGATTCTGGTTGTAACGTGACAGACCATTGAGAATACTCCATAAAATCAAAAAAAAAACAATTTTTCTTCAGGTCAACTATATTTTAAACTCTTCTTTGTTTTTCAAGCTTCAACTTAAAGCTGTGTTCACGCAAATTTGGGGGCAAACGGAACAGAATTTTGCAATTTTGTTGGGCAACTTCCAAACTAACTGCGAAAATTGTGTAACGTGACAGACGTATTAAAATGACAATAACGTGAAAACCGTTCATGATAGAAAATAATTTTCTGTTGAAAAAATGTGGAGGTTAGTGACCTTAATAATGTGTAAATGTGATAGAATCTGATTTTATCGTTTTTGCAAACTTATCGTATGAAATATGCGTAAACTTGTAACGTGACAGACAGAAGCCTTGACCATGTACAGAATTGATCTTTATCAGTTTATGAGTTAATCAATTTTCCAACATGTTAAGAACCACGAACGCAGGAAGCAATCCATTATCAAAAGAGCCTTCATGGCTTGCTTTCATCATGCATCCAGTTGCTTTCTCGATTGCGTTTTTAATCATGTTTCCAACATAGTAAAATAATTCATTGGATAGCCCATGCTATTTGTTGTAAATGTCTCGATATACGGCCAGAGCCGGTGATGTTCAATGACCGGCCTTGATTCCACCCTTTGGTCATTGTTAGGGTTTGTACACACAAAGGAACCCCAGACCAGTTAATTCAACCCAACAATAGCGAACATCAATCAGTTGACCTTCCGGATATAGCACCAATCAATCACGGTGCTGCCAAAGGTATAAGGAAGCAAAAAGCCAGACAGATAGTACACGTGCGGAGCCTTGAATATTGCACTTTACAACGCATATGTACACTAGACAGGTATATGTAGAAAGTTTTAAGTTTCATTAGACTTACGTTGCTTATCCACTGTTTGGTTGTTCTTGCCCATAGTGGTCATATTCCAGGTGGCAAGGTTCTAGCTGTTTCTTGCAGACGGATAGAACGGATTAAATTCTCATTAGCGGTTCGTGTATCCTTTGGTATTGAAGTTGTGTTAGCAGGATGCGATTATATTTGGTATGTCGTTGGATTCGTTGGTCACTTATCTGCTAGTATGGTAAATATGAAATTTGGCCCCAATTTTCTTATATCTTCTAGGTAGATAATAGCACAATAACATTTGCACGGTGTGATTAATAAATAATCGCTTCTCTTCAAAATACCAAATATTTAACTACACTTTTTCTACTAGGACCAAGTAAGGACACTTGCAAAGACACTTCCAATGTGTGCAATTTCTTAAGGTGGTACTTTCATAATGTTGATTCTCTGTTACCGTGCGGCACTTTCACTGTTGACACAAATAACACCATCAGCTTTATTGGCATTTGTCAGGCGATCTCTTCCGTGACACAAACGGTTTCAACTCTTACAGCTGTAGGGTTTTACTTTTTTGAACCCAATTTTATCGGGACATCTAAAACGGAACTTACAGATTAGACGCGGATTGCCGTATAACACAACGCATTTTGGCAATAGACACTTTTTTCCGCTTCATTTTCCTTATATAAAATCACTAATTTTGCCTAAAGATGCGTTTTGCTGATTTTGAAAATTGAAAACGCGTTTCAACTCGAACGCGGTAAGTCGCAAACTCACTCATAGGCTACAGACGCACTGGAATGGTTGATGGTCGATTGGGCACAAATGTCGGCTCAACTCCCGATACTCGGTAGGTCGCTGTTCGGTGGTGGCCTCGATTTGATCGGTGGGACCCACAGCCAGTGCTCGAATGGTGGAACGGACCGTGGCACCAGACACCCTTCCATTAGAAGTGCCCGTTGACGAATGCGAATCCTGCAAATACAAAACAGAACAACGAGTACGATCGTTAGAACAAGCTTTCCAGTGTGATACGTCGTGTGTTATTAGGGGGTGATAAGCTTGAATCCGTAGGGCGTGAAAGTAATGTGGCTGATAGGAGTCTCCCGTTTGCCCGGAGGGGGAAGATGTAGTCTTCAACCGAAGGAGGTAAATTGATGGACTTTTCCAAGCGGATGCGGTGATGACCTGCAAGGGTATCAATTATAGCGGTTGGTGGCAGGGAGGCACACAATTATGTATATGCAGAATGTCTTCAGCGGCGCTACTTTTGAATGGCTAAAAACAATTTTGTTTCAAAACTGATGAAAATTTTTGAACATTTTTTGAAAAATTTCTTTTTATTTCCATTAGATTAATCGACTAGTGAGCTATCCACATTCATTTAACCCGCACCGCTCGTTTGTTCTTCTTATAGAAGGTGTGTCCGGTCCGGATAGAGCACCTTCCTAAGAGTGTCACTTCCACGGAAGGATGGGAAAATCAGCTGGTGTTTAACAGCTGGCACCAATACAATAATGGTGGGAGCGAGAGCCAAACCAACAGTATCTAAACAGGTTTCAAACACACCCGGTTGAATTATTGAATGTTTTAATTCTATTTGAATTGACTCCGGGGTTTCAATAACTATAGGTTTGGTTGGCTCAATCGGCTTGAACGGTGTTGGTCAAGTGCGACTTAGCCTTGGACGGAGGGAAAGCATGCTGGCAAAAACACCTGTCCACCTCGGTGGTGTCTTTGTGCTGCGGTGTGCAATATGGTTTTTCAAAATTGATATTGTTTAATGATACAGCAGTATTAAAAGCTATGAAAACTATAATCCACAGTGACAACAGGTTTAGACAAGGTGAACAGTGTAATTGACCTTTTTTGTTGACTCATCTCCATTCAATTTGTTACACGTCATGTACCACAGGACACGTGACCTAACATGGGAAATTAAACATCAGACTAAAATATATTAAAAGAAGGTGCTATACTAATAAGTTATTTTTCGTAAAATAATGCCTCAGGCTTTCATTCCTTTATGATTCATGCTTAAAATCATATAGCTTTTCTTAACTCACGTGATTTGTGTTGAAGGAGTTAAAAGGATTGAAATGATTTAATATAATTTGTTGTTTTACAGTTAGCGTTTTTCAGTGTAGAAACAGTGTAGGAAACAGTTCCAAAATTAAAGAATAAAGTGAAAACAGCAGTTCCAAAGTTATTGTGTCGTAAAGAGAATGGCTGGACAAAAATATATTAGGTGCATTCTGTGTCGAGCGAATCTTTGACACATTAGATCGTAGAATTCAAAAGACTGTTATGTCTTAAATCAACAACTCAGCGTTCATCATAGATGAGTTTAAACAACGCGATTGATTTTTTTTAAATTTTTTCTGCGCTGGAAAGTTAACAGCAACGACTGAATGAACCAACGTGAAAGGCAGCCCTAAGTTTGCGCCGCTAAAACAACAAAAATGATCCATAAAAAATTGAAAAACGATCCATAAAAAAGTTGTTCATGTTCCATAAAACAAAACTGAAAATCCCTAAAACAGTGTGAATGTGAATGGAATGATCCAGGTTTAACTCTAATGTATGCATTGTTTGTTGTAGTTTAGAATTTCAACCAAATGTAATATACTTTATTATTAGTTCGAATAGCAAAAATTTTGCATGAATTCATTAAATTTAATTTTTCTAGTGCATAAGCACATATTAATGGATCGTTTTACATTTTCTTTTCTTATGGATCGTTTTGTAAATATCCATGAATGATAAATAAACGTTCGATATACGAATTAATACATAGCATTTCTAATGTTCATTTTACATCTTCTATGGACCAAGAAAAAATTTTTAGCAAACATTTTCATCAAATTAATGGAACTTTTTCTAACATTTTATTGCATTTGGAACATTTTTGTCAATATTATGGAACATATCGACGTGTTTTAATGTACATTGTTAATATTCTATGGATCAATGTCAGTTAATTTATGGCGCAAAATATAACATTTTATGGAACATTTCCAATATTTTTATGGGGCATTGGTTGATTTTAATTGCTCTTTTATTACTATTTTAGTGCTCTTTGCGACCATTTTATGGTTCAATTTTACATAATCTATGGATCAAATTGCCCTTTTTTATGGATCATTCACACTGTTTTATGGATTTTCAGTTTTATTTTATAGAACTTTTTATGGATCGTTTTACAGTTCTTTATGGATTATTTTGAATATTTTATATGCAAAAGTATATTTTCCCAACGTGAAATGTCTCCTGCATGCAACCTTGCTATTAGTGCTATTGGCGCATATCTTGTAACCGAGCACCCAATTCATGTTATTTTTTTATTGTTATTGCCAATCTGACCGTAGTAAATATAGGTAGAATTAATTTTGTATATTTTTTGTCCAATAAATATTAACCTTTTGATGATTTAAATAGGTTGTAGTATACCGTGTCAGAAAGAGCTTTAAGCTAACAATCGAAAGTTATAAAAGTGTTCATCGCATTATTCTGGGCAGTATAAATATTAATTAAAAAGGCTCTGAATTGATGGAATATTTAAGTGTTGCAAATCGTAATATGCACAATGCAGAAAATCGTTTAACATTTGCACTATCTGGAATGATGAAATTCGATGAAAATGTCAGCTCCGGCAGTTTTACATGATCCAACGAACATACTGCAAGTAGCATGAATTGTAAAACTATGTTAAAAGCTGTTTTTATTTTATTAATGGCTTCTCCATGATTCAGCGGCACTAAAAAAATCTTTTTCATGTTTAAAACGAACGATGTTTATTGTTTTAGGTCGTGATGGAGAAATGCGAGTCTATATAAATAAAATTCAATGTTTGTATGTATGTGATTTATGGGCTCCCAAACGGCCTAACCGATTGCCGCAAAAAATTATACACAGTAGACATGTTTTACGGAGCTATTAGTTATATTTTATTTCCCCGCCAGATGGCTCTTCGGACCAAATTGTGTTTTACTTCTAGATGGTTGAAAGTCGCAGCAACGCGTGGCGGGCATTAGCTAATAAATTATAAAATAGGCATAAATTCACTAAGTAACTGCTTTGTTGAAGTAAAATTTCAAATATCTCGATAACTATCATATTTTGGAAGATTCGTTAAAGGATTTTGATGTGAAATGACATTTAAAACTATATTTTATAATCAAATTATAGTTTTGTCAGTCAATTTGTATATTTGAACAAAACTTGTTCAAAATTATCGTTAGAAAAATTTGTTTTACTGATAGTTAAAAATCCATAATGTAATTACTTTTAAAATGTTTCTTTTTTCTTCAGGTTCTATTTGACAGAAGATAAAAATATATAAAAATGCTTAGTTTTGTAATTTAGTTTTACAACATTAATTTGTTTTTGTAAAAAATATCACAACGTTTTTTCAGTGTTTCTTTTTATTGTACATAAATTTTCATTCCTGTGCAGAAATTGTCATTCCTTTCTCATGTAGCTTTAGTGTCTAAAACACGGCAATCAAAGAATTGTTTTTGAAAAATGCTGCACACAAAAACTTCTACGCCCTTTTAAAAAAGCCAAGTCAAAATAATCTCATTGATTGTGGAAAATGTTTATCCTTCCATGCTGGTGAAACGTGTAAAGTTTCATAGGATTCGAGTTTGTCGGTCATGATTTCGATGATTTTCGAACACATCTTCTTGAAATACGTCAACGTGAAAAGGTGAAAAAGATAGAATAGAAACACGGGAAGGTTCATTGTAACTATTTTTAGCTGCTTCTTTAAATGCTGATAAACAAACATTCAAATAAAAGGGTTTTAACAAACCTTTTCAGGAATTTCTGAAACGATTGCCCTCAATTGTATTTTATTTGTTTAATAATTTACTTTATCTTATTCATTATTTTAATTTTTTTCACAACAATAATTTTGTTCAGTTTATTCACTTAATACATGTTATTTGCATTGCTTATTTTTTTATTTTTTATATTTGAACAATTTAATTCTATTTTTATTCATTTATTTTTGCAGTAGAATCGCTTAATACATTTTATTCATATTGCATATTTTATTTATTCCATTTAATTCTATTTTTATTCATTTATTTTTGCAGTAGAATCGCTTAATACATTTTATTTATATTGAATATTTTATTTATTTTTAACATTTGATCCATTTTATTCTGTTCTAATTAATTAATTTATTAATTAATTTATTTATTTATCATTTAGTTTAGTTTGTTTATTGTACGAATTTTGTTCAATTCATTTGTTTTATTCATTTTATTCATTCCATTAATTGCGTAAATTTAATGACATTCATGAATGTTACTCAATTCATTCAATTAATTCTTTTCATTCATACCTTTAATTTATTGAATATTTTTAAATCGTTAAATTCATTGAATTCATTCTAATTCATTCTTGTTGATACTTATACATTCCTATTCATTCTAATTCATACTAATTTATTCTAATGCATACCAATTTATTCTAATTGATTCTAATTCAATATAATTGCTTTTAATTGATTCTAATTGATTTTTATTGCTGTTTATTGATTCAAATTGATTTTAATTGATTGTAATTCTTTCTACTTCATTCGAATTCATTCAAATTTATTCTAATTTATTCTAATTCAGTTTAGTTTTTTCTAATTCATACTATTTCATTCTAATTCATCCTGATTCATTCTAAATCATTCTAATTCATTATAATTCATTCTAATTTATTCTAAATTATTCTAATTTATTCTAATTCATTTTAATTCAATTTCATATGATTTAGTTGATGTGATAAGGCACGTTTGCGTTAGCAGAAAGATGTTATTTTTTTTTATTTTCAAATTTCCTAAAACTAGGGGATTACATTTTGATAAATTTCTTATACTGAAACTAAGGAAATTATTTAGCAAGGGAGATTATATAATTTTTGTGAGATTAGAGGCTCATTTAGTTCTATTTTTTATAGTAACACAGGTTAGAATTGTTTAGCAACCAGATTATTTGAATAATTAATTATAATCTAGGGGGAATAATTTTACAAGCATCTTAAAACTAGGAATAACTAGAAAGAGTCATTATTATTAAATATTATTGAATATTATTAAGAATAGGGAAGATTAATTAGAGCTATCTTATGAGTAGTAGTAGAGTTGGGCACTTTTTAACGAGATTCTATAATTCAACAACTAAAACTTGAAATTCTAATTCATTGAAATCCATACTAGTTCATTCTAACTGATTTTAATTCATTCTATTTCATTTGAATGATTTAATTAATTTAAATCATTTAATTTATTTAATCCATTTAATTTAGTGGGGACGGGCATAGCATAGTTGGTAAAACGATTGCCTCGCACGCAGCTCACCTGGGTTCGATTCCGAACCTCGCACATAGGATTAGAGATTTTTCCAAGCGATTTCTTTAACCCGAAAAGAGGCGAATGACCCTAAGGTTAAAACCTCTATAATCAAAATTAAAAAAAAAATTTCATTCGTTTCATTAATTTCAAAAAGTCGTTTTATTTCAACATCTTTTAATTCATTTAATGTATTTCATTCTTCAATTTTTTTCTTTCATTTCACCCATTATTAATTTCATTATTTTCATCCTTTTTCTTCATTTCGTTCATTTCATGAATTATATTGTATTTTATTTAATTATTTTATGCATTGTTTTAATTTAAGTTATTTTATAATTTTTTTAAAATTTTATCGATTTCCTTCATTTTTTGTATTTTTCTTTCATTTTATTTATTATCTTTATTTTTGTTTTGTTGGCAATATTCGTTTTGCTTATTTTATTTATTTGTTTTTTTTTCATTATAGTAATTTTTTCAATTCATTTCGATTGCTTGTTCATTAATTTAATCAATTCCAATGATTTTTTCGTAAAATCAGTATTTTATTGGTTTGATATACATAATTTTATATTGATTTTAAACATAACTTATTTTATCATTTAAATTCAATGGAAAACTGTGATATTAGCAGATGTTATCTCGTTAAATCGTATCATTTTTATAACTATTTCATTCCTTTTGTTAGTTTAGTGCGCTTTATTAATTTGAGTTTTTTATTTATTTTATTCAATTCTTTAGTTCATTTTTCTCAACTGATTTATTTATTCGGTTTTTTCCTTTCACACATAATTTTTATTTAATATTTTGATTTATTTGCTTCGTTTTGATTAATTGCTCATATAAATGACATCATTCATCTGATTCTGCAGTTTTTTAGAAGGAGCTACAACGTGTTTCATATTTTTACCGTCCACAAAACAAAAATCATTATAATGGTTAAACCATGATTGAAGTAACAAATCAAAGTGATAATAAAATAACAGGTAAGTATTTTGGAAAGCTTGAGGTTCCTATTTTGTGGGATAATTTTTATTTGGGTAAAAATACATATACTTTCAAGACGCTCACCACTTTTTTGTGAAATGAGTGGACCCCCTATTCCATCAATCATCGTTCAGCAGCTTGCAGCTGCGCACGTGACTGTACACATCACTGCAAAGAAAATACAGCTGTGACTATCCAGTTTTTTTCAACACATTTACTTTTTTGCTTCTTAAGGAGTTTCTCCAATAAAAATTTAAAAAAATATAAAAAAATCCAAATTACCCCTACATTGTAAAACACAGAAAAAAATATTTTGTAACTTTAAGTTTATTTTCATGCACATATTTGGAGCATGAAAATAAATGTAAAATTAAGCTCCACCACAAATACACACGACTTGTCTTGCTTTCTTCAACGAATTTTATTATAATTTTACACGTGAATTGAAGATTACAGTTTCTTTAAACGGAAAACCAATGCACTTCTATGTGTTTTTACTCGAATACTGCTGTGAAATAAATGACATTTAATATTACACGAATGAAAGTGTAAAATTGTATTCTGTTTGATGCTCTAATTGATTTTAACGTAATTTTCAATCAAATTTTTGATTCAATCTTTGTATGTTTACATTCGTATTGATTTACATGTCGTTTAAATTTCATTATTTTTTTGGTGTGAAGGATTGAAAAACGCAGAGCTTTGAAAATCGTCGCCCAGCACTGGCATGGAGTGGTGCAAACGAATTTCGATGGCTCCAATATGTAGCTGAGGTTTCAAACTAACAATTATGACCCTTGACCGATTATTTTTTCATATCTATCAACCTAAAAGGGCGATTTGCTTTGGTAGGTCCGAAGAGCCCCGGGTTCCCCTATAATTTATTCTTTTCAATCCAATTTTTATTCGTACAGGACTCGAAACTACGTTCATCAAAGCTCTAGTTGGTTGCGTACTTTGCATGAGTTCTGCAACTAAATGAATGAGCAAACAATGATATAAGGTATAAGAACTGTCTCACTGCTAGGTTGATTAAAGCTTTAACAAACATGTCTTTTGAACCTATATTGGAAGCAGCATTAAGTTATGGAGGATTTTTATACAGAGTGTTTAGTTCATGGTTATCTATTTCTCGAGTGGTGACAGCAATAATTTGTTTGTAGCAATATTCTCCATCCATACTTAAAATAACAAAATAAATATTTCAAATTTTTTCTAGCGAGCTATAACATAACAACACAACTTGCTGTACCAAAAAAAATTCCGTTCATGAAATAAACATTTTTTTTTAATTTGACGTTAGTGCCAATACCTTATTTAAAACTTTTTCTGATGGTTTTCAACGGGGAAAACAGATCGAAATGGTGAGTTAAACGAAAGTAATTATGTGTACTCATCCCAGAGGCAGGATTAGAACCTGCAACCCTTGGGACTCCAGCACAGTACGCAAACCATTATGCTATCCCTGGGCTGTGATGACGTCCCAGGAAGAACACATGATTATCATATTTGCGACAGCGAGATCACACATAACCAACACTACCACGCAACACATTTGATCTACTTAATTTCCGCGCTGTATACCAGTCATAAAATAATCGAAAACGACGTGTTGTCTCTTTATCCGACAGTTTCCGTGATTTTATTTCACCTTTATCAAGGAGTAGACACAAACAAAGTTAACAAAAAACGAACCGTTTCTATTCCTTGATATAGATGAAATAAAGTCACCGAAACTGTCGTATAAAGAGACAATATGTCGTTTTCGATTATTTTTATGACTGATTTAGCCGATAACATCCTAAAATTACAGTCGTCAAATAGCTTAAAACTCAACAATTAAAAAATATAAAACCTTGGAAAATAATATCACTTTGCAAAAAAAATTTCGAAAAAACTAAAAATTTTAGTTTTCAAATCAGACGTGGAAAGACTCCTACATTTTTGAAAAAATGCCAAAAACATATTTTTTGAATCTTTACTGCGTTTAAATCGCTAGAGAGCGTGAAGTAGCGGCGCACAGTGGCACCTCTCCTGGCACCTCATACCAAGTTGTGACAAAATTATAAAAATTGGTTTTTGTGGCTAAAAGCTGCGTTTTTAACTAATTTTGGGTCGCTGAATCCATTTCTGCTGTCAGTTTTGAAATTCCATAATTTTTGTTTTAGATTACTTTTATGTAAACCCATTTGAAGGCGTTGGTCGTTAAAGGGTTAATATACACGTTAATAATAGTACCCAATCCCATCGGATAGCAGAAATGGTTGACAAAACTAGTTAAAACCACTAATTTTTCAGTAATATAATGTTGTTTAGCCACCCAATTTGTAAGAAGATTTATGAGCTACAGGGCGTCTCGTTTTAAAAAATATAGATCTGACGACATCTGCGCAAAAGATGAGGCTTATATTTCTTGGAACTACACTAAATTTTGAGTCACACTCATGGTTAGTGAGCCATGGGATACCATCTCAAAAATTGTAAGACGTAGAAAAATGAATTACTGATATCACATTAAATTTTCAATTGCTTTTTCTTGCCGTTGAACAAACGTAAATGATATCGGCACAAAAAGCTCACACCTGTGGTTTAGCATATTCATTCTTCATTCCAAAGAACTTAAAACTACTCGAATCGGCCATGTAAGTTCTTGCGATATCGCCATTTGAAGTTCGGCGGTACTTCTCATGAATTAAATTGAACAGAAATTTTCGACATCATTTACTTCAATGACAATGACATTTTCCATCCCATAATCATAAAATTTTGAGTTTATTTTATTCAAACTAAGAGAAAAATAAAATAAATATTTACAAATTTTGGGTTAACGCCACTGTGTGGCGGAGTGGCGCGTAGAAGAATATCTTTTCCGCGTGAATAAAGGCCACTTCAATTTCGAATGATTCATAGGATTTCCTCTACTGTTACATAAAATTTGTTATCGGTTATATTGATCGGATCATTGTCGTTTTTTATGATTGGTGCGTGATTTCATAAGCGTTGAAGTATATTTATTTTTGGGACAAATATGACATGAGTATTGGATGCAACTAAATTAAATTTTACAAGGAACTTCAATATCAGGACATTTTATATTTCGTAACATATCTAAACACAATAAATGGTATTACTAAGTATTGAAATAAGAATATCACAATGGAATCATGTTAGTAAATTGTTGGTATTAGGACGGAGTGCATAAAATGCAGTTTCTGTTTAGGAATTTTATTTTTTTATTAACTTATAAAGTCAGCTATAAAAACCCGCTTACGATTTTTGTAGCGAAGTCCGTCGAAATAAAGGGTCAAAATTCCGGAATACCGTAATAATTTTCCTTTAGGATCGAGATGTTTAAAAAAATTGAGGGCCAGTGTTTGGTAGTGGTTTGTGAATTTCAAACTCCTGGTGTGTCACATAATCTTAAAGAAAACAATCAAATATCAGGAATGAACATGAATCTTCATTATTTCCAATGAAATAAACGAACCAGGAAAACAATTCCTGCAAAGTACACTTGTAGTTTGCTGAAAACTTTCGTAATTTCCTTCCGCCTTCCAGGAACACGTGCCAGTAAGCAGTTTCGTCCTTCTGATTCAATATGAAAAACAATAACATGCCTACACAATCCCCACAAATGACCGAAGGTCGCGTGATATTCGCCAATAAAGTGATCGCTGTACATATTCACAGTCTGCATCCTGTAACTCACACAGCACGTCTATGATTTTCACAGTCCGACCGCGTTTTCCTGACCGAATTGTCCAAACGACGAAATGGCAAAATCAAGGAAATGACCGTTTCGCTGTTTGTAGTAGGTATGTAGGTATACATACACGAACAATTGTATATGGTTCGTACGATACCGCAGCCAATCAGACTAGTCCCCACCTACACAGCCTCGGGCTTGACCCCTTCGATTCTGCTGCTGTGCACGGAAGCCGTCGTCGTAGCGGTGCCGATTGATGGTCAAGCGACCGTGGCGTGACAATTATTTCCTTGACACTTCCGCTGTTTTGAACGTTCACAACGGCACGCCGAGCCTTCGATGGGGGCAAGCCTGTTCGTAGAACTGCACGCCATAATTTATCCACAGCAAGATTGGAGCGAGAATAACGCAGAAAATTTGCGCGGGAAACCGTAAAAGTGAAGCGCGTGTCCCGACACACCCTTGCTTGAAAGCTTTTGGAAACAGATAGTGCGGTTCACGGTATGGCCATTGGCCACCCTCTCGTACTACTACTGCTTGTAAGCATGAGAATGATAAGCAGGTGGGAATTTACCATGTTCAATCATTATTCGCACGACCTGGTGTGTGCTGACAAACAACCGCCAATCGGATTACGGTAATTGTTATGGCTGATAAAGAGAAAGTGTTTTAAATGTAGTGCAGATGCACAACGATGGCAGCACCGATTGAAGATAAGAGAATGCAATAATTTTCAATTGTTATTTAACTTGATAAAAGCATTATCGTATATTCGTATCTTTTATGAGAATTTGTTTTTGAATGAAAAGTATTTTCATTCCAGAAATAAATTTGTGTACATTGTTTTGATATTATAAAATTTGACTATACAGTTTCAAACTTATAATTTTATGTACTTTTACTTTTTTAGCAAGTCAATTTAATTTTTTTAATGCTAACGACATTTAGCCCTCTGAACTTTTTTGAAACAAGAGTAAGAATTTGAAGAAAACCACAGGTAAAACGTAAAATAGAGTCACATGAGTTAGCTCAAAGTCTCTCGACGGCTATCTACTCAATTCCGCATCATTCATTTATGACAGGGAAACTGCTTTAACGGGAACCGTCCAGTTGATATAAAATATATGCTAGTTAATGAATTTTCGTATTGACCTAGCGTCAAAATTTAATCTAGAATTGTGGGATTATCTCTCGCGTCATAGAAGGATGCACTTTTTGCGCGAGAAGCTTTCCCGAATTAAGATCACACTGTCAAAACCAGATCGCACATTTTGCTAGTTCATGTTATATGCATCAAATCTTATTATTACAATTTAAATTGTAGCAGTAATTATCCGGTCAGAGACATTTGTGCCATAACCAATCTTATCTATGTTTGTAAACCTGCTCCGGGCACGTAGCCAGAGGAGAGCTAAAGCCTTAATTTTGGTCATTTTAAGATAAATTTAAGAAAAAAGATGTTTTTTGGTGACTCTTCACAAATTTGTATCTTTTTTGGTTCGAACAAATTAATGAGAGAAATAATATTTTGAATCATCGAAGGATCCGGTCACGATACCTACTTTGTATGCTGAATGCGACAAAAACAGTCCTTTTCATATTGTGTGACTCGTCGGAAGAACAAAAGAAACTGTTACTTTCATTCTTGTTGTGTTAATCTGTCGAGATGAGTGAGTCGCAGAAGCAAGAGGTGGTGCTCCAGCCAAATATGGAGGCTATTGACTTCCGACCTTTTCGTATGAGACGCATAAGATATTCGTGATGTCAAACATTTGCTAAATGTGAAAATGGAGGTTATGCTTACGGAAGCCGCCTTTATCGAGTTCTACCATGTCAGGCATTTAGTGCTGATACCGTTTAATAAATTAGCCCATGCAAAACCAGTCATTTTGAATAATTACTTTTTACACCTGATTGATTCTCATATATATGGGCGATGAGAAAATCAATGTTCGGCTACAAAATCTGACACTAGTTACTTGCACCGTGGCCACTAAAAGATTCATGTCACATTTGGAAGAAATGGAATTCATTATAAAGGTCACTTCTAGAATGTAATTCCCCATTTATTTAATGGCATTTTTTGTGGTGGGAATCTAGGCAGACCGATTCATTTCTACCTACCTGATCCTGCACGTACAAGACATAATGCGATAGTATCGTTACACACATTACATCTTTGCACATCCATATTATCTAATACCATTATTTTAATCACGACCCGATAGAAAAGCATAACAAAAAGATATCAAAACAATATCATTGGTACTTGTTATAATTTTCTGTTATTTTAACTACTAACGAGACCTAAATTATAACACAATAAGTTACGAAAATTGCGTTATAATCTTATTTCGTTCTGATCGGGAAACAATGGCTAAATTTGTGGCTGCTGTGCAGGTAATATGAACGGCAAAAATGACCGGTAAAGGCAAGAAACAAGGATGAAATCAGATGTTCGCGAACATGAACATAACGCATTGAACCGAATCAAATAAAATAGTTATATAATAAAAGAGTAAGAGTTTCATAGAAAACTGAGCACAAAAACTCTCCAAAAATGAGACTTTATCGCTGGTAATTGCCACGTTTAAGAAAACTGAGATAGTATGTTAGATATTGGCCAGAATAAAGTTAGTTATTTAAATGAGTAAAAACTCAAATAACAATTAGATGCAAATTGCATTTCTGGAAAAGGTTAGTGTACTGTAAGCTTTGTATAAACACCAGGCATCTCACTTACACAGAGGGGAAAACATTTTTATTTTAATGCGACGGTGTTTCTATAAGTACTCAATTTAAGTTTTATGCGGGGAATGCGTTCCATATTAAAACACTGTTAGTCCGGAAAAAAACTTGATATAGTTAACAATCGAACAATAAACAAGAAAAATGTGTAAATGTAAACAATCCAAAATGTATGGTAGAACAGCGATTTTGCCAAGATGTTCATATACCTACGAATTATATACACTCGTCTATTACCAAATTTGCTGATATGAGGACAGCAGTGGTAGGACTAGCTTTCGTGATTTAGTCATTACTTTCCATTGGATGTCAATTGATGCTAAGTCACATATTAGCCAACCAATCATATTTCATGTTGCAACCAGTAACAGCATTTTATTCGCTTTCTATGGTGTCCAATTAATGTATATGTTTGAAAACAACGTAACAAATCAGCGGATAGACTTCAGTAGATAATAATGGATAGCGACTAAAATGTTACAACTAGTTGAGTATATAAGTCAAAAAGTTCCGGATTTTTGTTCCGAGAGAAAAAAGAGTCAATAAATTCAAATCGACTCAAGAGCACTTCTTCTATCTTTTTCATAACCTCAACCAGACTGCTTTTGGAAGACCCTTTCGTTTTCACTTCTCATTTTTGAAAGAACCTTTCGTTTTCGTTATCCGTTGGACTTGATGCATTAGGTGCAATAATTTTAATTGAAACTGTTTCTCAAATTGTGGTGAAATGTACCAAATTGTGATAAAATCAATCAGACATTACGGGTTTATTCAAGTAGTCGAACATCTTGGAATCTTTGTGGTAATTATGGAAAAAAAATTAGAGCAAGTAACCATTATTAAAAAAAACAAACTGGACAGAATAGTGTCAACATATTGGTTTAACAATGTGACTTAGAAAATGTAACAGAAATCGTCAAAGAAAGTTTTTCACAAAGGGGAAATAAGTGCAATATATTCATTTCTGCAGTATCGGAAGCAAGAGATGCTGAAACTATTGAGGTTATTCATATTTATGGTTTCTAGTTGTTTGGTCGTGTCATCAATGATACAGTCAACAAATTTGGCGTAAATTAGAAAATATTAGTAATCAGTGTTAAGTGATTTTATTTCGATTTGTGGCCAATTTCTGAGCAATTTTTTGTAACATATTAAGTTCGGAGCAGTTTCCGAGTTGATTAAATCATTGAAGTATACATTTTTATCTTATTGATCACCAAGAATCCTTCCTGGCTGGGACTACGATCGGCTATGTAGATGTACCGTTCTTGTGACAAAGAACATGTTTTTAGGATTTTTAGTTTCTATTGTCTTAGATTTGGAATTGTTTACATTAAGAACTTTTGAAAACTTCATTCAGTTTTGGTGACTGTCGCAAGTCATTGAAATTAAAAGATGTATGCAACAATTTTTTAAAGCCCCTCCCGAAATAAAATTCTGGCTACGGGTTACAATCGCATCACAACCATCAATCGCCACATCACAATAAATTGGTATTACAAACATTCGCTTACATAACATGTCATCCGATATGTAACAAAATGCTTGGTTGAACGTGGTAATGTTCAAATTACTATATCACTTTTTTCATTACTACTACTCCGTAAGTTTCCCGATCGAAACCGATACAATCGTCGACAGTCGCAGTAAATATCAAATATTCATCGGGATTTGAATGAATAAATATTAGGAAGCACTTCCGAAGCGGTAGAAATGTTTCATTTCACCCAGGTAAATACTTGTCATTTCCACCAGAATATGGGTGACTCACAAAAGTTTTACGATGCCATTAAACTGGTGGCACGTTCTTCCCTGAACCAACAAAGCACCCGATCAGAGGAAAGTGTCCAACGTTCGGGTCGCGTGAGAAAAGTACGGAAGTTTGATTATTGAAATTTGCATCTACTGAATAATTTGGGTCCGGCTCCGGCACCTATAAGTGTTGGTAATCGTTCGTTGGATTGATTCCCCCACCCTCCCACAGTCGACCAGGATAATTGTGGGAAAAAACGCCCGTCTAGGTACGCTTACAAGTTGAAGGTTAGAGCCGGTTGTAGCATTAGGGGACGTGTGGAGTGGTCTAAATAATTGAACGGCCAAAGATCCATTCGCCGAGTGAATCAAATTTCACACGGCAGCCTATCGCTAGGTTAGGTTACAGGCGGCGGCGGTGTGGCGGTGCTGGTGGTCAGTTGCTTGCCGGGCACACGATACGATTTATTATTTATCGTGGTGTAGCACGGTTGCATCGGCAGCATGACGTGTCTCAAGGAAATGACCGGTTCCGGTCGACCTTGGCATTCGAATTTTAGTTGTATGGATAGGTGGAGCGTTGCGAAAAATTGCAACCAATTTTCGACCAGGCGACCAGCGTGTGGCACGTTATTTTGGAGGAAATCATTTGGCTACTATTGCGAAGCAGAATGTGGATTATAAATGTACCATGAATTTGTTGTAAATAAATTCGTTTTGTAGCATAAACATTTGATATATTTTGAAACGCTATCATTCTCAAGACGGAGTTCATCGAGATCGGAAGCTGTCTGTGTGCATCAAACAATGTCATTCGATTTTCTAAGAGATCGTCTAATCTATTTGCACTAAGTCAGTTTCAAACGAACAATATAACGCTCCCATAGGTTGGTATTCGTGATTTTTTCACTTGGGATTGCAGAGTGAAGAGTGACCGCACAGTAAATTTCCATAAAAACTGGTACCACTATAATATCAAGATGATACACTAGTTACTAAAGTTAAATAACTATAATGTGCAGTTACATCACTAATAACTGAACAAAGTCGCTTTGACAAACAGTGGAAACCTACGATGGTTGTGTATGCCATATAATCGGGATCTAAATTTATGGCTTGGAGGAGACACCCCCTATCTTAAATAAAAACTACGAATGAATTTAGTATTTTAGATTTCCACGTTATTCGATCTTTACCCGCCAATCTTCAATCTTTTAAAATGCCCGCCGCACGCCTATCTTTTTTGACTGTGCAGAGCCAGCGAGTGCGAAGTCTGCTCGGACTCGACAATCTCTTCCAGGTCCTCTGATGAGAGCCGCTTTAGCTGGTCTCTCTGCCGACATTTGCACTACATGTCCAGCGGACCAATATCGGCATGTTTGTATATTTGGTACAACTCGTGCGTCTGCACCATTATCTTTTTTTATTTACTGTGCTGCCGAGTATAGAATGCAGAATTCTTCCTTCAAACACACCGAGCACTCGATAGTCTGCTTCCTTCAGTGCCCATGCCTCATGGTCGTACAAAGCAATAGGGAGTATCATCGATTTGTATAGAACAGCGCGAAATGTTACCTATTAAAACACTGCTGGAGGCCAATTGCAGCAGGCCGTGATTCTGCTTGTGATATCGAGTGTACGGTTCAGATTTTGATACGTGAAGATTTCATGAAAGAATAGGAACGAACGTTGTTCGCACTTGAGACCGAGTTTAAAATTTATAAATGCTAAAACGTCCACTTCTCACTGGGGCGCTTGTGTGATCGTATGCGTGTATGATCGCGTTGGTTCGAGCGTTTGTATGTTAACAGGCTTGATCGCGTGGACGTTTGTATGTCACTGGTGCTAAAGTTTGTGCTAGTGTGAAAATAACAAAAAACCCAGAAATAATTCACTTTTGCTCGATATGACCAGCTTTTGACTATGGCCTTAAGACGGTCAACAAACGAATCGCAAGCTGCCCGAATGTGACTTCTTCTTCAGACTTGTTACTTCAGACTTTGCTCTCCAAAATCACCTAGACAAAATTATCCATTAGATTCGCATCTGGCGAACCACCATTGTATGGTGGTAATGAAGTTCGGAACGTTGGTTTTCAGCTATTCCTGGTTCACTTGTGAGAGGGTGCCGGGCCTTGTTGAAACGTCCATGGTTTGCGACCGAAATGTTTGCCTGCCCACGGTTTCAAAGCAGCCTCCAGAACACTTTCATGATAAAATGGTGCTTTTTTTGGATGCGAGGTTCGATGAAAATGGTTGGAGAGCGCTTATCTGCGGTTACAGGTTGTGGCGCGTGCTGCCTATTGGTGGACAGTCGATGATTCAAATTCTCGTATGAATGTTCGGTCAAGCAAACCCTGTCATTTGAGAGATTAATAATTGCTCAACTTGAAAAAAAAATTAAGTCATATAAAACGATGTTCAGAATTTGATCTCTGTCGGCCAAGCGAAGGAACTCCTTGATTAATTAATTATTTTTTTTTTGGTTTTGACGTAAATGCCAATACCTTATTTAAGACTGATTTGGTGGTATCCAACGGGAAAAAAGATCGAAAGGCTCGAGCCTTGAACCCTTGAGACTCCGGCCCAATGCACAAACCTTTATGCTATCCCTGGCTATGATGACGTCCCAGGAAGAACACATGATTCTCGCATTGGCTATAGTGTTCGTACCACAGCCTCTAGATAGAGATCACACACATTCGCCACTACCAACCAACAATATTGATCCACTTAATTTCCCCACTAGATAGCAAGGGCGGGGTTTTTATTATCGTCTGATGTCCGATTTTAGTTCATTACTCATCGTACTTCGGTGGGTGACAGAGCTAATGGAGACTGTCGATTTCTGGTATGACGAGACGAAACCATGGTTTGAATTAAACAAATCATTCATTTTTTGGGTTTTGATGTAAGTGCAGATACCTTATTTAAGACTTTTCTCTAAAGGCAGTGGTACGATCACTGTCGCCAATGCGATAATCGTGTGTGCTTCCTGGGACGTCATCATATGCGATAACATAGGCTTTCCTGCAATGGGTTGAAGTCCCAAGGGTTGCAGGTTCGAATCCTGTCTTTGGGGGGATTTTTTTACAATTGCTTTCGCTTAACATACCATTCCGATCTGTTTTCCACGGTGGATCAATAATGTCTTAAACTTCTTTTTTTGAATTCCATCTCAGACAATTTTTTGCGTTCACTTTGGGCAAAATGCTTTTGTACGCTTGTAAATAACACTACGAAATGTCATTCAGCTAAGACAAGTGCGACAGCTGCGCGAATGATCTGAAGCTGGTTACACTTCGAGTGCCAGACCCTGTAGTGTATACGAGGGTTATTTTTCTAGAGAATGTTCCAACTGAAGGCATGTACCTAGGCTGCCAGGAGTGATTCATGATCGCGTAGGATAGTATGTTTGTATAATCGCACTTCAGACCGCGTTTCTAAATTCGTACGTTTACAATGTTTACTTAACCCTTAAATGCGTGAAACTCATTTTTCCTTGGTACTCATTTTTCTAGTTGAATACGATATATACCTCTTGTTAAGGCTTTATATCACACAATTCGGTATGTTGCCAAAAGGCAACAGTATGCATTTAAGGGTTAATCACAAATGGCGTTTACATGTTTGTGAGATCACGGGTGTAGGTTTTCGTGAATGATTTCAATTACTTGTTCTAGATTATCGCCAGGGTTATATTATTGCTTAGGGCTCGAGCATTTTTATGTTAACCCCGATTAGAAGCACATAACAGAAATCTTTCAAAACTATATCTCGCGTAGGTACTTGTTCTAATTTTCTGTTATTTATCCTACTAACGAGACCAGGTTTATAACACAGCGTACTATGAAAATTTATTCTGTTATAATTTTGTTATTTTATGACATACTGGACGGGAACCGGTTTGATCGCGTGGGCGTATGTGTCGCGCATATTAATTCATTTGTATAACCATGTAACCGGTTTCATATTCGCGTGGGATTTTGAACGTTCACGAGAACCGTGACTTTTAGTGTACGGCTCAGATCTGAAAGGAAATGAATTACCCCATATCGCTAGAATATCCTGCCACGGTGCTTTGAGACTGAGAATGATTCATGATCGCGTGGGAACGGGTGTTTGAATTATCGCACTTGATACCTCGTTTATAAATTAATGCCAACGTATTGAATTGAGCACCGGAGTGTTTGAAAGTTTGCGAGATCGTAGACGTAGGTGTGCGCCCTTGCGTGTGTAACCGCATTTGTATTATCGCGAGGAGCACAAGCGTGGACGTTTTATATCGCGTACACTAGCGTGTGTATAACTTCGCGTATTTGAGCTCGTTTATATACCGTATAACTGTATAACTGCACTAGTCTTACTAGAGTCTCCAACTGTGGCGTCCTGAGATTTCTTGTCTATTGTATATATGTTTCGTATTTTAGAGAGGGAGTTCTCGGACGAGCACGATTCATGATCGTGTTTATATATTGGCGCTGGAGTTTATAAATTCGTAAGTGCTAACACGTTGCTTTAATCGCCGGGTCATTGTTATGATAGCAAAACCGTGATATGTGCGAACGATCGCCTTTGCCACCTTGCTTGTATTATCGCGAACGGCTCGAGGATTTGTACGTTTTTATGCGTGCTCTTATCATCGTTTGGGCGTTTGTGTGTCGCGTATGCTAACGCGTTTTTTATTTCGCGTTTACTAATACGTTTCTGTGACTGTTTTGTTGTTTGCATATTCACGCGTGTTTTTGAGTGGCGACGAAAAAGAATCAGCAAAAAAAAGAAACAACACCCCTATACTACAGTATATTAGAGAATGACATTAGTATTTAATGTAATGTACACAGAACGGTAAAAAAATTTAAATGATATTTGAAACAACATATTTTGCGCTGATTACTGTTTATTTAAAAGATTGGGATGATCAACAATCTGTCAGTTTTGATACAAATATTTTCGTTGAATAAAAACTCATTCTTCATAATGATAACAATTGGTCCATACGCTGTTAACATTCGAAAGAGTGGCACTTTTCTGAATATTTCACCTAGGACCACTATTTCAGAAAACGACCAAAACGCATCTTATCACCAGAGCCGTAGCGTGCGGTTGGACAGGTTGGCCCCCGTCAAGGGTGCCAACCTTAGGCGGGGCGCTAAAATCATGATCTGCATTCTAAAATAAGTCATAAAATAAGTCAGGATAGGAGTATCATTCCAAGGCACAAACTAAATTATTGTTTGTAAGTCGAACTGAAAAAGAAAGACAAAGTAGACAGGAAAAATGTGCATAATTGAGACTCTACCAAAGGTGCCAGAAGACTACGATACGGTCCTGTTAGTCCAGAATACACAACGAACAAGACGCAGACATCAAATTTAAACAAAAATAGCGAAAATTATTGAAAACTGTTTCCGCTCGTTTTCTCAGTTTCATGGAATCAAGGGAAACAGCAATGTGGTAATGAGCAGTAATGCAGGCCACCTTTTTAAAGCTATAGTGAAGAACGTAGAGTAAGCTAGATTAATTATTATCGACAAAATAACCCAATACCGTACCGTGAAAATTGAAGTCTCCTCAATGCCGGGAGGAGTTCCGCAATACCACAAAGTTGCCGGTTCCTATCCTAGGTCCAACCAATCTGCACTAAGTTGAATCTCTGGTTGAAATGTCACATGAGATTATCGGTGTTCCTGGAAACGTTGGAAATTCCTTGTTTCTTCTCAAATGTCTAAGAGCAGGTGCTGTTCGCTGCGGATTTGTGGCAGAGCTTCCTCTTGCTGGTATATTTGGCGACCTCTCAAGAAAGAAGAAAAAATGCTACAAAGACCCATTTGCTTGTGATTAGTGCAATACTCCATGCAAGACGCGGCACAAACAACCGATCATGTAGACGATCCTTATCGAAGAAGACGCAAAGCAGTCTCACCGAAGGTCACCCGACAGTAATTTGAAAGGACACATTATTTTGTCCCATCCGGTGCGATTGTCACTCAAACTCTTTGCTCACTGAGGCAAGGGGACTGTTGAACAGCCAATCTCGCCCTTCAGTAGATTCATGCATGTCAAGTTCGAATTGAAAGCTACACCATCGATTTCAACTTTGTGAGCGGGTATGTTAACGTGTTAGTTCATCATAAAAGTCTTGTCACCAGTAACGTCATTTGTTTGCTTTAGACAAAATGTCACAATTCTCAGCTTATCTAAGCGAACTTTCGAGATATCGGGAATAGCTGAATATTTCTGATCCGAAAGGAGATCGGGTAGGGCAGAACCCAGTTAAATTTGTTTGATTTTAAATGGAAACTCGGAGTCTTTGATGACGAATCGCGTGCGACATCCATTTTAGGATCATTTGGGTCAATTCCCAAGAGTTTATTTATGCACGGACCTAGAGCCAGACGCAAAGTGAATACTGAAGTATAGAAAGGAAGAGACAGAAATCATAAGGGATATAATTGGAAGAGTAATCTTAATTTGATATCTGTCTGTCATCTGTCTTCACATGATGTATGGCTGGATGTAACCTATTTTATTAGAAACTGGAACGAAGAATATGTGAAAAACTTAATCAGCAATAGATCATAAAAGCATCTTTGGTTCGCTTGATTGTGCAAAAACATGGGTGGATGCTGTCTGGAATTCAACCGGAATGCTGTGTTGGCCTTTGGCCTGGTAATTCAAATCAAATGATATGCATCCTAATCAACAATCCACTAACAAGCTAAAAGTTCCTAAACTTGTCTCTTCAGTATACTTTATGTACGGTACAGTCCCAATATTTATGGTCATTCTGAATTTTTCAAACCGGACACATTTCCAAAATACTGCATCTCGAAAAAAATTCCCCATGCAAAACATGAGCGCAATCGAAAACAATGTCATGAAGCGTCGAGATCTGGTTTGAAAAAATGCCTATATGATACAAGGAAAAATTTTGAATTGAGAAGGGACTTGAGTTTGGAAATGCAGTTTTTATTTGATTTTTGTATGCCAAATGTTTTAGAAACCCATGAAATGTCGAAAGCTTGTGGCAATTCGAAAAAAACTATTTTCTTGATTTTTTATTTGAAAATTTCAGTATAAAAATTAAAAGTAGGCAACTTTTGTCAAAACGTTTATTTACTAGAAGTTTCAAGATCCGTTGTTTCATGCATTTCTAAGACATTTGGAATAAAGTTAAAAGTGTGTATAGAGACTTTTTTTCGCTGTTGAGGTGCGTTCGGTTATAGGATTCGATGGTCGCCTGTTTCCCATACATGTCATTGGCACTCAAATATACAGTCTTCTGAACAGATACTCCCTCTGTCGCCTTCAAACACCTAGCGTCAACTGATTTCATAAATATCCAGTAAAAGATTTGTGACTGGTATTTACATGAAATGAACGTCAGTAAAACATGAATTAGGTAGGGGGTAGGTGTGCCATTTTTACGTGTACACAAATTATTGTTTGAAGGTCGAACTGAAAAAGAAAGCTAAAGTAAACACTAAAGGGGTACAAAACTGAGACTCAGCCAAGGGCGCCCGAAGACCACGCTACGGCTCTGCTTATCACTTCGCCCTGCATTGCAATTACCATCTATACCTTTTTTAATATTTATAATTTGTAGGAAATTATTGCTGCGCAGAATTAATACATCTATTAATCCTATAAATCATTGAACTTGATTGAACTTTAGATTTCAGTTAAATAGCTAATAGTTAACCTTCTTGGGAGTACTAGGTATTTTACTTGGTATTTTTTCTTTAATTGGATTTTTCGTGTTCAAGAGTCATTAACTTTCCTTTTTTATAAAAAGTACTTTTCTGAAACGTTGAAATGTCAAAAATAAGAAATTTTGCAACTGCCTATTGCTTGTGATTTACTCAATTAAAAACTGTTTCCTGAGAAGTGAAAAATTTACGATTTTGACACGTTGGTGCCCTTGTGCATTTAAAATGTCAAAAACTATTGATTTTTAACTGGCAATAAATTGCCCCTTAATTACAATTAATGGGTATATTGAATGAATATATTGAGTCATAAGAAAGTTAATATCATACAGATAGGTAGAATATATCGTGTTCTTGTAAAATTTAGTTTGTTTTTTGGTAGTCAGACTTTCGATATTCTAATGGTTAATTATGTTTAGAATAAGCCAAGGGTAATAGCTGGCTATTGTTGTTCCGCTATTTGATTTTTTTTAGTTTTTCCTAAACTCACAATTAATTACCCATTAAGGCTGTACCACAAACCACCCTAGGACCGGTATTAGGGTCACGGCGTTTATTCTCAACATCAGCATTTCCTGGCCTCAATGTGAAAATGTTCGGGCTGAGGCCGGTTTCGGCGATAGACATACATACACATACGCATCGCTATTATTCACTTATGTCATGAAAGGTTTTATGGGGTTCACGATGATACCTAGAATAATTATCATAAAATTTGTTCACACGAGTTTCGTCCTCTAATGGTTGCCAATTTAATGCACTGCGGCAGCCGTTCTCATGCCCTAAGGCTATCATGTTGATGAGTGTAGTGTTGGAAGTGATAAAAAAGATTGAAACTTTTTCATTTACAACTTTTTGTTAGGGTGTATAAGATTCCAATTTTATGCGAGACCAAACAAAGCAAAAACATGTTTCAATCAAAATCGGTGCTAGAAGCTGCTCAATTTTTATTTTCTTTTTTTATGTCTTCAATAATTATAATACTATAATATGTCAAGCCAATGAAACAATCCCTGGCAGCACTGTTCCAGCGGAACACAATCATACTATACGCAATAATTTGGGTTCTTTCAATATTGCTTACAATTTTTAATCTTTAGTGCGAATAAATAATTGAATTATTTTTACTGTATGAAGCTTATCCAAGAGTTACACTTGTTTATACATAACTAGCTAATACCCATCGCGCGTTGCTGCGATTTTCAATGAAATAGGAGGAAAACACAATTTGTTCCAAAGCGCCATCTGGCGGGCAGATAATGTTTAACTAACAGCACACAAACACGCCCCATAACAAATACCTACTGTATATAAATTTTTACGGATATCGGTTAAGCCGTTTTGGAGTCTATAAATCATATACATACAAACATTGACTTTTATATATATAGATAGATAGATAGATAGATGAGGACAGGTAGGGATTATATCGAAAACAGGCTAGTTCTATTTAGTCTATTGGCGATTCTACGTTGAAACCGCTCGCAGATAGCGCTGGAAGGAAAGTGTTGCTGATTTTATTCTGTTCTGTCATAGTGCATATATTTTATGTAAACATTGGTAAAAAATGACTTTTAAACACCAAATTACCGATCAATTTGTTGATAATTGTTTATGAAAATGAAGGAAAACTATCATTTTATAACATGATGAGTAAACATCTTGCGAAAAGAGTGTAAAACATAGTGGTTTCTAATATTATTCGTAGAGCTATATGCGCGCTGTTTCGAAATGTAATTTGTTGAGCACCGTAGCCGCCGCAACAGCATTTCCCGTTCGTCCTAAGTTAAGCTAAACCTTCATGAGATGGTGTAAATTCATGAAACTCTCCAGATCAGGCGAGGAAAGAATATATTCGGCTAATAGGAAAGTGTCAGCTTTGTATCATGCACAGCCGACCCTTCTCTCCGATCGTCTTCACTGAATCTCCTACGTAGTTCAAAATATGAAGGAGTTCGACATTGGTACTGATTGGGTCTCCGTTTCGAGTTGGAACTTTATTTATGGAACGATTTTTTATAACCACAATAATACCCCGATTACATTTCGAAGAAATATATGAGTGAAATAGTTGCAAATGGCTGTAATTTCAGAATAATTGCAAATAAAACTAAATTTCTTACTCGTTTCATTCATATTTTGGCAGTGGTAAGCTTTTTCCGAGAAGATAATGAAGATTTTGTTGTAAGCTTACACTTTGTTTCACTTACGGGTGAAAAAAAGCAAACTGTATCACTTTGCCAGTTCATGAGCTGAATCATAGGTGTCGCATGACTAATTTTGGCTTTGCCGCAAATCGCCAATTATATCAGGCCAGTTTTGCTTGGTCTATAATTTCATAATTTCAGAAACAATTCGGCAAGTCACAACTAGCTGTTATTTTGAGCTCCGCAAAAGCAGCACAGCTAGTTTCTGAAGTAATGAAATTTTTGGACCAAGTAAAACTGGCCTATTTTTGATTTAAATACATTTTTATCACTCCTAACAATGCTCTTCTACCTACATGCCAGTATGTACCGTGAAGTCGCTATAATAGCATGCCAACGACTGCGCCACACCGAGCGGCGAACGATGTGTGTAGTATCGTAATAAAACAACAATTAACGCGCGGCCATGAACGCACGATAAAAGTGAGTACCTTTAGGTTTTACCCATACACAGCGGAGTGGCGAAATTATTACTCATACGCAGAGAATGAATCACAATGAGTCTGCTTACCGCCAGTCTGTTGCTTTGCTTGACTGTTCGTATGCAAGTTTAGCTTGTGAGTAATTAAGTATAACGAGAGGCGGCGTTCGTATGTCTCAAACAGCATTTTGTTCGAGGAAATTACTTACTGACCTTATCACATTTCAATTATATTGTTATAGGTGTTGTTCTAACGGTTGGGAAACGTTGAACGAGATGTTGGAAACTAAGAATACAACAACATGAAATTCACAGAATCAACCATTTGAGTAGTGATATAAGTTTTTATTTGTGTTTTAGTATTCTTCCCATTCTTTAAAAACATTTTGACCTTACACCTTTTTTACACAGGCGTATATTGTCTAGAATATGTTTATTAGTTACTCAGATGTTTTCGTTTGATGAAGCAAAAGGTAAATAATTGAAGTTGATACTAATTATTAGACTGAGGGGTGTACAAAAGTGTGTTATCTTCCGCACAATGGTAGTCGTGGCGTGGCGTGGCATTTAGGTTTGCTTAATATTAGAGAAAAGCTTCGGAAGAGGAACGGAAACGCATAAAATTGAAATATTAGATAAAATTATGCGTAAATCGATCGATGCGTAACCAATCAATCAAAATATTGATATAATCTGTAGTACTTCAAATCGAGAAAAAAAACCCTAGAAAATATTCCACAGTTTTAGATTTTTTTATACAGATAACTTTTTTGACACAACATTTGCGGTAGCGAGGTCGTGAAATATCTGCATTTCAATTTCTTTTAGACTATGGGAGTTCCAGTGATAATTTGGTGGATACAAACTGTGATTGGAGGATGATTTTTTTCGATTTATGGATAGCAGTTCGTTTGCCTGCAGTCACGTGAAACAATGTTCTGCATAAGAAACCTATTGAATAAATTCAACAAACGTCTTTTTGCAGTGTCAGGCAAATTCTTCAATAAAGTTAATTCTGTTCTGTCTAGTCCAGGAGCTTTATTCTTGCATGACAGGTGTACATCCCATCATCGTAAAAGGTGACTCAATTTCGTCGATTTCCAGCACAATGTTCAGATTAGCGAGAGAGTCCGGGTATACCTTCCTTGCAAAGTCAAAAACCTATCACGTTGAACATTCATTGCTTCCGTTCGTTACATTTCGATTAAGCATTCTTTTAGCAGTGTTTCATAGAGAGTTCACTTATGTCTTTATTGATAAACCATCGACAAACCGGTGCCAATAGCCGAATTTTTCGCGCGCAGCAATATTTTGGAATTGTTTTCCAAAACCGCGTGTAAATTTGTTGGTGTTCAACCATCACGCTTCTGAAATTCTTCGCATATTTCCGTATGAGTATCTCAACACTCTTTATCCCACCACGTGTTTGGGGGATCGTCTGCTTACCGTTGCCCCATTTCGTTTGGGCTTGAATCGCGGCATCGATGTTCCAAAATATCGAAGCACTTGTGTTGCTTAACTTGAGCTTTTGCAGGGAAGTTATACAAAGGCCAAAGTAACAAGCAATACAAATACAATAGCAATATAATACAAAGGAACCAAAGAGAGGATTCAATAGAAAGCATCGAACTATTTGATTTCTAAATATACTCCCCCGTAGAGGATATCTCGGTCAATTAGGAGGATTTTAAAGCCTTGAAAATTGAGATTAATCTTTCATGTTATCATCGTTATGTTTTGTTTTGTCATCGTTACAAAGAGCTAAATTAAATTTAGAAATGCTTCTACAAATCCACTGTAGAACAGTTACCGTATTCCTGACTTCAATTGATGAATCCACCATCGAAAGATGAGATCGTTACAAGGTGAGGCCATTAGGAAATTAACTGCTTTGATAATGTTCTTGCTGTTGGAAGAATTGCTATTAGAAGTGATTTAATAGGCTTCGATATATCTAAAATTTTGAAGATCCAGGCCACAGCAACGTTAGAACAATTCATCAATGGGCCTTCTCACTTTTGCGGCTGTTAATTGGGGATTGTAGAGGACTTCACTTTCTTCGATACAGCTGTATGAATTTAAAGTTTCGGGTTCGTACCAGTACTAGTACTAGAAACACATTTCGACAATTCTCTTTCTCGTGATTCTCTTCGCACTTTTCGCATCGTGCCTTCTTGTCACAATAGGTTGCCGTATGACCAAACTTTTTACATTCAAGGCATAATTTGTGGTACAAAGAGGTGAACCGGCAGACGAATCTTGTCAATATAGACGTGACTGGCCTGAGCAGACCCAGCGAAAGTTGATCGAAAAGAGTTTAATGTCGAATTCGTCTTCACCCCATCTACGAACGAAGACGAACGTAATTTCCAGCACTCAAGTATCTTAACTGGCTAAAGCGAAAAGTTCTTGAAACGGCAAACTCAGTGCTTCTGTAACTCTTTCACGGTCAGACTAAACTCAGTGACCACACCGTCAATCTCCACGTTAAGCGCAGTTACACATAGACGATGATCCAACGTGAAGAATTAACGGCAAGCAACCGCTTTTGCTTGTTTCATGTAAGATAAATCAATGCGAACCTTATTTGGTCTGATCTTTGTAATTTCGACATTTTGTGATACAGAAAGAAGGATAGACGGGAGTGCCAGGATCAAACCTTATGGGATATTAGGGAGAGAACAAAATCATTCAAATCGGAGATAGATGAGTCTTTTATGTCATCCATCTTCATGTGGAGTGCACCAGCTGTGGCACAACACTGGTCGCACTTCGCACCAGCACGTAGAAACTGCTCAAATTCCTACTTATTCACGTGTAAGATGATCACTGGACTACTTCCGAACAGCGTCAGACAGCAGCGGTAGGCCGGCTGAATGTGCCTTTCGCACCTCCTGCAAGCACGCAGAAGCTTCGTTGCCTAGCAAGCAGCACAATAGCGCGAAATAGCTCCGGAAACGTATAGTACTTCGTGTTCCATATAAAAAAATTATTAAAAGCGTAGTTGAAGAAGGATACCACTCGAACTATTTTATAATCATTGTTCAAAATTCTGATAAAAATATCGACCTATCTGAATAGTGTTTGAAAAATAATGTTTGCACTACGTGCTACCCACGTGCATAAATAGCAAAGGGCGAGAAACCCACTGATCTGCACATGAAAATTAGCGATCTTCCAAAGGAAATTTCTATATATTCTTCGAATTAAAAATATAATCTTCCCTCAACTGGGTTTTTGGTGGTGTTCCAGAACACCAATTTGCATGCTGCTATCGCTTAACGCAGTATTATCATATCTATGTGCCTGACAGATAGACGATGTGGTCACCGATCCGGGTGTGCAGTGGACAGACCTATTAACCCTTTGCGACGCGAATTTTTTCATTGTTAATACTGTTATTTTTAGCCTTATAAAGGTTTTCAGAGTCGCTGATTCTGATACTGACGTCGAAAATGTAAAATACAATATGGCGGATCCAATATGGCGATTGCGCTTGGCTAAATTTAATGTTTTTTATATTGACCTAAAACATCTTACAAGGGAGTTTTCGGAGTCGGTGATTCTGATTCTGACGTTAGAATTGTCAAATTAAAAATGGCGGATCAAATGTGGCGACTGGGTTTGGCTAAATTTCATATTTCGTAAAAAATGGTTGCCATTTTGCAGGCACCATTTTTAATTTACGAATTCTGATATCAGAATCGTAAACAGCGACCCCAAAAACTCTCGCAAATCGAGTTTTATGCTCTTTGTAACAAAATTCGCAAATTTATTAAAAATGGTTGCCAGTGTGTAATTTTAAAATTCTGCTAACAAAATCGTAATCAGCGACCTAAAAACAACATGATTTATTTTTGTGATAGTTGAGAAGTTATCCCTCTCTCCCAGAATCTTTTATAGACCAACATAATAACTCCATTTTTGCATATTATGATGATAACCTACGAAAAATTCTGCAAAAGCTATTTATTAGTTCAATGTTTGAGATACTTGCAATAAAAAGTAAGCGAAGCGAACTGTGTATTCAGTGGCGTAGCCAGAAATTTTTGACGAAAATCGTAAATTTTTCGAAAAATGCCAAAATTTAGTATGAGTTTGATAAATTATTAAAAATTCAGAAACATAAGTACCGTAAACCGGGGTGACTTTGATCATCGGGGTGACTTTGATCACTCGAAACTTTTTTCGTAAATCGCTTATTAAACCAGAATAGTCTACCGAATCATTTTAATTTTAAATTATTTTTGCTCTAAACTAATAAAATACTGATTTGTTATACTTTTTGAGTATATTGTCCGGTTTTTGGGTATAAAAACTACAAAAAACCGAAATTTGACTTTACCTTATTTTTACGAAGCATCGTAACGTGTCTATTTTTTATAAAACAAATAAATCTCAGATTTGGGAAAGAGTAATAAATTACAAGCAAGTTTTTATTTTCCTTTACATTGGGATGTGCCAAATTTAGTTTTAAGAGTTTGTTTATTTTAAATACATTTTTTGTCAAACTAGTTGGCAATTATTTCAAATTATTTTAAGCTAAAATTCGCAATATTTTTTTTATTGTTCAATATTCCAACGTGTTAAAATGGATGAAGCTTTTTGTACAGTAAAGCACTAAAATAATTTTTTTAGCAGCTTTAAATGTTTTCAGAATCTTTTATGCTAGATGGACACAAATTATACGAATTTTGGTTACTCGAATTTTACAGTACATTGAAATACTTTTTATAATACCAATTAACATCTATTTAACAAAGAGTATCTTTTCAGAATTAGTTTTAACAAACATTTGAATGAAAAACATTGACATCAATAACTTAATGTGGGTGAACATGCAGGTTATCAAAGTCACCCCGGACTACGAAAACGGACTTCAACTTGACATCATTTTTGGAAAAATAGCTGTAAGCGGACTATTTTAGGTAAAACCATCCAATCTTGTTCTCCATACACAAGTACATGGTTTAAAAATATTAAACTTGAAAAAAAAACGTCTTGCGTCTAAAAATATGTAATGATTACTTCGAAAAGTGATCAATGTCACCCCGGTTTACGGTATCTAACAGATGTCATTGCAGTCTACAAACAAGAAGAAACAGCATGAAATAGTTTTCAAACCTCTATAGATTATTTTCTTTATAATATGTCAATGAAGTCAAAAATTGCGATCTTTTAAAGTGGGATAAATGTTCGAACAAATTTTCAGCATTCAAGATCACCTAATATAATAATACTTGCCTTTGAAGGTTTGTCAACTTCTAGAAGTTTTCCAATATAAAACAGCGCGTACCTTGATATAATAATTTTAGTGATTAATTATCATAGAGGTAATTATGGAAAATTAGCTCTTCAAAAATAGTAAGAGACTTGGTGCCTTCAGTAAAGTTGTTAATAATGTAATTTTAAACAATTTTGTTCAAAATATGAAGGCTTAATGAATGCAGCATATCGAGATGTAAATGAACATGCTATATTTGTCCTTAGTGAAGAAAAATTTCGGTAAAAACTATTCTTTTCTGCACTACAGAGAAAATTGTTTAAAACAATTATTGCGAGTTGAGAACACAAACCCTATAACTGAATTAGTTATGCAATTTGCGTTTCGACTTCATCTCATCAGAATCTGACACTAACTTAGTGACAGGACTAAGCTAGCGCCGAATTGATGCTAGCTCCAAAAAACGGAAACACACGCAGCAGCAAACTGCGTCAACAAGATCTGGCAGACCGACATTCTTAGATTTTTTTTATTTTTACTTATTGTAAAACAAAATTAAAAGACCCACGGCTCAGTTGTGCTAACGCATTGATCCGTTTCAAATAAAACTTTAGATTAAAAAAAAAGTTACAAGATCCCCTTCACACAATTTTCCTAAAGTCCTCATGACGCTTTAAACACGGTTCTCAATGTAGTAATCGAAGAATATTTTTCCAAAAAGATTTTGTGGAATATTTAATTAAATTCATCAGTATCAATTAATGTTTTCAATCCAATTAACTTTGGTTTGGGGGGGGGAGGAGGTTTAACCTCTAAAACCCCCTGGCTACGCCACTGTGTGTATTCAGTCTCAAAGGCTTATCAAAATCTGTTAATTGTGTAGGTTGAATTTGTGCGTACAGGTCTTACTTTAATATTTGCAGAGAAATGTTATTTTACAGTGTGCTGCGCGTAATTCTACATCATAGTAAAATAACATTTATTTTTTTATTCTAACTTAGATTGTAATAATCAGCACAATGGTCGATGGGACATGAACGGAAACGTTGTGTGGTTTTATCAGTACAAACATAGAGCTAGGGAAAAGGCAATCCTTATCCTTTAAATGCATACTGTTGCCATTTGGCAACATACCGAATTCCGTGATATAAAGCCTTAACAAGAGGTATTGTATGCATCCAGTACCTAGGAAACATGAGTTTCATGCATTTAAGGGTTAATGTAACAAAATGCATCCAGCAAACTTTCACTGCACTTCCCTGCTCAGTGCGGCAAGTGCGTATAACCCCTTCGATCGAGGTTCACAGGACCCGCAGCACAGAGCGGCCTGGTGAAAATGTGGACGCCATAAAATGGCTCGTTAAACGACAGGATATCAGCTCGTCTACTGTTTGTCAGAAACTAAAGATGACCGACTGCGATAAAGTCCTGTGCTTTCGATAATTCTTTTCCTGTTGTATTTACGCCCACGGCGACCATAGCCGATCGTTGATATGGAAAATTTATAGCATCTAGGAAATGCGAGGATAATAATCGGAGCCGGTTTTCCTACAACGTGGAGGTCGCCCGTCCCAGCAGGGTCGGATAATTTTATGTTTGTGTCTAGTCACTATCCATGGGACGTAGCGGGGGAGAAGATATTTCCGTACGCATACTCAGAGACGCCAGTGCACTGGTGGACATCCACTGGTGACCTATTTAGATCCAAGCACATTCCGACGACAAAATAAAAATATTCGTCACAGCAGGAAATGGCGTTGGTTTGATGGAGAAATATTGTTCGTCATGAGTAGATCCATTTGCCCAGATTTATGACCATTTGCTTGATGGGACCGAAGTAGTGTTGAAGAGTGACACAGCAATCAACGCTTTATTACCGGACAGATGGAGACTGGTGAAGGTCTTGTTTAATTAGTCCTATGAACTGTCAACAAACAGACACGAGCGATATGACGTAATTGGTTGTCCAGAGATTTGCGAGCTTTAGTCGCATTTTTGTGAGGGCGTGAAACGTGTAAACCATCTTAGCGAACGCCGCTGTGCACATAAATTACTGGACGAGAGTAATTTAAAATAATACCAAAAATTAACCTTTCAATATATGCAATGAAAACAAAACTGCGATATAGGCAAACCTGCAGAAGAGAAGCAAGACTAAACACTCCCCGTCACTTACCTACCTATCTCGTAGGAGCGGAGCCGTGTTCGCGGAACCTGCCCGGCTAGCCGTGACTGCTTGAACGGATCCGCTGGACGGCAAAAGTGGTTCAACCACATGTATGCACGTACATATGTAGGTAAAGGTAGCCAGTATTAATTACTCATTTTTGGTTTATTCTAGTTACTGTTTGGTACACATTCGGTCGTACTTCTATCTCACTCGCTTTAGGTAGGTTTTCTCGACCCTTCACTGAAAAGACTAAACACAAAACACACTCATTACGGGCACTCGTCTATGTTCAGTCTTTTTGCTGTTTTTTTATTTACTCGCTACTCACATCGCGGTGGTTGCAACTCTCTAACGCGACCACCGCACACCGCATGCACTTCAAAACCGAAGTCGGCTATGACGAACCGCTTGAACAAGATGTTGCCCTGTGGTGTGGCGGCGGCGGCGATGCCTAGAGTTGTTGGGTAAGGCTGCTGGTATAAGTCGCGATGCGAAACTATCGGTTTATGTAACTTTTGATTTTTTCACTTTGCCAAACTTAATCTCGTTTCAGTTGCAGTGAGTGCGGTAATCTTCTCTTCGTTATTGCGGTTTTCCTTGCGCGGTTTGGATAGATTTCCGGGGAGGCAGGGTTGTAGTTGGTTAATGGTAATTTGCCGTTAGAAAAAGGCGTAGCGCAGCATTGTAAATGTTTTATGTCAGTATAGAACACTGTAATGTATTATGTAATTTGGTTTTCAATTCGATTGAATGGCTTCGTGATTTTATCTTCTGAAGATTGGGATGTAGAAAGTTGCTGTGTATAGACATCAGGGTTTCCATATTGAAAAGTTGACAGCGATCGATGTAAGGTAGTAGCTTTGCTTGGTTACATCGCGGTAAAGATCTAAGAGTAAGGCGGAGTAATCTTGTTTGAACTGCCTCCATTCTGTTAGTCCAAATGCTCGTATAAGGACAACAAACAAGTATTAAAATGGTTATGGAATTTGCGTTTCGATTTCGTCTCATCAGAATCCGATACTAATTTAATGATAACACTAAGCTAGCGCCGGATAAGGGCTAGTTCAAAAAATGAAACCATTATTTGTATTTCTGAGCAAACCCCTAGTACTGGGTACTGATGATTCCAAGAAAAACAGAACAAACAATACGGATCAATACAGATTCGTCAACTCTTTTGCATATCTTAAAATGCTTAAAATTGTATGTGGTATAGCGTATGATTAATGGTTTTTGAATGTTTAGCGATTCCCTGGAGATCGCGTAGCTAAAGAGCGTTAGAGCCAGCAAGTTGCGAATACACCAATTACAAAAGGCAACGAAGTGTCGCTGTAGTGCGATACAATGCGAAATAGTTTGAGATTATTAGCGTATATAACTTTACACCATGGAGGTATAACATAACAAACGACATTGAAGAACAAAGAAAAAACAAGGGCCCGAGATTGCTTCCTATTTCTATTATCGTCCTATCCATTTGAAACCGTTAGTTAGAGCAGCGTATGCCATCTTTGTTCAACGCATTGGCTCAAATGGTAGTACGATAATTGGAGCATTCGATTCGAGTTTTCGTTGCGCTCATAGAAGTATTTCATCATTCTTAGGACATTTTTGTAATGTATTGGTTCTTGGTAACGATGCAAGGATACTTATGCACATTTCATCGATTGTAGGCTGCGTAATTAATTGAATAATGGGGCCAAAATTAGGTACCCTACGAGACATGATTTACGCCAACCTGTAATATTTGACGAAGCACTCTGCATCTCTATTGTTTCCAGTAAAAGAAAGTGAATCTACACGATAGAATGCAGCTTTGAGATTCGTGTTTACAGCGACGATTTGTGGATGAGGTGTAAGTATATCACTACTGGATTTTTTTTATTATATACAAAAATGTGTCAACAGTTTTTGTATTGTATTGTCTTCGATTTAAAAAACTACAAGGGGCAGCTCTATGGGGTTGCACGAACTGTAGACGTAGGACTATACTACTTAATGTAAAATATTTATTTTCTTAGTACTTAGTGTGTGGGAAAAAACACCTGGACCGGTGAAGAAAAATCAAATTTTAGACAATATAATCACATCTCATGTATAGAACAAGCTTTCTAGTCGCTCTCAAACAGATCCTAAAAGTTCAAACACCCATGGATAACCCCAAGTTTGTAGATGTGTTTCGATGCCACAGGATTGTAAAATGGTTAATATTACGTCATGAAAATTCAATTCTTCCGTGACAATTTTATTGCCTGCAAAATGCCCTGTGTGTATGCAAAGCTCATGATTTGTTATGATATTAGCATTGATCGGAAAATGCTATCCAACGCTGCGCATTGCATACATACAGGACATTTTGCAGGTCACCAGAAGCTGTTCATTTTACCACCGCCACATGTTCATTTTACCCACTCGCTATAAACATGTCTCATTTTTGAACATGTTTAGAAATCAAGAATCATGTTTGTAAAAATGTGTTTATGACGAAGTATTTTTACCAGTGTACAAAACATGTCTAACAAGAAACATAAGGTGATTGTAATATCTCATTCACTTATGAATGATGATGGGTAGAGCGAAAGAGACAACTAGTACCACCATGTCACTATTAGCGCGTTTCACCAAAATTCCACGCGGCCTTTCCCGATTGAAAGGAACGGCCGCGCTTAGCCCATCTGTCATAATATCGTGATTGTGCATAGCGAAGGGCTGAATGATTTTGTTCCAAAAAACAGCCCTGCGTTATACAACACTTTATGCAGGTTGATTATACCAGTTGCAAGTGAGGCCAAATTCACCAAGTTCCGTATAATTCCCTTTAAATTACAGAATTGATAAAATTGCTTAGATGAGCTAAACTAATTATTCAAATCCTGTTTTAAAAACTGTCCTTGCGTTTAAACCAAAATGGGAAGCTTATTACTACCACTACATTACTTAATTTCAAGCGCAAATAGCAAATACATGTGCTAGTTAAACCAAAAATTTACTGGCAACATTACAGCGGCATTTAGGAAGCAGTTGGAGCGGTCGCCTGTTGGATGACACAGGGTAGCGTCCCTCCATAGCCAGTGTAACGGACTTCTAGCTCAGCTACACTGGCTGTAAAAAACACAGCGCAGTGATCTGCTTCGCCAGCCGTTCAACAGGGAACTGAGCGTGTCTGGCCAAGTCCGTTCTTTAAATAGTCGATGATGACGTCATTCATAGAAGCGTTGCGCGCTAGGTATACCAATCCGTCGTACAGGGCTTGGGAAGCGCTATCTTCTGTGTGTTAATGCGCGATATTTTGACAAGGTTGTATATTATTTAATTTTTTAATGCTATGATATCAAAAATCTTTGGGTTTATGTATTGGAATCTATTCTTAGAAGTACTTCGGGGCGATTTGCGCAAAAAATTTGAAAATTTTTCGTGAGATGGTTGAATTATATGCGTTTAAAATTGGACCACTTTTCGTTACATACCATTTATGTAGAATTTGCAGAGTGCACCCCCATACCGAAAACAAAGACGTAGTCCTACGTCAAAAGTTACATCGCACAGACTTAGACTAAATACTAACTTAATCCCATTTTTAATTTAAACGATTCTCTACTAATATTAAAATCAAACAAATGCTAGGCACTATTGAAGAGTTGACAGCAAACATCCAAAGGATTATTCTGGCCGTGCTGCGTGCGATGTGTTGAGCGTCAAAAAAAATCAATTCTCCGGAAAGATCTTCCCGGAACGTTGAGGTCGAGTATTGCTAGAAGCGCTGGGGAGTCTATGTTATCCGTCAGAAGGTCGAAAATGAAAAGTCGTTGCAGAAAGATCCGTCTGTTTCGCAGTGTAGGGAGATTGATGAGGATACAGCGATCTTCATATGGATGAAGCTGGAAACGGTTTTGCCAGGGTAACCGACGAAGTGCAAACTTGATAAAGTTCTTCTGTACCCGTTCGATACGATCAATGTGTATGGTGTGATACGGAGTCGTATCAGTAACGCCATATTCTAGAATACTGCGTACCAGTGTAATGTTTAGCGTTTTTAGACAATACACATCATTGAAATCACGACTGTTGCGTTTGATGAGTCCAAGTATAGCGTAGACTTTAGCTATAATGGAAGAGTAATGTGCGGTAAAGCGTAGCTTACAGTCGAGAATGATACCAAGGTCCTTGACGGATACAACTCGTTCTACGGGAGAAGAACACATTGAGTATTCGAACTTAATTGGAGTATGTACTCGTGTAAAAGTGATTGTACTGCATTTTTGAATATTCACACTCATTCCGTTTCTGTCGCTCCAGTCAATGATCCTATCGACGTCCATTTGCAATGCACAACAGTCTACCATAGTTGTTATGATACGGTAAATTTTCAGATCATCAGCATACATGACTTTAGAAGACGATAATTCACTGCAGAGGTCGCTCACAAAGAGTACAAATAGAAGAGGTCCGAGATGACTCCCTTGAGGAACGCCCGATGAAATGTGGAAAGGATCCGAGAGTGTAGTTCCAAGTCGCACCGAGGCGCTACGGTTCGCAAGATACGAGGAGATCCTATTAGTCAGCCAGTTCGGCAGTCCAGTCCGTCTTAGCTTTTCCACAGCAAGCTGATGAGGAACACGGTCGAAAGCTTTCGAGAAGTCGATGTACACCGCATCAATCTGCTATCGTTTTTCCAATTTATCAATTAGCGACAACACGTAGCTCATCAGATTTGTAGTTGTCGAGCGCTTTGTTACAAAACCATGCTGGTCCAAAGTGATGATGTGTTTTAACGCGGGGTAGATAACATCTAACAACATACTCTCGAAGATTTTAGGGAGGCAGCTTAAGATTGAAATTCCTCTATAATTGGTGACATCATGTACGTTGCCTGTTTTGTGGATTGGAGTTATCAAAGCTTCCTTCCACTTCGTGGGGAAACCATTTTCAGCAAGAGAGCGATTGAATAATAGAGATGCTGAAAGCGCCAAAGATGAAGAGCAATTCTTGATGAAGGATGGTTGTAGCCTGTCGGACCCCGGGCCCTTGGAACTGTCAATCCCCCGAAGATTAATATGTACCGGATGTTCAGTGAATGATGTTGCAGGCAAATTCAGAGTGAACATTGGCAAACTAGTCAAGTACGATTCAGACAAAGGTGGTGAGTTATTACTTAGCACGTTTTGAAAGAATGACGAGAATAGATTTGCTGACTCCGCTGGTGACGTTGATGTCTTGTCTCGATCGTTGACGCATTCCGGAATTCCACTGGAGCACTTTTTGTTCAGCAGGTAAGACCAAAACTGCTTTGGATTGTCCTTCATGTTGCATTCAATTCGGGAAACATATGAGCGAAAGTATGCTGTATTCACGAGCTCGAACTGGAATTCTAATTCCCGCACGGACGTTTTGTCGGTTTCGCCTCTTGTTCTAAAAAATCGTTTTCGAGCCTTCCTGAGACGATTTCGAAGATTTCGTAACTCAGCATTCCACCAAGGTCGTTTATTGTTCGGGCGGCGCGTGCGTTCCCTCCTAGGCACAAGTTGTTGAAATATTGATTCCAGTTCGTGATAAAATCTATTCACAGATTCATCCAGAGTACCCTGCGTTAATATCTCAACCCAATTTATTCGTGAAATTTCAGTATTTAATTCATCATAATCGCATTGATTAAAATCGTAGAATAAATTAACATCGTCATTCATAGACTCGGGAAACACAACGTCAACTTTCAACACAAACGAATTGTGGTGACGATCTAATTTCATTAACGGTACGGGTGGCTCCAATACTTCGCATCCGCCAGTGTTACTAACAAACGCTAAATCAAGCAACCTGCCATTCTCGTTTGTCAAATAGTTCACTTGTTGTAGGCCAGAAGCGATCATGGTTTCGACTAACAAAATTTCATGTTCCGAGGAGGCATTTATTGGAATAAAACATCCAACTTCGTCATCGAAACTCTAACGTAACTGAGGTAAATTATAGTCGCCTAAAACCACCACCCTATCGTTGGTACCAATTTGATCGTACAGTCGATTGACACAGGCAGCATGCTGTTCATACAAAGCGAGATCAGAATTCGGTGGTAGGTAAATCGCACATACAACGAGAGACACTGCCCGTAATATATACGAGCTACTACTTGTTCTAGGCGGGCGTCTCCATCGACGGTCACAATATTGCTTCGATTTTCCTTTTTGATGCCTATCAATACACCACCACCACGAAGGGCACGGTTGGTAGAGCAATTTCGATCGCATCGATATATCTCATACTCGTCGGTCAGTCCAGCATTGAGAATATCATCGTTAAGCCATGTTTCTGTTAATAATACTACGTCATAGTCAGAAACAGATAATGCTCTAAAGATCTCTTGAGTCTTCGTACGTAATCCACGGACATTCTGATAGACAATCGTGAGTGAGCGCTTCGTATAATTCTAGAAAATTTTCAATAGGACGTAAGTAACGAAAATTTTCAATAGGACGTAAGTAACAATGAGAGATTCTCTTTGAGGTCTTTCTCTTCTGTTCATTACTCGGCCATTTCAACATTTACTACTCTACTCTTTGCATAATATTGTAGTAAAAACCGTCGGTTTTCGATATGTACTGGAAAATCAGTACAAAGTGTTGTAATGACGTCGTAATAAACGAAAGAGAAAGTAAACAAAGAGAGGCTCTCAATGTTACATACGTCCTATTGAAAATTTTCTCTAGAATTAATCACATTATCGGTAGTCGGGTCGGATTCAGAGCTCTGTGATTTTAATTGCGAGTGTACCGTCTGATTAGTGTTAGCGATTGGCGAGATACATGCAGTGAGTTTAACGCCATTTTGGTCTGATCTAGTGTCCTGCTCCTACGTTCGAATCGTGTTGTATTCATCAGGAATCATGAATCAGAATATATTGGCTCAAATGGCACGTACTCCATATGTCGTCTGGGATTTGTGCCTTGCCGTGACTGCTCAGCCTTTCCTGTGCGGAAGGAAAGGAGAAGGAAGAAGTGGAATTGGAAGGGTGGGAAAATACCAGCACCAAACCATACAGCAGGTAAGTTACATTCACAAGTAGTTCAAATCACCAATTTAAAATATTTCAGAGTTTCAGCAGTTCAAACACGGTATCGTCTATGTAAGGACGGCCAAAAACTTTAAATCGCAATTGGGCAGTTTGATGACCCAGAAAACAATATTCCAATATGTTACCACAAACTGACATCAAAACAAAGTAGCTTGAATAAGCTTATTTAATAGAAATTGATTGTATCAAGAGAACTTATTAAAAAGGTTCTATGTGCAAATGAGAGCCTCTCTGCTTGACACTTTGTATGATATGCTAGTTCGCATCATACTCTTCCGATATGTACTGGATAATTCGTGGAAAGATTAATAGTGAAGCCGTAATAATCGAAAGAGAAAGTAAACAAAGAGAGACTCTCATTTGCACATAGATAGCCATATCAGCACATAGATACATATCGCCCCTACAAATTTATAGGTAAATAATGTCTTCAGCAAAATTACTACAAAATTGCCATGCAATTAAATTGCAAAAAAAAATATATATTTTTTTATTTTCCAATAAAAATAAAAAGTGTTTCGAAAAATGCGGGTACTCCCTTAAGAATTGTAAAGTTGTTGTTTCATGAAGCTTGGGTAAAATCACTTAAGCACGAAAACGTCATCAGAAACCAGTGAATTGTTTTGATCGCCTAGTAAGCCGACTCTAGTGACACAACTAATTCTAATTAGAATCGGTTGTGTCACTGGAGCCGGGGTATTAGCTAGAATCAGCCAGAGTTTCAGCACATTTCCCGGCTGGACTTACTGGGAGTTTGATGTGTATTTTTAACGTTGTCAGGCCGACAACGTTTTCCATGCTGCCTTTCGTAATGGGAATTTCTACCTGAATTAAACTTTTAAACGTTATCAATGTACAGTGTTTCTTACGTGGTGTAGCTGTATGTAGGTGTATTTGTTTTATTGATATAGCTATAGTAGAGCAATATTGGGCTTTTCTCTTGTGCGAGATGAGAAAGTAGACTGGTGAAAAAAGTTTTGAAGATTATGATAATACAAAAGCTAAAATCCGTTGTACTCATTTTTATGGGGTAGTGAATATACCCTTAAGAAGTTTTATAGTTTGTAAAAAAGAAAAGTTGAATTTGAATGCTTCGTGTTCCCATTCCTCAGTAACTGAACCAACTTACTGTCAGTTAGACTATATATCCAAACTAACAGCAAAGTGGCACCAGTTATATATTAAATGCAAACAGTTTACACAACATATGTGAACGCCTAAAGCAACTGGCTGATACTGAGTAATGTCTCGGTTAGCCAAGCACAGAAACTTTGAGCTACTGACGAGTATATGGCAACGAACTCTGTTTTTTGGCATGAAAGTCAAACGCTTATAGGTATGCAACATTTATTTTTTCCCCAAGTAAAAAGATTGGATGAACCAATTTACGCATGCGGGCACAACACCTAACTTAGAAATAGAGTTTGTGTTAAATTATTTATCGCTCTTTAAAATAGTTTTAAGTATTTGAAGGATAAAATGTTAAGGAAAATTACGAAGTTTTTTGTGTAATATTCGATATGAGTAATTTTTTTCCGAAGTAAATTCGAAATTCCGAACCAACCTCGTACATAAAGTTTTAATGCGTACAGTACATTAAGAAGTTGTATACAATTTTACATATTCTTAGCTAACTATGAATAAAAGTTGAGTACGAAAATCGATATCGGAAGCCATTTAGAAATCCAAGATGGCGACTTCTGATTTAGATAAATACTCTATAACACCAGTAATTCGGGTATTTTTGGAATGGGATTGACGAAGAGATGACGGAAATTGATGTGTGAAGCCATTTTCAAATTGGACATATCGACTTTAGAAAAATGTTCTATATCCTCAACAATGTGGACATTTTTGGAAAGGGATTGACGAGTACATGCGGGAAATCGATGTATGAAGCTATTTGAAAATTCAAGATGGCGACTTCCAGTTTAAATAAATTTATTCATATGACATGGTTGAAGAATATTTTGTTCAACCGGAAATCACCATCTTGGACTTCAACATGACATTTCCGTCATCCGTTTCAAAAATGCCCAAAATTCATTCCTTCCAACAAACACCCATTTTTTGAGACTATGGACAATTTTGCTTCACTGAATGTCGTCATGTTGGATTTTAAAATGGCGCCAAGAATCGGTTCATCTTGTCGTCAAGCCAGTTCAAAATAACGTCACTCATCGTTTTCCATAATTTACTTGTCAAGTCCGTTCCAAAAATATCCAAAAAGTCACCATATTGCATTTGAATAAGGCGTCAAGTATCGATTTACGTCATCTATTCGTCAACCCCTTTCCAAAAAATACCCCGTATTGTTGAGGTTATAGAGAATTTCGTAGAACTGAAAGTTGCATTCTTGGAATTTGAAATGCGTTCATTTTCCTTCACCTACTCCTCAAGCCCATTCCAAAAATATTTCTATTTTTTTGGGTTAGAATGAGCTTTACTCAATTGGTAGTCGCCGTCTTGGATTTCAAAATGACACCGCTCATCAATTACCGTCATCTACTTGTCAAGTCCGTTCCATCAATACCCATATTCTTAGTGTTATGGAGACTTTTGCTCATCCGAAACTCCCCAGCTTTAATTTTAAAATGGTGCCCAGCATCGGTTTCCATCATCTGCTCACTTTCGCTTTTTTTTGATCCATGCGTTTTATCTGCTATTCTTTGCGGCGGTTTCGAATGCAGATCTTCAGACCTGTGCTCAAAGACGACCTATGACATCCGTTGAATTTTATATTATATAGACTTGAGCATGATGACGTGAATCTCAAGGAACATGCAGACAAAATACGTAAACATGTTTTTCACTACGCTTTTAGATCTGTATTTCAGAAAGTTCTTCGATAATCACAAACACCAATTTAACGCAATATTTCATTCAACTATGTATTATGAATCTCCATGTGCCATGTACCACGTTCATGAATGATTAAAAATTATCTTTCGGTTAAGCTTGTAGATAGGGAGTTCTTGGAATACATGAAACCTGTATAAATATAACCATTTCTGTCTACCTGTTTTATAGGGATTTGTTTTAAGTTATATTATCATTCCATTTTGTGAAGTAATTTTACGAAAGGAAATTCTATAAGAATGTGAAGAGAACTGTTTTTCTTACGAATTAAATCCAAATAAAGAGCGAACACGAAATTATTGCGACACATTCAACAGGGCACACTTTCTCATTGATGTGTATTGTTTACATGCTGTCAAACTCGAAGTCGTTTTTTTCGATTCAACGAAAATGGAGGTGAACCAACGCGAGTCGAGAGAACAAATTCTTTCCAAACACCTGGAATTTCCTGACCTCTCGCGCCGGCTGTTGGGAAAAATGTTGAGCATTCACCATTCAACCGTCTCCAGAGTGTTGAAGCGGTTCCAGGAGCGGTTGACGTTGGACCACGGCAAAGGAGCTGGAAGAAAACTGGGACCGGAGAACAAAAAGACGGAGGGAAAGGTGAAGCGGATGATTAAAGCAAATCCCAACGTCTCAAGCCGTGATTTGGCTAAAAAGATCGGCATGTCGCAGAACTACGTCCAGAATGCAAAGAAGAGAGCTGGACTACATACATACAAGGTACAAAACTTCCCAAACCGCGATGAGCGGCAATAATCGATGGCTACAAATCGGGCACGGAAGCTCTACGAGAAGATGCTGACAAAATATGGCTGCTGTGTGATGGACGACGAAACGTATATAAAAGCCGATTTTAAGCAAATTCCGGGGTTGGAGTTTTTCACCGGCAAGAGCAAGTTCTACGTGGACGACAAATTTAAGAAGAAGAAAATGTCGAAGTTCGCCTCCAAATATCTCATTTGGCAGGTCATCTGCTCTTGCAGACTGAGGAGTGAGCCTTTCGTGACAAAGGGCACAGTAAATGGCGAGATCTACAAATCTGAGTGCCTCGAGAAGCGCTTTTTGCCGTTCTTGCAGCAGCACGACGGAGCTCCGCAATTTTGGCCAGATTTGGCATCATGCCACTATTCTATAAGTGTCCTGGAGTGGTATGAGGCCAATTCTGTCCATTTTGTTCCAAAGGACACGAATCCGCCAAACTGTCCGGAGCTGCGCCCGGTGGAGCAGTACTGGGCAATGATGAAGCGGGAACTTCGGAAGAGCAAGAAGACAGTCAAAGACGAGAAGGACATGTTAAGAATATGCAAAAAAGACTGAGAAACTGGTACCGGAAGACACTGTAAAGACTTTGATGGAGGGCATCAAGCGAAAATGTGTTCAATTTTACACTCAAGGCTCCATCGATTAACTTTTCTTTTGATTTTTGAAGTAAATATATGTATAAAACTACCCTAAAATTTTGGTTTGATATTAAACATTATAAGAAAATTGGCATGACATTTTCGGTGTTGCAATAATTTCGTGTTCGCCCATTAATGAACATTTTTTATGAACTAATTTAATTTACAAGCCCCAGATTTGGTTCATAAATGGAGGTTCCAGAGTATAAATGTACACCGTTATAGTATATATCTTTTATCTCGATAGTACGTACACCTACCAGCAAAAAGATTGTTTTGTTTGATTTTGTTTAATTCTATTTGATTTTGTAAATTTTGAGAAAATGAGTCAACGAGTTTCAGGGGAATTTCCACATACTTTATTTGAAGTTCTATGTAACTCAGAGAAGATTAGCGAACTCAATAAATTATTTTGACATTCAAGTATACCATAAGTGAATCTTAAAAAACTATCAAGCAATAAGCTTACATGGTTTTTCAGAAAAATCCTACGAATTGCAGAGGATTTCTTTGTTTCCAAGAAATCCTTAGAATTTCAGCGAAGTCCTATTTAAAGATATTTTTGTTGAGCCTCATAGTAGCCCTGTGAACTTCATGGAAGGCCGTCGAACTTCATAGAAATCCTTTGTTGTAGTTTAAGAAAATAGTATAGAATTTAAGAGAATTCTTTAAATTCCAGAGAATTTTTATTGATTCAAAAATGCCCATGAGCTGCAGAATGGGCCGTTCGTGGACACGTGGATATCCTACAAAAGTCAGGGTAGCTCTGCAAACTTCAGAAATGTTTTATGAGCCTCTAGAAAATCCTACAACATGAAGGAAATCTTTAGAACTTCTCTCGGAAACACCAAGTATAATGAATGAGATCCAGGGTAGTCATGTGAACTTCATGAAGCGTCTAACGACTTTACGAAATTTCTTCAAATTTCAACGCGGCAGAAAGTTGTGTGAAGAAAAACATCATGCAACACGATGTCGAATAAGACAACGTTAAAACCAAGATTTCCGTGCATATTGAGAATGATAGGACGGAGATTCGCCTACACGATTTGGCTCCGCGCACTAGCTCTGAATTCATTAAAAGATTTATGACGAAATACTGAGAAGTGGAATACATTAGAAATGACACATGGAGTAACTTTTTCCCTGGTGTCTTCAACGGTGTTTGAGTGCTGAGAAAGCGAATGAACCAACCTATTTCTTCTTACTTGACTTTCGAAGCCAAACCACCACAAGGTTTTATTTATAGTCAAAAAACGCTACGCACATACCATGGCCAGACGGCCGCATGCCAGTTATGTAACCATACAGCACATTACGGAAGCCATATGCCAAATCACTAAAGAAATTTAATCTACTACAATTAATACTAAGAAACAGCTGTCGGAATACGCTGCTAGAACATAATCAAATAACCAACAAACAATTTATTGATTCAAAACCAACTGCCGCTACACCACAGACAACCGGCCAAACAATAATTAACGGTCCAACAATAATCCCCGATATCTTCAGACCATCTAGTAGTACACCTAGCGAAATAGTAAACCAGAAAGAGACTGTTATAACAGAGTCACTCAAAATACAACAAGCATCGAACATCCAACAACGAAAACCAAAACTGCTCTAGCGAAGACGAAATAGACGTTTACCAGAGCGTGGGAGAGTATACTCAATGATCAATAATCAGCAAATGAAGGTCATCCAAGAAGGAAGAATCACACGCGTAGCGGTGGGCAGTGTGCCCATAACAGACGGCAGTAATAATTTTGCGCTAAAACATTTTTTATATGAATTGTTTTGGAAAGAATTGTTTATATAAACATAACAGATTCACGGTCTAATTATGTTAAAGTTAGCCGTTTCAAATAAATTTATAGAAAAGGGAATCACTACGAAATTCAATTTATTGAAACGCGCAAGCTCCAGTGAAATACTACAAGCTTACAAAATTAGGACAGTCATATGAACATCAGAAAAGGTCAATGGGGTTCAGGAACGGCATGTCCTACAACCTACATAACCTATTAACTTCAAGGACATCGTACTATGTACGTAGATTTTCGTCCATCAGGAAATTAAGTTCTAGTATTGAGTTGAAAAAAATACCTAAATCGTATTTACAACTACACGAACTAAATCTGGATTCAAGTTATTATTGCGGCAGTGAATTGCTTGCTTTATTCTTATATGATTATTGCCGTAATCATTCGAGATATGCAAGTTGCGCATGACTGTTTGCTTACCTGATGACTCCGCAGCGAGTGAAGAATGGCAATAACTACAAACTCTGTTAAGATATTTAGATGCTTCAAGCTGGATAATGCTATCTTCAACGATCTTCTGACATTTATACTCCGTCGCATCCGTACAGTAGATCATCCTTTTTCCAAGCGCTTTTACATCCGTGCTATGCGTAAGGGGTGGCCGGCTCGTTGCAGCATTGCAACAACTTTTTTCTACTGATACAAATATGTGAATACTATCATCGCCCGATACGCCAATTCTGTATAAAAAACTCTTTGCATAATACACTGAATTCTTGAAGAATTTTACTCACAAAACCAGCCGTGACTACAACCCCGGACCCTACGGTGTTTGCTTCTAGTACAACGAAATATTACACAATTCATATTCCGGATTTGACTCATTTCGCACACCCATCGAGTAAATTGGTAACTTTTGTAGCAGTGAAAAAATCACGATCAGTTCCTTGCAGCACAGTAAATCCCCTTCATCATAATCATCATTAGAATTAGCTTCTTTCCCAGAATCGACGACGACAACAACAACATCATGTACCTAGACGAATGTAGCAAAATTTCAGGGTTCACCGAATTGGAATGCAACCACCATTAGCTCCACTGCGCTGCACATCGCACGATAATCCTCTAATTACGATAATTGCGCCAGCCACCGGCCACCGGCAGCCGGTTGTTTTAAAAACCTCGCTCACTTGTTTCGCTTTAGCTTTTCCAGCTTTCAGTTTTCGGGTGCCCGCCTTGCCTGGGAAGTTGCGTTCATGCACGCACTTGAACTCTCTTTCCCCAGTAACACAGTTTACTCGCTGAGTTTTTTTTGTTTACACCAAGTCAACGCATAATCATTTCGCGCTCGCGGCTTTTTTCGTTGTTGTTGAGGTTGATCGTGTCTTCCGCCTACCGGAACCGGTAATTCAGTAGGGACAATCGACAATGCCACCCACACAAAGAGATCGAAATTTGCTGATTGCGTACGGATAATATCGCGTCGTTTTTCCTGACGCCGATGTCGTAACCCAAAAACGGTAGAAACTATTTGTTGGACAAGAAAAAAAAATCCAAAAGAAATAAACCGACGGTGAATATGTACGGCGGTAGTGACGACGGCGTTCGCGCGACGGTCCACGTCGATCGGCATTCAGCAGCTAACTGACAGCTGGCCGCGGCCGAGAGCGTGCATGAATGGGGAAACATGCCACTCCATTCTGAAAAATATGAGCTGGAGAGAGGTAGCGAATAGCAGGTATTTGACGGCTCGACGACGACGACGACGACGGATGGTTTGACGAGCAGGGGAGGACGTGTGTACCTGTGGGTACGTGAATACATAGCTATCGGGGGGATCGGTGAGAGGAAATTCCTTGGCCAGCACCGCCACCATGTGCTGACAGTGTTTGGCGCAAATCGACCGAGAGGCTTGACTCGAAAGGTGTTTTTTCTGCGAAGTCACTTGACAACTCTGCAGCTCGGTTCCGAACCGTGCTGTCCCGGTGTGTGACTAATTCGATGGCGAATTTGTCCCCAATGTGGTGGTACATAGAAAGTCATAATTTGGGTGTTTTGTTGGCAAAAAACAATGAATTATTGGCAGTTTACCGGATGTACGAAGCCAAACGTGGGTACCAAGTTTTATTGTAAGTGTAGTGTTCAGTAGCTGGCTACAAAAATGTTACAGTACAGCGTGTACTTGAAAAAAACCACAAAAACCATTTCTCTGAGGAACACAATCGTTGTTTGTTGTGTGTGATGCGGTTTCTCAAACAGCAAACACAGCATTAATTGTTTGAACTTGAATATTAAGGTCGAACAAATCGACTGATTCGGTATGCTCGTTTAACGTAACGTAACCATGAAGGATAGACTGATTGAAAGCTTCGTTTACGAATTTCTGCTTGCGAGTTTTAATTTACGTCTAATACACATTGTGAATGTACTTTGAGGAATTCAACTGGTTGGAAAATTTAAGAAACATCTCGTTGTTCAAATGGAAATAATTGTTTGTCAGCTGATTCGATTTCTGCAGTAGTTTGGCGTAACGTAAGGCGTAGTCTGATAATGACACAACAAGAAAAATACGTCTTTCTGGTACTATACATGAGTCATTACACGTCAGATATACAATCCAATTTTAAATTTCTTTGAATTTGTTTTCCATGCTTCTAATAGTTTATGTGTTATCAGTGATTGAACAACGTCAATTTTATAAACTTCAAAAAAAAATCATGATTTTATGTATATATTCAACAAAAAATAAAATACGTGTTCAGTTCACAAAATAAAAACTAAAATTAGAACTTTAATAATAGACTTCTATTTTCGATGAAAAATTGTGTGGTGAATCTGAAACTGAAGTCCAATAAAATTACAGTAGAGCAGTTTTCGAGTTACCGTAATTGGAAGAATTTCGTCCTTGAAATAAAAATTACATTTAGTAAAAAATTTTATTACTCAATTTTTAAAGAAGACTCATTCTTGTTCTTGTTCAAGTTTTTGGGCAAAATAAAGTAATTTAAAAAAAATTGTTTATAGGAAAACTTAAAGCCTAGTAATAACCTATGAAAATAAGTCCTTATTTGTTTAAATCTGATGAGAATTGTGGAAGTTTTTCAATTATTTGTAGAATGGGAATCTATGAGCTTCCCTGGGTAAACTTATTGAACCGTCTCAAACGCATTTTTTTCTAGCCTGGTTTCATAAAATATTAGGGATTCTCTGATAAAACTCTGTTAAACAAATAGAATGAAAAAATTTGAGAGAATTTGATCTGGGGTAATTTTCGACCTCGTTTACCCAAATGATACAAGACTTCTGGTTACAACAAAAACATACAGAAAATAACACTCATATGATTCAAGATTCTTAGCAAACAAAACTCTCACGCGCCATAAAATTTGTATTTAGAAACTCTAGCTGCTCAGCTATGTTTTGTACATTAATAATACAAACTTTGCGAGCCCGTAGATACACGTGACACTCAATACACTACCTACGTCAAGTATTGTGATACGAATAATTTGTAAAACTAATAATTTAGTTTCCTTCTTAAAAATACAATAATTCGTCATTTTAAATTATGTAGGACAAGGTAATAACATCACCCAACCTAAATCTAAACCTAATCCTAAACCCAAACCTAAACCTAAACCTAAACCTTAACCTAAATCTAAACATAAACCTAAACCTAAACCTAAACGTAAACCTAAACCTAAACCTAAACCTAAACCTAAACCTAAACCTAAACCTAAACCTAAACCTAAACCTAAACCTAAACCTAAACCTAAACCTAAACCTAAACCTAAACCTAAACCTAAACCTAAACCTAAACCTAAACCTAAACCTAAACCTAAACCTAAACCTAAACCTAAACCTAAACCTAAACCTAAACCTAAACCTAAACCTAAACCTAAACCTAAACCTAAACCTAAACCTAAACCTAAACCTAAACCTAAACCTAAACCTAAACCTAAACCTAAACCTAAACCTAAACCTAAACCTAAACCTAAACCTAAACCTAAACCTAAACCTAAACCTAAACCTAAACCTAAACCTAAACCTAAACCTAAACCTAAACCTAAACCTAAACCTAAACCTAAACCTAAACCTAAACCTAAACCTAAACCTAAACCTAAACCTAAACCTAAACCTAAACCTAAACCTAAACCTAAACCTAAACCTAAACCTAAACCTAAACCTAAACCTAAACCTAAACCTAAACCTAAACCTAAACCTAAACCTAAACCTAAACCTAAACCTAAACCTAAACCTAAACCTAAACCTAAACCTAAACCTAAACCTAAACCTAAACCTAAACCTAAACCTAAACCTAAACCTAAACCTAAACCTAAACCTAAACCTAAACCTAAACCTAAACCTAAACCTAAACCTAAACCTAAACCTAAACCTAAACCTAAACCTAAACCTAAACCTAAACCTAAACCTAAACCTAAACCTAAACCTAAACCTAAACCTAAACCTAAACCTAAACCTAAACCTAAACCTAAACCTAACCTAACCTAACCTTAACCTAATCTAACCTAACCCAACCTAACCTAACATAACCTAACCTCACCTAACCTAACCCAACCTAACATAACATACAAATGCTCGAGCTATTCACTATAATACAAACGCGATCATTCACGTATACTTACGTCCACCATCTAGCAATTATAAAAACGTCTCGGCGTCTGGTGTAGTGGGCCAAAAAAATTGACTTCTTTTTTATCCGCTTAATTGTTTGTATTGAACCTCCAGAATAGTCTCCTGCAATCTCGGTGGCCACGCTGTCCTTTTTTTTTGTTTGAAACAGCCACGCATTCCTCGCGCGTATTTGCCTCGAAACTGCGTTTTACATAATGGCGAATACGATAACTCAAAAACTAATAAATGCAATCAATGAAAAAATAATCAAAAATATAAAAAATAATTAATGAATGCACAATATGTGTAGGCTGTTGATGAACCACAGAGAACTGAATAAATTTTTTTTGTCCCTAATATTTTAAGAAAAATGAGCGAATTTTACAGTAAAATATGAGATTTCATGAAGCCTTTCTCCGAAACGCGAACTTTTTTCTATTTTTTGTTTCATCGTGCTACTACACACTCAATTTTTTTCTGCCGAATCTCAGCATTTTTCATATCTTTTGCCGAAATTTCAACAGCTGAGATCTCAGTAAACAAGTTTTTTGCTGAGATCTCAGTAAAAGTGACTCGGAAAATATTTTACCGAAAATCAGCAAACCAATCTTACTTTACTGAGATATCAGTTTCTAAATTTACTGATTACACGGCTGTTGGGAAATTGTCGAACCAAATTGAGTGTGTACAAGTCAAGCCTTACAAGTCTTATGGAATGTCCTGTGTCAGGCATTTTGGTTTTGTGCACAATGAATGTATAAATAAATCTTAACATTACACAAAAGATCCATTGTTGTCTTGAATTCAAAATCGTTAAACAAAATAACTTTCGGTTTAAGCAAGTTACACCAGACGCTCCTCTTAAGTCAATATACAAACCTAAACCTCAGAATGTATATTACCGCAAATATTCAGAAGCTCAAAATAATAAACAAACGGCTGCACTGTTATACAAACGAATTCAAACACACGACATTATACAAACGCTAGTGTAAGAGACATAAAAACGCCCACGCGAACACACACGTTAACATAGAAATACTTGGCCCCTTCCCGATAATACAAAACTGGTGACGCATGCAAACTTGCATTCGCGATCAATCGCGTACACCTACGTTTGTCCGGAATATCCCTTCAAATTGTACGGATCTGGCCTTGGCACATCCCACGAAGCGGTCGCTCAATGAGATGGGGAGTTTGAGAATCCCAGTCGTTCCTAAGAACGCCAACCCCCTTAATGTGTTGCAGATGCACTCAAATGAAAATTTCTGGGCGAACCTGAACTTTGTGATGAAAACCAAGCAGGAACTGATCAATAAGGCGACCATATAGTCGAGGAATAAGCATACGTCGATTTTTCGACGTGGTTATAGTTCCGGCCAACCACCGTGAGGTCTGCCGATAGGGAAAGTAATCATTGATGTGAAATCTTGAATGAATACAGGAATCAATTCATTTTATTTTTGACATCTTTTATTGAAAATTATTTCTTTTTTGATATAATCGTTATTTTAGGGAATTATTATAGTTTAAATTTTCAAATTCACCCACAGAAAATGCAGTGACCCAGAGTAAAACGATAAATATCAGCATGCTTAGAAATTAACAGAATTTGACAGATAATTGATGATTATTCTACATTATTTCAGAGTTTCGTGCACAATTTCGGGGCAGATAACGCAGTTTCTGCCTAAACGGTTATAACAATCTGAGAGCTATCTCCAGCCAAGTACTGTATTAAACTATGCGATCGTTGTTGTTTTTTAGCCATCTGCACATAGCAGGGACCGCATAGACAAAAGAAAAAAAAATTAAGGGTTGTGTACAATACACGACCGCAGTTACATTGAAAATACAGTACCCTTACAGGCGCAAATCAATTTTTTCCATTATATATTCGTCCTAATAATGACAGTTTGCTAATAACTATGTTTTGGGATACGGGACGAGAATACTTTGAAACAATTCGAACCTTGCCGGCGATTCGTTTCTGCTGCATACACACAGACGAACATTCCTCTGTCGCAGCTCATGTCAAATGAGCACTATGTAACACAAGGCGATCTCATTTATTAACTTTTTGGTGCGGATGGTAGACCAATCTTTTGTGCGACAAATAAAAATATTTTCATCATTCTTTTTGGTGTGGCTTTCGCTTAGTGGCAGGGTTGTCACATTTACTGATTTTCTTAAAGGTTTTGCAAAAGCCATCGGGGTGGTAGATTATTTTGAAGAATATTTGCATATATTATAATTCACTGGTAAAGGTACAGAATTACCAAGCACAAATTTAATACAAGATAATAAAAGGAATTTTCTAATTGAATTCTTTTTCCATTATATATTCGTCCTAATAATGACGGTTTGCTAATAACTACGATTCGGGATACGTGACGAGGATCCTTTGGAACGATTTGAGTCTTGTCTGCACGGCTGATATGCACGGCATAAATCAGTAATTTCAGGCATTGTAATTCTCTCTCACTCACGCGAGAAGAAGCTTATCCGATGTCCAACTTTTCCGAGATAAGTTGAGTCGCAAAATTCTCCGTCTCCACAAATAGCGTGAGAAAAATTTTCCGGATAAAATTTATTTGGTTTTTTCCTTCTCACCGGAGTAGGTGATAATATTTTAATTTCGTGGAAATCAATAAAAACGTCAAAATACACATTTAATTTCAAAGAAAAGCGGCAAAGAAGTAGGATAGACTTGGTTTTTCGTGTTTTGGAATAGCGACAGCAAGGCAGCGAACGCAAAAAGGATACCGTGATAAACTCATTCGCTCATTCTCCGGCGGTTTTATTTATCCGGAGAAATAACACGTTGTATTTATCCGGAGAAGTTGTGTGAGTGACAATAACTTTTCGTGTGAAAATGTGAGTTGTGAGTACTCTTGTAATTTGCCATTTCGCTTCTGTTCCGCCATCGTCGTTTGAAGCTGCGAACAAAATCCTTCCAGCGCACACAGATAAACATTCCCTCAAGCTCATGATCTAATGAAAGATCTAACAGCTATCCTACAAGTAACAATAGCGATAATCTAACTGGTTCTACCAGCAGAGCGGGCACGGCAAAGAAGGAATTCGGTCAAAACATTTATATCAAGCGATGGAATGTGTAGGATGCTTATGAATGTAGAGATGAGGTCCGTGTCAGGGAAAGTCTTGCGCAAATTTGTGAAAATAGTATACGTTTATTGGGGCATTGCAAAAAAAAACATTTTATTGAATTTTCAAAGGCCCCTCTCCCATATTGTGACAAATGTCAAAGTAAGCTTAGATGCCAAATTTCAGATCATTTGGACAATTTTAGACTCCCGCAAGTGGGGTACTGGGCCATTTTGGCACCAAAATACCCTATTTTTCATATTTTTTCTGCTTTGTGATGCAAATCATACATATTTTGGAGTTTGTGAACAAATCTCAGAAATCGAACGGAACCTTTTTGACCTTTGTCCGAATACGGGAAGTTGGGGTTACAGGGCCTTTTGTAATTAATATTAAATTTTATAATTTTCTAGTGCATATATCTCTATTATTCTTCAATCAATTTTCATGAAATGTTGCTTGTTGAACGCGGAAAATTCTCATGAATACAACAAAAATGAATTCGTTAGCGGTAAAATTCAGAAACATCAAATTTTTGGACATTAGCTCTACAAATCACATTTTTTTTGTTAATTGTTAAATACTTCCCCTATTTTTCCAGGATGGAAACTTTTCTCATGCAATCCTCAAGCGTATTTTACACTAAAAGTAGAAAATTTAATAAGAATTTTGTTGTTAAATGGAGTTAATATGTGCAATTTTATGATAAAAATGTGAAATCGAGACTATATATCAGACAATTTGATGTTTCTGAATTTTACCGATAACGAATCTATTTTTATTGTGTTTTGTGGATTTTTCACGTTTAACAAGGTACGTTTTGAGAATTAATTGAAGAATAATAGAGATATATGCACGAGAAAATGATAAAATTTAATATTAATGACAAAAGGCCCTATAACCCCAACTTCCTGTATTCAGACAAAGGTCAAAAAGGTTCCGTTCGATGAGATTTTTTCACATTAGAAAAATTCCTAAATATGTATGATTTGCATCACGGAGCAGAAAAATTATTAAAAATAGGGGATTTTGGGGCCAAAATGACCCAGTACCCCACTATCCCTTATTTTTCTAGGAACAGGAATGTCTTCCTTCAAATACTAAGGTTATTTACTTTAAAAAGAGTTGTGAATTGTAATTTTCTGATTGCTACTTCAAAAGCTATAGCATTTAATATATTTTTCCTCTATATTTTCCTATTATACCAATTTCAAAAATTTCAAGCGAAGTGGGCGGGAGTCTAAAATTGTCCAAATGATGTGAAATTTGGCATCTGAGCTAACTTTGACATTTGTCACAATATGGGTGGGGAGGGGGGGGGGGCTTTGAGAATTAAAAAAACAATTTTACAATGCCCTAACGTTTCTTCCATATTTATGGATTTTTCAATAATGTGCTAATCTGTCTATCTATCTATCTATCTATCTATCTATCTATTATCTATCTATCTATCTATTTATATATATATATATATATATATATATATATATATATATATATATATATATATATATATATATATATATATATATATATATATATATATATATATATATATATATATATATATATATATATATATATATATATATATATATATATATATATATATATATATATATATATATATATATATATATATAAAAAAGTCAAAGTTTGTATGTATATGATTTATAGACTCACAAACGGCTTAACCGATTTCCGTAAAAATTTGCACACAGTAGGTATTTGGTATGGGGCGTGTTTGTGTGCTATTAGTTGGAGATTATCTGCCCGCCAGATGGCGCTTTGGAACAAATTGTGTTTTCCTCCTATTTCGCAGAGTGTCGGAGCAACGCGCGATGGGCATTAGCTAGTCTATATATAAAAGTCAATGTTTGTATGTATAAGATTTTTAGACTCATAAACGGCTTAACCGATTACCGTAGAAAATTAAACATAGTAGGCATTTGTTATGGAGCCTGTTTGTGTGCTATTGGTTGGGGATTATCTGCCCGCCAGATGGTACTTCGGAACAATTTGTGTTTTCCTCCTATTTCGTTGAAAGTCGCAGCAACGCGCGATGCGTAAAATATACATATAAATTTGATAACAATTTTTTACTGGCAATTTTAAGAATCGATTGGTGTTCGAATTATAAAAATCGATCAACACATAACAAAACGTAAACGAAAACTTTGCCTATTTTTTACTATTTCCCAATGTTTTTACAATATTATGGATTTTTCAATAGTGTACAGTCGAAATACCAATTTAAAGTTGCAACCAATTTAAAGTTGAACTTCTCTGAATCGATTAGTGTACAATTGACGCAAATTCATCAACAGTTCTACAGTAATTTAAAATTATGCCACATTTTCGTGACGCTGTTGGAAATCCGATTTTAGTTTTACAGTAGACGAATACTGTTTTGCATCAAGGTCATTCCACAGGTATACAAATGAAGTTAATCGTTCCGTATTAACTAGGGATAATAATTACCGACGTCATAACTCTTGTCGTTTAAGGATAACTTTTGTTGCTTCATTGAAACCGAAATCAGATTCATATGACGTAAACATCCAAAATGGTACAAATTATATATCAAGTTTATTGATCGAAGGTCAAGACCAGCCAAAAATCTTCGACAGCTAACAGTTGGAATTCTTGATATACACATGTTGAGGAAATTGGATTGAAATTATGACGCAGTCAATAATTTCTTAGGCAAACAAAATTGACTTTCAGTTCTAGTTCTATTAATCTATCCTCTTTCCTTTGCTTTCCTACAGTAGTACTACAGTGCCGGTTATAAAAACCGAACCGATGGTGAAAACGCGTCTAAGTGCATACGACACATTCTTTCGTGACGTTACAACGATTTGACGAATCTTCATTCGACAAATATATAATAACTTTATCAAATGAACTCGTACATCAAAACTTATTACAGATTCGAAAAGTAGATAAAATTTCACGAAAGATTCAATCAACATTAACTGAATATACTGAAAGAGGATTGTTTTATGACCGAAAAATGACACGTGACGTTACAACGCGTGACAAATTAGAACTTTCAACGTATTTCAATAAAAGTCAAATCATCAAATTCGAATATATCCAGTTTATGTTAATTGAATCTTTCGTGAAATTTTGTCTACTTTCCGAATCTGTAATAAGTTTTGATGTAGGCTTTCATTTGACAAAGTTATAACATATTTGTCGAATGAAGATTAGTGAAATCGTTGTAAACGTCACGAAAGAATGTGTCATACATGAAACTTTTTTCATTTTTTATCTCGATGTATGATTAATAACAAAGCCGGATTGACTAGCAGTCTTCGGCAAAGTTGTAGACAATTAAATTATCTTTCTTATTTTAACTTACAGTGATAATACGATGTATACAGTGACACCTAGCGGCAAAAATGCGAGTTAGTGGGTTTTCTCCGTGTAAATTGTCGAAAAATCCCAAACAAACTTTAGTCACGTTGATCCGGTAGCTAGACTTGTCCGATTTGCTTCAAATTTGGAACAAGTACTCCTGGTGGGACTAGGAATAGACTCAGGGTGGTTCCTGTCATTCTACTGCACACACGTGACCAGCCAATTCGAGAGATCGTCTTGATTTTTAGGTCATCGTTTTTCTGAATTCTCAATCGAGCTCTTCCCACAGTAGATCCGTCGGGTGAAAATCTAATTATTATGGGTACCCAGTATTTTCAGAAATATTTCATATTTCGCTTTCAACTCATTCATTCAAAGTTTGAAAGTGTGTTTAGAACATTTTAATGTAAGAACACAATGGGAATTATAATTCGAAAATAGTTTTTCACTATCGTTCCAGCTATTTTGATCAGCAGTGTTGATATACGTTAATTGAATGAAACTCGAAGAAATGAAAGTTTAACAAGTTAGAAACGGGATTGCACTGGTCATGGTTCGAGTGTATCTACGTACGCCTGAGCTTAGAAGTCGCAGTTACAGTTGCGTGTCCGTGAAAATTTCTTCTAGGCTCAGTGGCTCGTACATAGCACGCGTTTATTACATATTCTAGCTCGACACAAAACATTGTTGATCTTACAACTATTGGATTTAATGCTTACAGCACTGTCACGAAAATGAACTTTTCTGTGATTTGAATGGTATTTGGAAGAAACATTAAATGCAACAAAAGCTGCGAACACTTCGGCTTACACAAAATGAATCTACATATTTACATTTCTAAAACACTTAAAATAACCCAAGAATCTTACAAAACTTTACGATGGGTTGATGTGGCCCTTCATAATTGTGATTTTTCGGATCATATTATCACCACGTTTGTTACAATTTAACAATTCAATATCGGTTTTTTTGCACTACTTTTTTACACGTGCTCGGCTAGGGTCTATCCGGGAGAAAATTGCGAAAACACTTCCCATATAAATATCGACAGCGGAAATCAAAAGTACTAGAGAGCGGAAAGGGCTCATATAATATTTAAATATAATAAGAAAAATATTTAGATCACTACATTTTATTAATCTTAAGAAATAATTATAATAAAAACAACACCATAAGAAAAATATTTAGTTCATCATATCATTTAATTTTACATGTGCTATCAAGGGTTAATAATGTTGGGAAGGAAAACAAAGGAAACAATATTGTGCACCTGATTCGCTCATTCCTCTTGAGCATGTTGTATCTACAGCCATTGGGTCAACTACGCTGCGCCGACTGGTGTGGTGTCTCCGCTAATTGACGGAACGGGCCGGTCGTGACAGACCGAACGTATGTTGCACTGAATCAGCCGTCGGTAATGTAAAATGCACAGGCCTTTCAACAGTACGGGCCTCGATAACTTTTCGATCCGATATCGCCGGTCAGGATTCTTCCACTTAGGCGAAACAACTGGCACTAACAGTTTTACCGCACACAGCGCGTACTGTCACCAACACTATCATTTGTTACCAAAAAAGAGACCGAATGCTTGTCGGCTCCTGCTTATATATCCCACGAAGTCCTGGGTGGTGGATATTTCCGCTCTTCACGGTACATAGCAAGCGAGATGACTCTTGCTATCAGAGCGAGATAACAGTCTTTCGCAGGGCGCAATTGTATCGGTGGGATAATTGGGACACGCAAAGGATCGAGGGGCATTCGGTATTTTTATAGCAAATTCAAATTTTAAATAAATATTTTCAATAGGGTGATACTAATAATTATTAATTAAAAAAAATAAAAATAATTCAAAATATTATAAAAAGGTAAACAAATCAAAACGTATCTAGGGTATATGTACATATTATATATTTAAGTTATTTATTATTTACACCGTCGGTCGAGATTTATAATGTAACCGATCATGGAGGTTACAATCCTCCCAGAGCCGGTTAGAAAAAAAGTATTTTTTTTTGGTTGTGTTTAAGCTCCACCATGGGCCTGCTGCCGCTGCGATTTCAAGGTAAGGTAGAACAATGATTGATCCATAGGAAGCTCTTTTCTTCCACATTATTTGAATTTAAAGCGGTGAGACTCGCCATGTTGGGGACAATATTTTGACTAAGCCATGGGCCTACTGCCGCTGCGATTCCAAGGCAATGTAGAACAATGATTGATCCATAAGGAGCTCTTTTCTACCACATTATTTGAATTCAGAGCGGTGAGACTCGCCATGTTTATAAAAAAAAATCTAAAATATGTTGACTAAGCCATGGGCCTGCTGCCACTGCAATTCCAAGATAATGTAGAACAATGATTGATCCATAAGGAGCTCTTTTCTACCACATTATTTGAATTTAGAGCGGTGAGACTCGCCATGTTCAAAAGAAGTTTGATTTGGGGTATCCAATTTCAGATTATAAATCGTGGGCCTACTGCCCTTTGAATATCCATTTTAATACAGAACAATGATTTTCCCAAAGGATCTTTTCTGCTGTATTATAAGATTTTCAATTGGTGAGACTCGCCACGGAAGAGTATATTTGTGATTCAGGGTGATTTTTATTAATTGTGCTATTTTGCAATCTCAGGATCCGTCAGATAAAATAGTATTTCATACCACTCCCTCATTTGACCATAATACCAGAACTCATCCAAATTCCTGCCAAGAAAGGTTGACTAGATTGACTAGGTGAATTACTCATGGAAGGAGATTTCGAAGATATCGAGAAAACATCGTCCTTCTATTTTTATCCGGTCATTAGCATGCAAACTAAGACCAAAAGTTTCTAAGTATTATTGAAACACACTTGTTCTTTTTTTCTCGCTCATTCTTACATTCGTACGCTTTCAATCATATCACATTCGCATCTTACATTCAGGCATTTCATTCACATCAATCACTTATCTCTCATGCTTCACATCATTCATTCCTTAACTAAAAATCTATCTCTATTCTAGGGCGCCCTAATATTATGCCTATTCTATAGGCTTTCTCAATTATGATCATTTTAGTTTGTCGACGAACTGATCGAATTTAGATTAATAATAAATTTCCATAGTCGATCAGGTTTGACCCACTGTGCTCCGTGTTCCCTCACATATAACATCGAATGCACCGGGTTGCCTTTCTTTTTCATAGAACCCACTTTTGTGCCACCCGTTAGGTCAACTCCTGAACGGAGGAGAATGTCAGACGTCAAAACGATAATGACAGCAGAGAATCAACAAATACAAAACATTATGTTGAAGAATGGATGACCGAAAGTAGGTTTGCTTATTTTAGGTGAGGAAATGTTTTTTAAGGTGTTTTGGTGGCTAATTTGGACCTCTTTTTTTTAGATTATGTTACCGGGGAAATCGTCGGGGGTTCATTGCTTCAGGTGAGTATATATTTTACAATTAAAAAGCTCTTTTTTTCAGTTTCCCACCCCGATACAAGGATACAGCCTAACCAAATAAAGAATGAAATTAAGACCTAGTGTTTTTTTTTTACCCCGGCTTTAAATGAATGGCCGGCCAAACCCCCAGATCTTTCCCTGATAGGTCTTCCAGTCGGTATGAGTTGGATCCGACTTTCGCAGATATTTTGCACGGTAGGTATTGTCGGCCGTACTTCGCGTTGTAGTGCTCGATCGCGCTAGACAGTTTAGTGTTTCTTCTGAAAACGAGTTGACCTTGGCAGAAGGATTTGGAAAACCGTTTGTGTCGGAGGTTATAATGCCTTCGCGCGGTCTCGTGTGCTTTGGCCAGGTTTTTGATGACCAAATCGTAGATTTTTGTAAACATTTGTTTACGCTTTGATTCCCTTTCCTCCTCTGAGCAATTTTTCCCGTGACGAAATAGGCGATGGTCGGCCCCCCTTTCCGAAAGTTCGTGGCCGTGTGTCACAAAATACGGAGTAAACCCAGTAGCAGAGTGAATGCTGGTGTTTAAGATTAATTCTATTTCAGGTAGTTTTGTATCCCATAGGCGCTGATCATCTTGAACGTATGTCCGAATGGCAGCGTTTATCGTTCGATTCACCCTCTCGACCGGGTTTGCTTGAGAATGATACTTGGAGTTCAGCCAGTGTGTTATTCCGAAACGATCCACCAAGTTCTTAAATTCCTTAGAGATAAAAGGACTTCCATTATCGGAAATTACTATCTCTGGGACGGAATTTCGAAAGAACCAGTGGTCGCGAAGAATCGCACACATGGCTGAGCTCTCAAGCTTTCGTAAGGGATGTATCATAACCCACTTAGAAAAATAGTCGGTTATAACTAACATATGTTGATTACCTTTGCGACTGCGTGGCAAAGGACCGACAAAATCTAAAGATATTATTTGCCACGGTCGAGAGGCCTCCCTAAATTTACCCATTTCGGGCGCCACCGGTACGGAGGCTGGTTTAACTTCTTTGCAGGTTTGACAATTTTGAATGTAAGACCGAATGTTTGTGGCCATTTGGGGCCAGTAGTATCGCTTTTGAATTCTAGAGCGGGTTTTTTCAAAGCCTGGGTGGAATACATCATCATGATTCTCCCTGATGATTTGAGTGACCTCATCCAGTTCGGGAATTAGTTTCCACTCAAAGCGACTGTCGTAGGGTTCGCCTTTTGATGTCACAAACTTGTAGAGTTGACCGTTGTCAACTTTAAAATCTATGTAGTCGTCTGGTTTAAGTTGTATTTTTGCTATTAATGAATTGCGCCACGATGCGGCAGGGGAAGGCTGGATCGCAGCAGTGCTTCGGGACAAGGCATCTGGAACGATATGGTCTTTACCTTTCCGGTGTGCCACCGTCATGTCGTACTGCTGCAGAACCAAACTCCACCTACTGCATCGGGACCCAACTTTCCATTTAGTGTTGAGAATGTGTGTTAAAGCTGACGAATCAGTGACTAATGTAAAATGATAGCCTTCAATATAGCCCCGAAATGCGTCTATTGCTAGAAGAGCGGCTAGTGCCTCCTTCTCAGCGGCATGATAATTTTTCTGAGGAGTAGTGAGCTTGTGAGAGAAGTAAGATATAACTTTCTCCCCCTCTTCGTGTTTTTGGGTGAGAATCCCAGCGACAGCTACGTCACTGGCATCAGTTTGGATTGAAAAAGGTAAGTTGAAATTTGGACTGCCGAGAATAGGAGTGGAGATCAGTAATTCTTTGACGTCACAAAATGCTTTCTCGGCATGATCGTTCCATATAATCTTTTTTGTTTTAGTTTTTAAAAGGTCTGTCAGTGCAGAGGTAATGCCACTGAATCCTGGTATAAATCGACGGTAATAGTTCGCCATTCCTAGAAATCTCCTCAGTTTGGTTACGGTATCCGGTCTTGCGTATTCGACAATTGGCCTGATTTTGTCAGGGTTAGTACGCAGACCTTTCGTACCAAGGAGATAACCTAGGAATGGGATTTCAGAGACTCCGAACTGGGACTTTTCTATGTTAATGCTTAGATTTGCTTGCCTCAGGCGCTTGGCAATTTCGCGCAGTAAGCGCACGTGTTGCTCAAATGTCTCCGTTACCACGACAATATCATCGAGGTATACGAAGACATTTGGCTCTAAAATGCCGTGGCCAAGAACCTGGTCCATCAGTCTGGCAAGCGTGGCGGGACTGTTAACTAAACCAAATGGCATTCGGGTGTATTGGAATAGACCCTTTCCTTGCACACTGAATGCCGTAAATTTTCTGGAGTGTGGGTCGAGAGGTATTTGAAGGAAAGCTTCCGATAGGTCGATAGTAGATAAATATCTCGCTTTCGGAAGCTGCCCCAATATGCGACAAGGGTGTGGTAAAGGATATGCATCACGAATAGTGCGCTCGTTTATTTTGCGTGCGTCCAAGCAAAGTCGGACTTTGTTCGGTTTGATAACGGGTACGCAGTTCAAAGACCATTCAGAATTGCTGCGTTCAATTATGCCTGCTTTAAGCAGCCGCTGTAATTCTCCCGCGACTAGCCCTTGAGTTCGAGGAGACATTACGTAGGGGAACTGTCTAATCGGAGGTTTTCGCTTCCACTCATCTTGGATTTCGATGCGGTGAACAGCTAGGGGAGTCAATGTAAGTGGTTCGCCCTGTTTTGCCGATAAGAATAAGGTTTTTATCTCTGCAATACAAATTTCTTCCTCGGCATTGAAAACTGTTGATGGGGGCGTATGGTTACTGATAGTCGACTCGTCATCGGCTTCCACTGAGAGACATTCGTGAATCTGGGGTTGAATATTGAATTTTTTCCAAAAGTCCATGCCACAAATACAGTTTATGGCAAGGTTGGGGACTACCAGCGTAGGAATAACTTTCATCATCCCGTTAAAACAGAATGGGAGATATAATTGTCCCAAAATATCAAGCTGCTCTCCGCTCGCCGTGCGTAGTAAAATAGCGTTTTGTAGGGGTGATACTTTGGGAGACTTTAATTGTGTATATACCGATTTATTAATTATGGTTAAATTGCTGCCACTATCTAATAATGCGCGAACCTTATTACCGTACAAACTCACGGTGGTATACGGTCGGTTATCGTTGGGATAAGGGTATGAAATGGAGAATGTTGATGGAGTAGTTTCATAAACATTTTCTGGAGCAATTTGGAAATTAGACAAAAATGTGGATTGGAATTTATACGCAATTACTGGCTTTGCGGACGGCGATTTTCGCTCGCAGCCATGCCGTTTTTTATGCAGAAAGGACAGTTATTAGAAGGGTATCCGCGAAAACCACAGTTTTCACACAACACACCTCTCGGTAGTCTGCAGGTTTGGATCTTGTGACCCCATTTACCACAATTGAAACAATTGTTGGAGGGTGGTGGACAATGGCCATCTATTAGGGCCTCGAGGGTAAGTAAAGACCTGTTAGAATTCCTAGCGGCATTGGCATTGAGAGATTGAGTGTGAGATTCATTGCGTTGGGACGCGTGGTTTAATGACTGATTGGTAATAGGTTTGGGTGCGTTACGCGAACTCGATTGCTGTTGTGAAGGCTGAGATTGCTGCCTGTCTTTTCTCGTTTGTTTGGTGGAGTTGGAATTTTCTAGCGAGGCTAGTGATTTTTCGTTTCCAAAAACTTTATTATAGGCTGAAAAATTTAACGCGTCCACCTTTTGGCCTGCCGCTACTAAGGTTGCCAAGTCTGCGATGGGAATAAAATTTATTTGTTTTTTGTAATCAATTCTAATATTCTGCAATAGAATTTGAACTTTCTCGTAGTCAAGCAATTGTGTGCTCATTGTACGGAATAATCTTTCCATTTCGTGGTAAAATTCAAGGAAAGTTTCATTTCTTTGTTGTCTACGTTGGTAGACTTTCATTTTAATAAGTGCGTCTAAGTCTGGATGCATAAATGATCGTCGTAATTCTAGCACCAAATGTTGCCAGTTTAAAAGGCGACCGGTACTACGCATAGTCATGTACCATTTGAGTGCTGGACCTGAGAATAAGTGCACCGCCGACTCAAATAACTCGGTTTCGGAAACGTGTTCCGCCACAGATAATGCTTGTATAATTTCTAAGAATTCGTTAAGTTTAAGTCCCTGATCATCGCCATCATATTTAGAAATGGGCCATTTTGACACCGGTAACCTTTGCTGAGAGTGATTACTCGGAGGAGTGGGAATAAACTTTGTCGTAGAATGATTGTAAGGTTGCCTATGGTTATTAATTACTTCTTGCCAATTATTGCTACCGTGATTACATGCCCGAGGATCGGTTGGAACTGGGTTGTGATTGCTTGACTGTTGCCAGTATTGGTACGGGTTCGCATAAACGAAAAATGGGTTATTGTTATCGAGGGTTGGATGAAAAGTGGCATTTCTAGCTGTGTTGGATGATGTACCGGCTTGGTCAAGACACGCGTTATTATTTGCTTTTGATTTCAAAATGGAGGGTTGCTTTTTTGAGGGCCCTGGTGGGGCTGTATTACGCGGGCACTGCATACTTGCCAATTCGTTTTCTAATTGCTCGATTCGACCTTGGAGAGAATTTATCATTTCAATATCTACCGATTTACGTTTCTTTTTTCGATCTTGCGATTCATCAGGTGACGAAGAATTTTCGGACTCATCGCCAGCTGGTGTATCATCATCGAGTAAATCTCCATGATCACTGTCTGCGTTCCCGTCGCGTTCCAGTTCAGGGTGAAATTCTGATTTAATTGTATTTACGATTTGAAAAAATAATGTTTTAAGTGTATTTTCTAGTTCCGAAGTCTTATTTGTTTGTTTAAGGAGCTGATAACTACGGTGAGCGTAGTGTGACAATCGTGTTTTACACCGGCTCATTATGGTACTATCGTTTCGTTTTAGCCTACCACAAATTTCAGCACATTTTTGCTGACATAAAAGAATTTCTTCTTCAATGTCAACTGACAGTTGAGCATCGTATAACCTATTTTCTTCTTTTTCAATTTTTAGGTGGTCCCGTAAGCTACGTTTTCTTCGGGAAAACGTGGGATCCTCGCGAATTACGATGGATCTAACTGTAGTTTCAAAAACTATTTCATCTTGTTCTAAGTGATCTATCCTCATTTCGTAGTACCACGTTTTCATCCATTCCACTGCTTGATCAAAATTTAGATTAACCTCTGCCATTTTCAAAACGAAAAAAAGAACAATTGGTTTCGAAACAAAGCGTTCAAATGAGAACAAAAGAACTAGGTAACGATCACTCAATCCCCGGAAATTAATCTCACCCGTCAGTCTAAATGAAAAAGGCTGAATTCTGGTAAATGGTCAAACAATAGAGACGGTAAAATTTATCACTAAAGTAATTATCATCACCCGGAAAGATTTTTTTGCACTTTATATAAATCACTTGAATCACAAATATAATCATATAAATATAACCTGCAAATGGTAAAAATATTTCAAACAATTTTATATTGGTTGCAATTCCTCCCGGAGCCTGGTAAAAAAGGGTTGCAATTTTGTTTAAAATTGAAAACCTTTTTATAATTATTTAGCGTTGGGCGCCATTTGTTACAATTTAACAATTCAATATCGGTTTTTTTGCACTACTTTTTTACACGTGCTCGGCTAGGGTCTATCCGGGAGAAAATTGCGAAAACACTTCCCATATAAATATCGACAGCGGAAATCAAAAGTACTAGAGAGCGGAAAGGGCTCATATAATATTTAAATATAATAAGAAAAATATTTAGATCACTACATTTTATTAATCTTAAGAAATAATTATAATAAAAACAACACCATAAGAAAAATATTTAGTTCATCATATCATTTAATTTTACATGTGCTATCAAGGGTTAATAATGTTGGGAAGGAAAACAAAGGAAACAATATTGTGCACCTGATTCGCTCATTCCTCTTGAGCATGTTGTATCTACAGCCATTGGGTCAACTACGCTGCGCCGACTGGTGTGGTGTCTCCGCTAATTGACGGAACGGGCCGGTCGTGACAGACCGAACGTATGTTGCACTGAATCAGCCGTCGGTAATGTAAAATGCACAGGCCTTTCAACAGTACGGGCCTCGATAACTTTTCGATCCGATATCGCCGGTCAGGATTCTTCCACTTAGGCGAAACAACTGGCACTAACAGTTTTACCGCACACAGCGCGTACTGTCACCAACACTATCATTTGTTACCAAAAAAGAGACCGAATGCTTGTCGGCTCCTGCTTATATATCCCACGAAGTCCTGGGTGGTGGATATTTCCGCTCTTCACGGTACATAGCAAGCGAGATGACTCTTGCTATCAGAGCGAGATAACAGTCTTTCGCAGGGCGCAATTGTATCGGTGGGATAATTGGGACACGCAAAGGATCGAGGGGCATTCGGTATTTTTATAGCAAATTCAAATTTTAAATAAATATTTTCAATAGGGTGATACTAATAATTATTAATTAAAAAAAATAAAAATAATTCAAAATATTATAAAAAGGTAAACAAATCAAAACGTATCTAGGGTATATGTACATATTATATATTTAAGTTATTTATTATTTACACCGTCGGTCGAGATTTATAATGTAACCGATCATGGAGGTTACACGTTTTGCTACAATTGGTACATTCCATGTCGTATGACGTCATATTGTGATCGGGCGGTTAGTCATTTGAACATTTCCAACCGTATCCAACACGCGCCACCAGCTGTATTGCCAAATTAGTCAGAGTGAAGTGTTTTCACCTGCATATTTACTCTAGTGAGGTAGTAAACATTTTGGGTTTGCATGAATATTTCTTCGAGATGATTCTATCATTACAGGTGGTCCAAAATGGAATATCTCAGGAAGCGCTATCTATAATTACATCACCATATTATTGTCCTCTTTTAGTCGATGAAATTGTTTTGTAAATAAAATGACACCCAGTCCCAGCTAGTGGGTTGTCGGTCGATCTCGCGATGTCGATATTGATATAATCTCACAACACAGATTAGCTCTTGAATTAAGGCCGACGCTCTCTAGCTTATATGGGTAGGTGTTAAGACAGACCTGACTAAGTCGCAAAATCTTAAAGAATGAGATAATGATATTGATAGCACTGAACAAAGAATTCCTTCAGCTGCGTTCAATTTTTGTCAGATTTGCACTATGTTACAATTAGATTTGAGGCAAACATTCATTTCAAATTATGACGTAAACGATGCTGCGATTCAAACTTTAAACTCGTTTTCTCGAAATCAATACAGTGTCACTTAGTCCTATGTAACTGTACACCAACCATATGTAAATATAAATTTAAAATCTTAAAACGGAAATCATTTTGACTGAAATTGTTTAATAATTGATTTTTAAATCGCTCTACCAATGAAATGATTTCACGTGATTATACAAGCAGGCATGGGAAAAATCATTTCACGAAACGATCAATTTGAAATCATCCATCAACATGCTCCTACTGTGAAATGCAATCTCGGCAACCCTTCTTGTGTAGAGTAACGCGTTCATGCGAAAGCGAGAAACAAAACACAAAACGGAAAAAAGTGACAGCGCACGGCAATGTTAGTGTTCACCAAATGATTAATTCTCCGTCGCATATATAGTGTTGTGAATGAAAGCAGAGAGGATCGCAAATGAATGCATTCTTTCATTCACAAAGATTCGTTTCAAAATATTCATTTGGTTGGTGATCTCTAATTGTCAAGTAAGTAGTTTACAATGTGCTTCGATATAACCGGCGAAAAAAAATATTTTTTAGAATGAAACGACGCTGTACTCAAAAAAAGATGCTGTTGCAAGTTATCCAGGAGGTGGACGGAAAATTCCTCTGTAAAGCAGATGAGAAGTGCGGGTATACGCAAGCACCGCATTTTTAAAATGCACCCTGCTGTCTACGCAGCAATGAATTTACCTGTACCGCCAAACCAGAAAACCGAACCAGCTAAGAAAAAATCGAAAAAAATGTGTGTGGACATGAACGCAGAAACAGTGTTGCTTGGTATCTTGCAGCTGGCCACGGTTGATCGCCTGCCATATTCTTTTCCGGACATGGTTGGATTTAGAACATTATTGGAACCTATCTGTAAAGCAGCCGGGATCACCACCAATCGCAAAAACATAGCCAGCTTGGTCGAAAACTCGGCGTGTACAGCACGACAGCTAATATCGGCAGAGCTAAAGCAGCAACCGCTGATAGCGATAGAGGTAGACGGAGCATCCAGAGGTAGCCGTCATTTCATTGGAATTAATGCGTGTATCGTTTTGGAAGGAAAAGTCATTGTTCGTAATTTAGGTAATATTTTCAAATGTGCCAATAACAGAGAGGTGTTTTTTTACCTGAATGGGCTGAAATCAGTAACGATGTGAGATACCTATTCTTAGAAATATTAATTTTAAAATTGTCGCAAGGCCTTTAATTAGGTAAGCAAACACCTCCCGAAAAGTCTGTACCCGTAATTAAACATGACTGTTGTGATCGGTTAGTATGTTGAACTTATAGCTATTATTTTTTGTATCTTAGAATAAATCCGCTTCATTGTATGTTTATACTTTCATTGATGATTTTAGCGATCAAAGAAACACTGGAAAGGCAAACGAAAGAGCACTTGAAATCGCTTATTGAAGATGTTCTGAGCGATTTTGGCGTTACTTTGAGTCAAGTGTACTCAGTTACGCACGATAACGGTGCAAACATGGTAGCCTCCGTCTCCGAAATGAAAAAGTCACTTGAAAGCTCTAACATCGAACTAAGCTCTCTTGTGGATGGATATATAGAGAGTGCCAACGACGAGCAAAACGATGTTGCAGATATTGATATTGAACACACTGATGAGCAAATCGAGACTGAAGATGTTGAGGAGACCGAAGATGAAAACGACGACTTCATTAATGGCAAAGACGGAGGCAACGACACTGTGGAAGCTTCGCAGGTAGTAGATCCGTTTGACGTTTCAATGCAGCAAATTCTCGACAGCGTGAGATGTTCTGCACATACCGCCCAATTGGCAGTTTTGGATGTGATCAAGCCTTACGAAAAGCGCATCGTAAAAATTCAAAAACTCGTTATAAAGTTGCGACAACGAGAATATTTGAAATTTGTCAGGCAACATGATGCAAACCTACCTCCTATCAGCAATAAAACCCGATGGAACAGCACTTATCTCATGTTGAAATGTTTGCAAAGGCAAAAAACATTCTTTAATATACTCAGAAAGTCTTATCCTGAAATCGGTAATTATAAGATGATTTATAATAAGACATCTATAACTGAATTAATAAATATCAATATAGAGAAATATTGCTATGTAGCAACTTGATTCAAATATTTTATAATTTACAGACTTCACATCACATTGGAAATTTATCGACAAGTTTTGCGAGGCATTTGAAGCGCCATTTATTCTTACAATGCAACTCCAGAAGCGACATGTTATTTTGAGCAACTTCTACGCATACTGGCTAATATGTCAGGCTAAACTAATGCGATGTGCAGACAATTGTTTAGCAAAAAGGCTATTGAAAGCATTTCAACGACGTTTGCAGAAGCTCACTGAATCTTTGCCTTTCAAGGCGTGTGTTTACCTGGATCCTCGGTTCAATTTTCTAGGATCGAAAAGAATTTCACCGAAAGATAAAGAGCTGGCACAGGTAAATTTGAATCATTCACTTTGAATAATTTTCTTTAAAAATTTCTGCTTTGTTGTGTTCAGGAATTTCTTGTTATGCTCCATAATCGGGTAAGTGGAAAAAAATTTGGAAACGATGAAAATCCAGGTAGAAGCATAGAGGAGGAAGATGAGCTGGAGACTCTTTTGGCAGAATTTTTCGACGAGGATTCTGAAGGCAACACATCGTTGGCGAGCCAAAGTAATTCTTCTGTTGCGCAAAAACTTAAAGCACTCGAGATTAGGGAGAAGGTACCGACAGTTGGATACGCGCGCCCAGGCTCATCGAACAGTCTTGACAATCCGGATAATTTTGATCTATCGTACTGGGAAGGTCAAAAATATACAAATCCGGACGTATACAAAGTGGCAATGATTGCCTTTTCTGCATCAGCTACGCAGGTTTCTGTCGAACGTAGTTTCTGTGCGCTGAAGCTGTTATTGAATGATCATAGAATGAATTTAACGGCTAGTGCAGTCGAAAACGCTCTATTGCTTAAACTGAACTCTGACCTTCTTCCTCAGATCGCGAAAATGGTATGCGAAGAAGATCACTAAAATTTGATCTAACTTTGAAGAGATAATAAATATTTCATAACGGATTTTCTCGTCTTTCGTATTTTCCTCAGCATATCACATATCTACATACAAACGGACATTAAGAGAAAATTCACCATTCCATAAGAAAACTCGACTTATCCTTCGGTGCAGTTTGTCAAGTTCGACTAATATGCTTGTGTGTGTGTGTGTGTGTGTGTGTGTGTGTGTGTGTGTGTGTGTGTGTGTGTGTGTGTGTGTAGTAGTAGTAGTAGAGTTGCGAGAGCATGTGTAGATCTGAGAGCGTGTATGTGTAAGTGAGTGGGTGTGCTTGCGATGATTATTCAAGTTCTATGGAGATAAATACGGATATAGAAGCCTTGAGCGAAATAGCCAAACTGAAGGCAGTCATTGATATTTTTTGTTTATTACACAAGATTTCAATATGTGAGCCAAGTGGTAGTTCAAATATGCGTACGGATGTACGATTTGTTTTAATCAATCCCCAGGATTATATATTGGAAATTGCTTTTCGACGTATCAAATTTTTGATAAATATGATTGCGTATGCAATAAATAATTTCAAGAGCAGATTTCTGAATGTTTCTCTAGATTATTGATTATGTTGTATCAAATATTGTGTATGTTATTCTAGTCTCTTATCCTTCTTTTATCTTTTATCCTTTATTACCGCGGAGTCGTAACATTGATTGTTCGAAAAATACGAAATTTTTAATTGAACACTTTTCATATATGCCATGTACAAACATGCAATTGCCTAGAAATAATTTCATAAAACGATTCCGCGCAAATTTCAAGCGGATTCTAGAGTAATATACTTCCCAATATTGATTAAAGTGTACATTTGCAGTATAAAGTTGACCTAACCCAATTGGAGAATACAATCTCACATTCATCTGTGAACTAAAAGTTGATTCACTTGTGAATGTTTACAGTACAATCTTCCGATTCAATTAACACAAACAGAATCACAATCTTCTTCATTCATCATAGTATGTGTCATTCTTTTACCTGTCTCACTTGTTAGGAAGTTCGTCTGTACCTACGCTCAGTTGCGTTCATTTGGAGAGTTTCGGTCGGACCGTGAATGAACGACTGGCTGCTGTCAATGCAATGAACAAATTCTCCAAGAGTTATGCGAATGAATGATAATTCCCATCCCTGTATACAAGTAATCATGCCACGTAACGCTAAACTCTTGCTACTATGCTAGAAACGCCTTCATTGATAGAATGGCTGTTTCTCAGTTCTAAATCGATGATAATGGGTCCTTGTTTGTGGACTAGCATCGGCATATTCTGAACGCACATGTGAGAAATATTGGCATTGACTATATGCTGCCTTTAGTGGGGAGAGTACCCGAACAGAAAATAATGCAATCATAACACATGTCGGCATTTTATCAGAATATTTTTTTGTTAAACCAGTTGTATTGTGAATTGAGGATAGTCAAATGAACAGATAGCGGATCAATAATTTAACGCAGGGCCCAATACGAACACATTATAACACTTGGGAAGTATGCCTGTTTTTATAACGGGGCGTTGGCACCACAATGCTTAGAACTCTCGAAACGTGCAGAAAGCTTTAAACAAAGCTATTCCCAGGTTGCATTTGCTGTATTTCTGTGCAATTTTGCTTCTTCTGTTCAACCACGGCAACGCACAGTGATGTTTTTGCCAAAATCGTGTGGTCAATTAATTAGGGACCATTCATAAATTACGTAACGCAAAAATTGCCCAAAATTGACTCCCCCCTCCCCCATGTAACAAATTGTCACAAATTTCTTTATCCCCCCCCCCCCTCTCCCCTATTACGTAACAAATTCCTTGAAAAAAAAATTGTTTCTTCGGCGAAAACATGTTACGTAACGATCTAGCTTACTCCCCCTCCCCCCTATGTCACAATATGTAACAACTTGTCGAACCACCTCCCCCCCTAAAAGCGTTACGTAATTTATGAATGGTCCCTTACGCCTAAATCGGTAAATTTAAGTCAATGATGTCTTCGGAGGAATTTATGGACATTACAAACCCTTTTATATGGTGTTGTAATTTTAATGATTATCTCCCTAAAAGCTAAAAATCTATTTAACAACTTTCGTGCAAGTACATATATTAACATAACGTGTTCAGAAAAGTTGTAGAGCAAGCTTTTGCCAACAACTTTGCTGAAAACTAAAAGTCTTCATCTTTTATATCTTCTAAATAATAGCTTGTTATTTGGGGATAACTTTTTAAAAGCCAATTCATTGATATAACTTTTTAAATGTCTTCCTAAGAAGTTCGATTTGTTCCATAAAAAGGTTTGAATGATCAAAGTGGACAACTTCTATATTACAATGATTTAAGTGATTAACCCGTCTAAAAGTAAGATTTAAAAAAAAATAGTAGAGATGATCTGATGTCTTTGGAAAAGTTGTTGAGATTGCTTTAGCGAAAAGTTTTAGAGAATGCACTGGTGTCTTCTTTGTACGCTTTAGAAATTATAGCTCGTTATTTTTGGATGACACCCAAAAATATTTTTTTTGTAAATATCTCTTTCAATTATCATTGCTACTAGTTTTATGCATTCTATGAAGTTCTTCCGATTGTCATAATACACAATTTTCATTAACGTATAATTTTTGCTATCTCGAATATTTTCGAAGAACAGGAAAACAGTAGTTTTTCTTAAATCTTCTATAACTCTATTGAAGATAAAGATAGACAAATCCATTAATTTCTATAGTGTTGATATAGCCATAGGCGGCTCCAGTCAGATGCTCAAGGGGGGTACGTCTCTTTGGTAAAATATATGTGATGCACGGTTGGGAAAATGGAATTTCAGTTGTACTACCTACTTTTAGTAATCCTGCTTCATGTTAATTTCTCAACAGCAACGCTGTATGTTTCAATCGCTTATAGCACAAAAAACAGACATACAAGCTAGAACAAACTTTTGCTGAAAACTTTTGCTGTGTAAACATTTAAATGAAAATACGTTGAAAATCATCATCGCATGCAGACTCGCATGGATGCATCACCATTGTATCCAAATTTGCACGCAACGCCCTTGTAGCGTTTGCTTGCCGATCGTAGCGCCGGGCAGTGGCAAGTTGCTACTTCCTAGTGGTATTTCAAAACGACAGTTTTATTTCTAACATATATTGAAAACTTTGCTTGTATGTCAGTTCTCAGTGCTTATAGTCGGCATAACACGAACTAATGACAGATTATCCAAAATATAAGAGATGAGTACACCAACCAATACCACCTCATTTTGTATCCATTTCTAAGCTCAAACTTACTAGTTTTAATTCTACTAGGGTAAGCACCAATTAGAACAGTAGGAGTTAGAATAGCATGAGATAATTTTAAGAAATTTGTTGGGCTCGCTTTAATTTAGTCCCCACGATTGATTTACCAAACTATCTTCGCTTTGTTAATGTATATTCCCTTTCTACTGCTGCCGATCCACTAAACGAGTTGGGCGGGGCACGCCCTAATGCAGCAACGAATTCGGTGTGGTTGATGATCGGGCGTAGTCAACTCTCCCCTCCAGAATTTCGTCAGCGTATTGTCTACAGCGCATACGTCGAGAACAGCTAAAGATAATCCGGTTGCTGTCTGTTGATTCAACCGGTTGCTGTCTGTACACTAACGCGCCGTACACGTACGTTGCGGGCCTGTTGCGTTGCAATAACCTTACCCATAGGCCAGCAGTTTCGGTCAAACTTTGGCTCGCCGTCAGCAATTGGTTTTGCTGGAGTAAACCACTTGGTTCTGAGTGGGTAGATAGTCACGGATCCACTGCTTCCAGAAACTGACGAACTTCGCCATGATCTATGATTGAGTTCGACAGTTCCATCTATGTATCGGACTGTCAACGAAGTGAACGCATGACTTCAGACCGTTTACTGATCCTAACAGAAAATGGTTGGGTGTTAGCACAGGTGATTCGTCGTTATTCAGAAGAATGTCGGTCAATGACCACGAGTTGACAATGTTTTCTACCTCGATCAAATGCACTTCGACGGTAGGTAGTCTACCCGATCAGCAACACATAACAAAAAGATTTCAAAACTATATCTTGCTTTGTTACTTGTTATAAATTTCTGTTATTTTAACTACTAACGAGAACTTCTTAACAACACAATATGTTACGAAAATTGCATTCTATTATAATCTTGCTATTTCATTTCGATCGGGCACTGGGTTGTAGCTAGCTTTAATTCAACTACACGCTGCGGATCAGACGGTCCTAAATGAGGCGACAAATTAAAGGTCCACTACTGGATGCGAGGTAAATTCGCTAGTTTCCTAAATCAGCTGCACGATTCTCTGCTTGATCACCTTGCTTGTAGTTTGGAAGCTAGTTCCGCGATCGCTATAGATGACAGCCAGTACTCCCGTCCTAGTCATGATGTTTCGAATTGCCATTACGCAAGAGCCGGTAGTCACCTTTTCTTCGAATGTCGTTCAGGCAAAACCAGAATGGGGCCGATATAATCCGCTCCCTTGTAGGCGAACGGGCGGCTGAAAGTAGACAAACGCTGGAGGTTACGGTTTTGCTCGATCGTTTTTGTACCACTGGCATTCTCTCCGGATCGCATGGTAGGTGGCGAGGAATACGGTAGCGTTGTAGAATTTCGGTGATGATTGTGGAATTGCTTAGGTGGTTAAACGTTCGTGAATGTTGGCAATGATCAGCTGTTTGATGTGAAGGTTACGAGGGAGAATGGCGGGCTCAACAAAATCGCGTTCGGCAAACGTACAGACTTTTGTTCTTAATCATCTTCGTGCAATCGTCTCTCGCAAAGTGATTTGCGGCTAGCACGATGATCTCATCGATATAGTCTTCCGACTGCGCTTGGAGAAACAAGTAGTCCTCCGCTTTAGATAGTTTTTGTTGCACCAGCGGTCCGAAGACACGATGTTCGTGTCTCGTAGAGTGCTGCAAGTTGTCGACGTACCGGAAAACGAAAGCCGTGCTACTCAGAAGAGTGGTCAATCTAGAATATTCTTGCGGCCTTATAACAGAATCCATAATTCTGGAATGGATAAGTACATGTGGACTTGTCAGTTTGTTGTCAGTTTCTTGAAGCCAGGAATCGAAAGCCACACATGTTCATTTTGTCCATGAGCTTCTGGTCCCCAGAACCAGCGAATGTCCGGTGATAGATTGGGAATACTGCGTTCCTTCATCATCGATGTTCTATTTCGTCGGATTTCAACGTCACTCGCCAGTTTACATCGACTCTAAAATTTCACTGACGAGAAACGCAACGAATGGGCGATATCGCCGGTGGTCGTATCTCAGCCAACATAACACGTCCATAGAATCTATCCAGAAGTACCGCTTGCTAACCGTGATGGACAGTAGACCTCTCCACATCAATGTTGCAAATATTCTTCACCGAACTAGTTCATTCGTTCATCATCGATGCGATATTCGTCGTGTCATTCACCCATGCCTCGAATAACGCTGCGCCGTTCGTCACACGAAAGCACAGAATCAGCGAAAATGAATAATACAAACAAACAAAAAATCCGAATCTGATGACTGCTGTTCGCTGCTTGTTCGCATCGTTGTTTGTTGAATTTAGCCATTCATGCAATGTTCATCTTCACGCATCGTTCGGATCGGCACACGAATGGCTTAGGTGATAATCACCACTAGCCATTCTTCGCTAAGGATTCTTCGTTCTTCATTCCTTCTGCATTGCGACCAAGAAAAACAAATTTCTTGTTCATTGATGGAAGGGTCAGAGCTTCATGACTGAAGTGGTGCAGAAATGCTTGCTATGTTCGGAATAGGATGAGTTTTGCTATAAACAATTAGTAGTACATAATGATTATTTGCTGATGTTTTTTATCAGATTTGAAACGGAAAGCTGCGTAAGCAAAGCTAAACAAATCAATCACATTTGTAAATCTGCGGATGTCTCGCGGGCGAAAACCGAATCAACACAATTATGAATCTACATACTAGACTATTGGTACTTCAAATAACTTTTTTTCTAATGATGAATTAACACTGGGTGATAGTTTCCTTGAATCTACGTTTAATGACAACAAATAGCAACCTTAAGACGATATACTCTTATATAATATAATTTCTATATCTATAGAAGTATAATCAAGCCACAAGTTTTTGACAAATCGAAGCATTCCGATTTCAACCAAACTTAGCAAATATAAAACTTTTGCCAAAACTGAACCGGTTAGTCTTATACCCTAGTATCAATTGAGGTTTTATCGTACTTTTATAGCCACTCATAACATTTAAATTGCACTTGTAGCGTGCTATAAAACTTCAATTGTTGCTTGTAAGCATAAGTTTTTGCACCATGAAAGACTATTCTTTAGCTAAAATAGCAGCTAATATGGTTTTAATTTCAGCAAAATCTAGCATGTTTTCAATAAAGTTGTACAACAAACAAAGTGCTGAATATGTATATCTCACTTGACATGACATCAAGAAATAAAATTTGGATATATTCTATTAAGGGGCTACACCACTGTAGAGCACGCCAAACATGTCATAAAAATCGACACAAAATTAATTAAAAAAGCTAAACAATAAAAAAAATCCTACGTACGTCGCTGGAGAAAACAATTTTGAATATACTGTGAAAATTTCCAAGCGTTCAAAAATCATTTCCATATCAACATTTGAATAGGGCTAATCAGATTTGTAAACAAACTTTTGTTTTGCTGATTTCTCCTAATTTGTTATCATTTCAACACAGAAAACATTTGAAATTGATTCTACCAAGGATAAAGATGTTGATTCATGTGTATTTTTCATGAAATTCAACTCGGTAGCGGAATAATGAGCGAAATAAGTTTGTTTACAAAAGTCTCATTAGCCCTTTTGAAGAATTACTATGGATTTGTTCGAGTTACATTTGCGGCCAGCTCAAAAAAAGTGGCTTCGAGAAAAACGCGGTTAAAGTTTTCAGTACACACGAGATAAACATAAGAGGCATTGCGGTAGAATTGAAAATCTGAATATTTATGTATTGTTTTCGTCTTCCATGTTTTGAGATATGATTTTTAACATTCTAAAGCCATTTTTGATTAATAAATTGAAAATCGACTTTTTTTATTCTACAGTGCTGTGACACTTTAAAACCGTTTTTAGATAAATTTAGTAATTATTATTTAACATAAATGTAATCTCTGGACATATTAAAAAATATTTTAGAGCGCATGAGATGTTTAAGGACACCAACCACTAAACTATTTTCATTGGAAAGTTATAAGAACTTCGTCATCTTCGAATAAAGTGCCTGAAAGTGAAAACTGTTTTTTCCATAAAGAATATACAACTTTTTAGAAAAAATGGCCTGAAAATGCCAAAACAATTTTTTTAAATTAACAATTGTCACGACATATCAATTCTCTAGGCCAGATTTTTAAAGGCAAAAGTTTTCTTCTAAAACTTCAAAATTTCTTTTGTGGAGAAGCGCCTAAATAATTTGAGAAATGGACGGTAAAAATATCAATATTTTCCAATATCGCTCAAGTGTTCTACAAGTCATGACATACTATGAAGTTGAACGGAAATAAGCTTTGCTTGCCATAATCAGTGCTACTGGAATATTAAACAGAAATATTTTTAATGAAAAAGTGTTCATAACAGTTTTATAAATAAATGCAAAATGTTTACCGTGAAAATGCGTTCCGCGAAATGCTTTTTTTTAATCGACTAGTTTTGATCAGAAATGTGTTGATTATCTTGAAGCTTGAGTTACTAAATTTGATCAAGTTGTTTATTTTAAGTGGGTGAATCTTAAATGTAAGATTGATTGGAACTTGGTACTTCTAGCATATTTCGAAAATGTACGTAAATTTAATTGCTCCGACGATAGAGTAGGGGAACATGGGGAGACTTGACCAAGCGTAAGATTCTACATTTGGCTATATCGTATTCTATTTGGTTTTTAATTTTTTTTTTTAATTATACTTGTTTCGATCCCTTAAGGTAATTATAAATGTTTGAAATGAAAAATCCTTTCATCATAGAAAATATTCTGCTCGGGGCCGCCGTACACTAATTACGTAAGGCTTTTTTAGAACTATTCAACCTCCCCCTCCCCCCAGATAAGAGTTCGTATGATTTTGGTGAACTCCCTCTCCCCCTACATAAGATTTTATCATGCTTTGTGTAATTAAAAATCATATTGTTAATTCATTAAATTATTCGATAGCGAAAACGATACTTATTGAATTATTAAAAGAGAACTCAGGACAAAATTTAACTACACACCAAAAAATTATAAATTTTATCATTGACGTAATTGCAAACATGACACAATTTAACAAACCATAATTCACAAAATGACTAAACATTAAACATTACCGTGTTCCATTTCATTTTACATGAAACATATTTTCCATGCGCAATGACATAAAATTACACTTACTGTCATTCAGAACAAACACCATATGTGGAGCAAAATTACATGATTTACGAAATTCAATGTCATGTAAAATTAAAATCAAACGTAAAACTAAGTCATTTTTGATGCATGTATATGTCAGGATCAGGAGACGTAAATTTATACGATTTTTTCTAAGTGTGTGTATAATCATCTGCATAAATTTCATTTGCATCCTAATCTCGCTCAGTAGAAATTTCAGAATAAATTTTGGAAGATATTTAGAAACTCCGATTTGTTCCACATAATTTGCTTCGCTATATTCCACTTCCTTTGAATCTATTTCTTTGTGATGTAGAACTCAAAAGAATTTATAACCTCTTCTGGTGTGAATTTGTTCGGAGTTCCAACTATAACGCTTATCGTACGCATAGTTCCGACATGGCTATCTTCGATTTTCTTGAAGTAAAATACAGTTCACACTCTGGAACTATACGGCCAACAAGTTCTTTGACAATCACATGACAGAAATTTTTTCATATACCTTGCGGGTTTGAAGCGAAAGGTTGAAAAGAAGGACGTTGGCCTAACAACACGAAGGGTCTCAACACTTCTTAACTAGTAAAGCAGATTGTGACTCCAGTTCCCGATCAGAACAATGTACCACCAAGAGCCAAGAAATTTCTGTAACTGCTCCAAAACCATTGACAATTAAGCCACCCCTTACGTTGGCAACAATAAATTCCATAACTAATTTAACAATCATATTCTGTCGCTGCAAAACATTTCAATTTGAGGTCTGCGTTTCCATGACCATGATGTACAGTATGTGCTCATTTTGTTTGAAATATAAAATGTTCATGGCACAAATAAGAAATAGTTTCTTTTTTTACGAGAAGAATATTTTTCTTATCGATTTCATTTTTCATGCATGTTTTATGATATTACTTAAGAAAGGACAAACCTTCCCTCCCCCAGGTGAGAATTGGTAAGATATTTTGAAACACCCACTCCCCCCATATGTCCTTACGTAATTAGTGTATGACCCCTAATTAATAAATTTGCGTTAAATGATGTATTTTTTATCAAACTGTGGTACCTACTGTTAATGTTAACCACGTCACAAAAAATCTCACCTTAAACATCAATCTATCTTTATAGCACTAGTTAACAAAGTTAGCAGTCATGGTTGAATTCGTGAGATGTGCACACTGCACATGCAATGTAACCATTATAGCTAATCCCTAAAAGGGAATGCATTAAAAAATCGAAATTCAACCATTTTATATTTTTGTTGGTATCTAAGGATCTCGACAATATGGAGTAAAATAATTACAGCACGTTTTTTATGCCAAGTCTTTCCCGATGGAGGAACAAGAAGTAATATTTGTATTGTCCATATTACACCCACAACACACTGTTCATTCTACAGCTAATTTATTTTTAAGCAACCGTGCTGATTAAGCGATTTCGTCGTGATACTAGCAAAACATGCGCAATAGGTTAAATTATTGTGATATAACACCATGTACAGATTAAAATCAAATCTTCATCCAAAAGAATTTTGTTTTGCGAGTTTTATCACCAAACATGGGTTCAATCTCCTTTGAATACTTGACACACAAGGCTTCTAATTGTACTATATTTAACAAATATTGCCTTGATTCGGCTGTTAATTTAACCCATAGTTTTGTACTGAAGAATCAGTAGCCCATTGGCTTGTTCCGAACAGTACAACGCATCAGAATACAAATTTAGTTCTTCGCGAGCCATCATTCTGCGAAGATAAAATTGAAGTCATCTTCGGATCTTCGCCAATAGTTGTAAGCGATCATCGCTATGGTGAAGAATGGTTTTCTGAAGATTTATTCGTCATTCACTTCCTAGCTTCCTCGTGCAGTTCATTCGGTCGCTCGATGAGTAGCAAGGCACGAGTGTATGGATAAGGCATTCGGATGAACACGGATTGGCAGTCGGCTTCATTCGTGGGTGAATATCAACAGCAAGTTGAATATAACAGCGAAGAACGATGTGGGACGAATGCAGGTTATTCATATTCACCGTGCTTCGTCGCGATGAAGATTCTGAAGCAACATTGCTCCACATTTTGAAAAAGTTTTGAAATATACATGGGTCAGCCCAGATTTTTGTTCTACGTGTGAATTTAAGAAGTTTCGCCAAAAATGGCTTAATTTGGACATGATTTAGAGGTGTCTCCAATCAAAAATCGTGTTTTTGCTATGTTTCCATAGTAAGATCACTTATACTCTGATTTAATAGGCCCAACATGCCCACATATCATCAAATGTTGTTCCTTAGACATAACTTAACATGTTTTAACAGGTGAACATAGATCTAATCGCAATAGAAAATTTGATAACTGGATTTTTATATACAAAGTTTATCAAAAACAAGAAAAAATAGTAGTATTTTTTCTTGGTTTTAATAAACTTTTCTTGATGTCCAGTTTCGAATTTCAAACCCAGCTTACTCGTGAATCTTTATGACTTCCTGTGCGAGCTTCGCCTTGTTTTCCGATCAGTGCTAACAAGCATATCATCAACGTAGTGTTGCGCCGGGGCAAAATCTATCGACCCCAAATTTTGCACAGTTATTTGGAATCCCAAATGGGATCGAAAAAGTGCTGTGCTGAAAAAATGATCATTTTGCCCCACCCTACTGCTTTTAGTTGAAGTGCATTATTGAAATGAATTGTGTTGCTCATATTAATAGGTTCAAGTAATTTCGATGTTTCGCTATGTTTATTTGTTTGCGTAACAATGAAGGTATTGAACATTTGTACTTTCGAAAGCTGAAAAGGCTAATTTTTGTTATTACTTAATACTTTTTTTCCTTCGTTCTCTTTCAGCACTGAATGCCTATCATCGACACCAGAGAGGCGACTCTACCATCAAAACCCTAGACTTGCCACTTAACTACTGGCATAGTCTGTGAAATACTAATTCGTTGAATATGAAAATTATAATATTACTTATAATGTACTTGTGTGCTATCTTCGCATCTCCGAACCGTTCACTATAAATGAAAGTACAAAACTTCTGTCAGAATATATAACAAAAATCTACCTCACCAACAATTTGTGCATGAAGAGACACTATTTCAAAGAATCGTTCTATTCCTGCAGCGAAAATACGAATATTCAAAATGAATGAACCTGGAATCGCGTACATAGATTCAACATATTATCGATTGATCTCAATGACTGCAATATTCAATATTGTCATCTGTAAATATAGTTGAACTATGATTGAAGAAAATGTGGTATTTTTTTAAAGCTGGAAATTGATTTTTTCCAGCTGCATTATGTCAGGAACAGAAACAAATTGAGAACGAAATTGAACGAATCAATGTAACTTTTGTAAATCACGTAGTCGTCATCTATTAACAAGTTGAATTTTATTGGCATAATGCTAAATATTTTTCCTAAATTGTCATAGTGTAAGGACAATTATTGAAAGAATCGTCGACATTGTAGTGTTGACGTTGAACCTGCCTTACTCCATCATTCCTCATTATTGACGAAGGCACTCTTCAGCCTCAAACGTCTTATAACTATTGAGGTCAGATTATATCATATTGTGGGGGAATAGCACAGCTGTACGCAGCTCACCTGAGTTCGAACTACCACAACCGCATATAGTGTGTTAGGCTTTTTGCCACGTTCGGTCAGATTGGTCAAAAACGATAATACAGTAAGATTCCGTTTTTGGCACGTTCCATTTTTGGCATGCTCCCATGTTGGCACACTCCGATTTTGGCAACAAATGTGTTCCGTTTTTGGCAACATTCTTGTTGTACATAATAGGTCTTTTAAAAATGTGCAATAGATATTTTCTGTATCAATTGACATTACATTTGACTTTATTTCCAAACATGGGAGTCATATAAACCCTCAAAGGGGCAAATCATTTTTTTAAAATTTTGTTAAAATTGTCTCATAGCTTCAATACATTACTGTGATAATTTTGAGATGGGCAATGTTGTTTTAAAACAGCGTTATGCATTTAAGGGTTAATTAAATTTTACACTATACGTGTTGTATTTAATTATCACAATAAGTATAGAAATTTGTGTATAACATAACACAGTGTCAGTGTAACTAGTGTCTGACGGAATCAATTTTTATAGTAAGACCCAGAGTCTGTGCACTTTAGGAGTCAATAAGACTATTTCTGGAGAAAATTTTCCATAGAACCTTAGTAATATTTCGAGCCTCTTTCTTTTTCGATTATTACGACGTTATTACAAAACTTGGCACTAAATTTTCAGTACATGTCGATAGCTGACCATGGTGCGTCCCAAAGCCGTATTTAGGAATATAGAACTGATAGCCCCAAATAGTTTGATTTAGCTTTATGATGTCTTTGGTAAATTTGTTAGTTTTTTTGACTATTTTTTTCAAATGAATGGAATTAGAGTGGTTCTTGTGGTTGGGGTGTTCAAAGTATCGACTGTTTAGATGCGTGAAGTTTACCAGCTTAATTCCCTACAATATAATAACACAAATGAATTGAAGCAAGTTTGCTGAATAAATAAGGCTATCTATAGTGGTTAATTTGTTATGATTTGTTTTTAAAGATTTAAGGTAGGGTGGCTCTTGAAAAATAGGGTTACTTACATTATCTTTTGATGTGTTAATTTCTCGCAAATGCATTGTTCTAGATATTTTTGGAACTTTTATTGGAGATCATTTTCACCGTAGCACTGATGTTTCAATCCCTTTTGTTTGGATAGTTGCAAGTGATTTATACAGGTTTTCTTCAAACCTAATTATCTTCAAACATTGCAATTTGATTTTCAATCTATCAATTCCATCTAGAAGATCGACGATTGGTTAGTTAAAGAGATTATTTATTTTTTAAAAGAGCTATGTTTTTTAAACAAAATTGTTCATTAACATTCTCGAAAGAAAAGATAACAATCCCAGGAGCGAATGTCATGATAACGTTTATCACATTTTGAAACTTTTTTTTATTATTGCATATTTTCGAAGATTTAGTCATAAAGCATATATTTCTAGATATATTTTTCTAGTCTAGTCCAGTCTACACATACTCAGCCAATAAATGTAGGGATCCTGGAAAATTGCAGACATTCATCCACAATTTTTCTTGTCATTATTAATGTTTGTGGCACAAATGGAATATGAAACAAGCATTAAAGCGGCCAGGCCAACTGCAGCGTACAAAGATGATTCAAAATTATACGGCAATCAAATTATTAATTTAATGAAGAATTTAATCAACGGATTATTTTGAACCTTGAATAAGGAAGAAACGTGGACAACCGTACACAACCGTTTCAATTTGATGGGGGTTTGATAAATCGTTGGGAGTGACTTTGCTAAGAGGGTTAATGTCACTCCTTTGGTTTCAGAGGTATTTAACCCTGCATTGACTAATGAGCATAGGTAATGGCGCCTTTACTGCCCATAAAAGCATAAGAGTCACATATTGAAAAACAGCAAGCCGAGAAAAATGCTGTTCAAGATTTACATTTTCATTGAGCCTTATGGATGGGACAACCATGTTTTGGTATTTTTTTCGATACTTTATAAACAAGCCTGGTAATCTTATTTGTGCATTGTGAATCAGTGGAGGTACAGAATACAATCCAACAGATAACTCATTTTCTACAGAAATCCATATGAGACTCTTATGTTTTTATGGGCAGTTTACTCGCTCTTTATTTCGAGATATATTTTTCATTACAAACGTTAAAATTCATTTTCTCGAGTATTTTTTCTATGTCATGTAGCGCCGTCTACATAAGTTATAAAGTATAAATATCTTTAGTACATGCGTTAAAAATATCAAACAAACAACTTTGCCGAAGAAAGTTTTTTGATAGAACACTTTTGTCAAAAGATTGAAATGATCTAGATCAGTTTCTACTTATCTAGATCAAAACCAAAGTTGTCAAAATACTTATCATTTCTATCTAAGAAACTTTGCTAAAGACGCTAATCCTCCAGGATATATACCAAAGGCGCTAGAGGTTTTAAGCGTCGAAAGTATCATTCTGCCCCACCGCACAGTGGGAAAAAAGTATCAAAAATGCGACTTTACTTAATAGCTTGACAGAAGGCTAAGTGTCGTTATTAAAAATGCATACTTCTTAAATGAAAATGTCTGGGGAATCTATTGCAGGTATTTAAAATGACCGTAAAGTACGCTATCATGCCGTTTTGCCCCAATTCCCGTTTACATTTGAGTTTATGTTCAAAACTGAATATATAACTCAGAAGAAAGTTCAAAACGGCTGACAAAAATTAATATTTCTTATGTAAAAAAGTCCAGGGAATCGATTGAAGATAATTAGAATAATCTCACGAAACGTATACACCCATTTTACCCCAATCCTCCGCAAAACTAAAGTTTGGAGTTAATCCTGGCTTTCTATTGTGGTAAAAGATTATATACGGCTGATCAAAAGTGATGATTCTTATGTATAAAAATCCAAGTTATCGTTTGAATATAGTTAGACCGGTCGCCCGAAACATATGTTCCCCTTTTTACCCCATTTCCTCCCATAACTCAAGTATTAAGTTAAACCTGGCTCTTCATTTAAGAGAGGCTGAATGCGGTTGATCAACAGTAGTATTTCTTATGCAAAAAATTCTGGGGAATCGATTGAAGATAGTTAGAATGGCCGCACGAAACATATGTACCCGTTTTACCCCAAATATTCCCATATCTCAAGTGAAAAGTTAAATCTGGATGTGCTTCTCGAAAAGAGGCTGAGGGCGTTTGATGAAAAATAATAATTCTTATGTAGAAAAATCTGGGGAATCGGATGGAGATAGTTGGAATGACCGCACGAAACGATTGTATCCGTTTTACCCCAATTGTTCACATAACACAAGTGTGGTGATACACCTTACTCAATATTTCAGAAAAATGCAGAAAGCGGAAATCGATTGAAGATAGTTCGAATGACCGGACAGAACACGTGTATCTGTTTTACCCCAAATTCTTCCCACAACTCAAGTGTGAAGTTAAACCTATCTGTACTACTCTTCTAAAGAGGTTGAATGCGGCTGATGAAAAGTAGTAATTCTTATGTACAAAATTCCGGGCAATCGATTGGAGATAGCTAGTATGACCGCACGAAACGTGTATACCTGTTTTGCCCCAATTCTTTACGTAATGTATGTGTGAAGTTATATCTAAATCATCATTTCAGCAAGAGGCTGAACGCGATTTTTTTCTACATAAAAATCACTATTTTTCATCAGTTGCATTCAGCCTCTTTCGGAGAAGTATAGCCAGGTTCAACTTCATACTTGAGTTATGAGAGGAACTTAGGGTAAAATGGGTACACATGTTTAGTGCGGACTTTCTAGCTACCTTCAATTGATTCCCTGAAGTATTTAACATAAAAAATACTTTTTATCAACCGCCTTTAGCCTCTTTCTGAAATGTTGGGTAATTATAAGTTAACACTTGTATAAGGGAAAGAATTGGGGTGAAACGGGTAAACACGTTTCGAGTGGTCATTTCAAGTTTTCTCAATCAATTCCTTGAACTGTTTTACATAAGAGAAACTACTTTGGTGAGCCGCTTTCAGCCTCTTGCTTAAATGATTAGTAAGGTATAATTTCACAACACATTATGTGAAGAATTGGGGTAAAACGGATATACACGGTTCGTACGGTCATTATAACTATCTTTAGTTGATTTCCCGGAAGTTGGGAAGAATTGGGGTAAAACGGATGTACACTAGAGTGGGACATGGTTATATGAAAAAAATAAAATTTCGCTCCGAGTTACTTTTTGGGTCCCATTTAGCTCCCAGAACAACTCTGCAAATTTTTAGTTCGGTCGGTGAAACTATATTTTTGCGCCCATGGTTTGAAGTTTACATGGGATTTCGTATGGAGAAATCTACTTCTGCAAAATAATTCTTTCAAGAGTCGCCCGTTATCTCCTAAAAATAAATAGATGACTGATTTTTATAGGAAATTTGTCAAGGAAACAAAGTCTAGAAGACCACGAAACGATCTGATGCTTGTGGAAAAAGTTATTAAGCAAAAACCGATTGATGCCCTGAAGATTGATGAAAATTTCACTTTTCATAGCATCACTGCTGCTGACGGTCGAATAATATACAAAATATTTAACTTTCTCTTATTATGTACAAAAGAAACCTCAATTTATCCCCCAACACCCTTGCGAAGTGGCCAAACAGCATAGATAAATGATTTAAACATATTAAGAGAAGATCAAAACAAAATTGCATATAATTGGACAGCCAACAGCAGTGGTGCTAGAAAAAATGAATATTTTATCAATCGTCAGAGCATCAATCGGTTTCTGCTTAATAACTTTTTTCTCAAGCGTCAGATCGTTTCGTGGTTTTCGAGACTTTGTTTCTTTGTTAAATTTCCCATAAAAGCCACATAACGATTTATTTTTAGGAAGCAATGGGCGACTTCCGGAGGAATTATTTTGTGAAAGTTAGTTTTTCCATGCAATATCCCATGTAAACTTTAAACAGTGGGCGCAAAAATATAGTTTCAACAATCGAGCTAAGACTTTGCACAGTTGTTGTAGGACCCAAATGGTACCTGAAAAGTTGCTCGGAGCTGGATTCCATTTTTTGTCCCACCCTAATGTACACGTTTCGTGCGGTTATTTCAACTATCACCAATCGATTCCTCGGAATTTTGTATATAAGAATTACTACTTTTCATCAGCCGCATTCAACCTCTTTCCGAGAAGTACAGCCAGGTTTATCCTCACACTTGAGTTTTTGGAAGAATTTGGGGTAAAACGGATTCACATGTTTTGTCCGTTCATTCCATCTATCTTCAATCGATTTCCTAGATTATTTGGCATAAAAAATTACTTTTGACCAACCGCTTTCTGCTTATTTCTGAAATATGGAATAAGACGTTTCACCGCGCTTGTGTTGTGTGAATAATTGGGGTAAAACAGGTACAAACGTTTCGTGCGGTCATTCCAACTATCTCCAACCAATTCCCCAGATTTTTCTACATAAGAATTACTATTTTTCATCAACCACCTTCAGCCTCTTTTCGAGGAGCGTAGCCAGGTTTAACTTTCACTTGAAATATGGGAAGATTTCGGGTAAAACGGGTACACATGTTTCGTGCGGCCATTCTAACTATCTTCAATCGATTCCCCAGAATTTTTTGCATAAGAAATACTACTTTTGATCAACCGCATTCAGCCTCTTTCTGAAATGTAGAGCCAAGTTTAACATTATACTTGAGTTATGGGAGGAATTGGGGTAAAAGGGGTACATACGTTTCGGGCGACTGGTCTAACTATATTCAAACGATACGCTGGATTTTTATACAAAAACAATTATCACTTTTAATCAGCCGCATATAGTCTTTTACCGAAATATAAAGCCAGGAATTACTTCAAATTTTAGTTTTGCGGAGAATTGGGGTAAAATGGGTGTATACGTTTCATGAGATTATTCTAATTATCTTCAATCGATTCTCTGGACTTTTTTTTACATAAGAAATATTATTTTTTTCTTCTGAGTTATATATTCAGTTTTGAACATAAACTCAAACGAAAAGGGGAATTGAGGCAAAACGGGCATGATAGCGTACCGTGCGGTCTTTGTAAATACCTGCAATAAATTTTTCAGACCTTTTTAGATAAGAAAAACCTTTCCTGGTAAACGACATCCAGTCTTTTCAAAAAAAGTCGCGTTTTGGGTCCATTTTTTCCCACTGTGCACCGTACGACGTCTGAATTTGAAAAAAACATTAATAAAATTGAATTTGCTTATTTTTTCTTTCATCTCAATGCATTTCAAATGTGATTGAAAATCCTTGAGACATTATTGAAATCTTTAATTGAAATTCTAAACTTAAAAATTAAGGTTCCATTTTTGGCACGGTTCCGGTTTTGGCAACTGAAAAAAATAAAATTGTTGCCAAAATCGGAATCCTACTGTATCTAATATATCTATTCGATAAAAATGTACCAAAAGCAGCTTCCGTTTTTAGTCGGTATCTGGACATTTACAATGCCACCTATAGTGATGGAAATCTAAATTTTTTTGTCCATATATTTTGATTCCTACAGTATTTTTAATACTTTCACATGGTTGTATAATTTGGCTTAAATTTGAAAAATAAATCTCAAGGAGGTGGCATAGATGGCTCCCTGTTGCTGGGGATCATTTTTTGATCATCCTACTCTACAGCAATTCATACCTGTTCAGTTAAAGGGGGCCTCTTTGCTCAGATGTGCCCAGGGGCCCCGGGTGGTCTAAAGACGGCCCTGCATATTTGGAATCTATATCTCTATGTAATTATCTGTCAATTCTGTCAAACTCAGTAGTGCTCATGAAGCTAGCGGCTGAATTCCACTTACCTTTGGATATATTTGTCTTTACAAAACTTAGATGCTTGTGTACACTATGGTTATACATTTATTATTATTCTACTAACTCGTTTTACTCGGGTACGCACTGGAGTAGCCCGCCGCCGTCAGGACATTCTGCTGAAATAAAATTGAAAGTACGCAGTCCATTGCCGAAGTCGGGGGTGCATTGGGTTGGGACGGCGGCGTCCCCCACGGGTGCCGTGAATATGTCGAAAATCAATAATCCATTAATTATAGACATGTGAATCAGAGCGCCGTGCCGCCATGTGATATTGATTGAGTTCCGATTCGTTCGGCAAATTTGAACCTGTCGCCGACCGACCGACCGACCGACAACATGTGGTCGCAGGTGGTAGCGACGGGTAAGTCCGCGAGAAAATGTTTACTTAGCACGTCGGTCGGTTGGTCGGTCGTCATTGTCGTCGTCGTAGAACGCACAAGGGCCGGTAAAGGTCGTTTCCGTCGCGAGTTAGACGCTGTACGCGTGATAGGGCGTACTTGCTGCAAGGGTGGGTCAAGTTCAGGAGGATATATCCCGAAAGAACTATCTTTATGGAAACGAATGTGCGATGGGCAAACAAAACTCACACGGGTCTTGGTTGTTTGCCAAATTCGTGTACTCGATCCGAGAAAAACTTTTACTACTGCTGATTAATAATGGAAGAGTAATCAAACTGTCAGTAATGGAAGATGAATAACTAATAGACGTTAGGTCGGGTTGAGTAAACTAGTCTATTGAGCAAAGCACAAGAATTATATTTACGGTTTAGTACTGGAAGTGGACACGGGAAATGTTTTTCCCATAACCTTCAACATGACATAGCTTGCGTGATGGGCATGGATTTGTAGAGCTGAACAACCAATCGTGGATCGATGATCTCGTCGTTTAGGAATTTCTTCATCAAGCTGAACACCATCGTTTGGCTGCCGGCAGTGAAGAGTTCTTGACAGCTGGAATGGATTTTTCACTTTACATGATGTTAATTGTTTGGGTAACTAAATTCTTACCGATCAGAGTTAGTGGATTCGGATTTAATACTCTGTTCCGCAGCATCGAATTCTTCTGTTTGTGACGAAAATATTCGTAGAAATTGACTTTCATCTAGGTAGTGCGATATGGAGGTGAATTGAGTTGCCACCAATGTGAGCGGAACCTGGCTACCTTTCTGCAGAAGGTATTCAATACTCGAAATCAGTAACGATTTTCCCTCGGAGTAGGTAGTTCCTTTCCCAAATTCATCTATCAGTACCAACGATCTGGAAGTAGCGTTCTGTAGAAGGTTAGACATTTGATACAGTTCACCCATAAACGAGGACTTCCCACTGAAAACCGATTCCGGGTAATCCAGCCGACTGTAGATCGAATCCAACAAACCAATGGTCGCTGTTTGCGCTGGAACAAACGAACCGATATGTGCAAGGTAGCAGATCAGTGCGAGTTCTTTCAGGTAAATTGTTTTCCCGAGGGGATCTTTTGATGCCAAAATGAACACAAAATTCTCGTTTGTTCCTCCGATCTCAGTATCATTAGGACGATAGGTTTTGAACTGCTCCAGCAGTGGATGCCGACCAGCTTTAATCTGAAGAACTTTTTGTTCGGTTACGGTTGGTCTGGTGTATTGTTGGCTTTCGGCAACCGAGGCAAACGCAAGCAGTACGTCCAACCTGGCAGCCAGATTGAAGATTTCGAAAATCTCAGGAATTACATGATCGATGAAACGAATCAATTTTTTAAGCATCGCCTGTTCTCGATCGTGCATAGCTGCCAATAGACTACCAAAACGAGTGTTGAGTTCCCGGCAGCTATCGTTCTGGAAGTACACTGTGTTGTCCGATTGCACCAAAAGATTCATTGAAGACCGCTCGAAAACAGTTGAATCTCTCAGATCTTCTGTTGCGCTGGTACTGAATACAAAGCCATACCCAACAATGAAAGTAACATAAACATTACTCAAATCGATCGGAAGATTTTCAATATCCAAACGAGAGGTATCCATAATGGTCCTTTTAGTTTCATCGAAGATGTCCCGCATCCGGTCCAATTCTCGATCGACGCCGTACTTCACTGTGAATTTGTTATCTTTATCATTTAAGTCCACAGTTTCATCCAAAGTGAAAAGAAGTTGCTTTAGAGTGTTGTTTGATTCCAGAACGAATCTCGATAACTTATCAATGGGAGTCCCAATAACAGTTTGATCGCTTACGGATGCACACATTTTGCAAAGTAAATAGCTATAGTAGATACTCTTTTTGAACGACGCCCAATCGCAGTTCTTTGCTGTTTTAGTCATAATTTTTCGGTAAAGTGCTTTAACATTGCTCAAATTAACGATGAGATTTCTCATTTCTTCAACAATCTCGCTCCTGCTGGAGTCAGTCAACCATTGTACCGTATTGAAGCGAAGTTCTAGCTCGGAAATATCTCGGATAGGTTGTTGCATTATGGTCATTAGCTCTACCTTTCCAATACTGGACAAGCATCTATTGAATAAGTTAACTAGGGAACACGAACTGGCTTCCAGGCTTCGTTTGAACCCGGATGGATGCAGGCGTGAGTTGAAAATTTGCAGCGCCTGGCAGGTCAGTTCGTCAATCATCAGCTGGGATTCGGGAGCAAGTACGTTGATTCTGGTCAGCGCATATCCATCAACCTCCGTGGCGTCAAGCAGCTTCAACAGACAGGCGACAGCGTGAATGAGCAATTCCTGTTTGAAGGGTAATACGCTCTCCCAGAAGAGTCGCCGTTCGGGATCGGATGCCCGCGGTGGCATTCCCGGTAGGTTCGATGCGATAATTTTCGTGAAACTAGCTTTGATTGCCTTGGGGCCAAAATCACAGATGCGGGCCTTTTCGAATGGTCTAATTATGCCCGTTCCGAGTTGTTGCAATCGGATGCAATCCGGAAGTTCTAAAATTTCGGGAATATCTTCAATAAACTCTCGTGAACCGGAGACTAAATGAAATACGGGGCTATACTGGCGGATCAAGTTTCTAACCAACGCAAACTGGGGTCTCGGTTCAGCCGCCTGCTGAATGGCGAACAGTTCCATCTGGTCAATGTCATAGTAGGCTGCGGCTAAAGTTCCCAAGTTCCAGCAGAGCGAAAGGATTTTATTCGCTTGAGACGTGGTGCGGTACTCCGGTTCATTCATTCGGTGCGCTAGGGTGGGTCAATCTAAAGGGAATGGCAAAAGAGAAACGGAGAGAGAGAGAGAGTGAGGGGTACAATTCGTGAGCAAACTGGTTCCAACAAGGTAAATAAGTAAATACGCGACGAAACTAAGTCATTAGGGTTTTGTACGCGCGGTAGTGCGTTTCGATTCGACCCTGAACTTCAGGGATTTTTTCAGCTGAATGGAAGGGTTTGTTCCGGCAAACTCGGTTTTAAGTTGCGCATTAAGATTATTAGTGCTCTGGGTAGCTTGCCATGATGAATCCATTCACCGATCACGGGTTGCCCTCATTGATCACTTATATCTCGCTACGGTATTTTTAAATCAACATTTAACAGAATCGACAAAGTCAAACGAGTTAATTAAATGCGTTCGTTATGCAATTTTGTTTGAAGCATAAAGAGTTGCTTTCAACCGACAGCCCTGCAACTGGACACTGCGATAAAAATCAATCTCATGTAATTCACATGAGCGGCACATGCTAATCATCTGCGGCCGGTCATATTTGCATTGCTCAATGGTTGCTCTTGTTTAGTTTCACAAACAAGATAATCTACTAGCGAACTGGTCACGATCGACGGAACTATATCGCGTAGTCATTCTCTAGGATACGCTCGCCCATGGAGGGCTTTGTGTTTTTTCAGATGGAACTGATTGAAGCTTTATGTAATGAGGATGACTGTACCCGGCTGGATAACGTGTCTGTCATCTTCGCAAACATGGGCGGTTCGTTCCAGACGTTGAGTCACGCATCACTAAGTCTGATTTTTGTCGAACCGGATTCTGTGCGTTTCATCTTTCGAAGAAGCAGTGACTGAGAGATTTACGGAATTCCGATAATCTTGTTACTGCATCGTCTATAATAGAGGTGTCAAATGCGCATTTTTGAGTAGGTATACGGGAGTTAAACGTATTTTGTATGTTGATTATCCCTAGAGAGCCAAATTGGGTCAAACCCGAATTTGTTAATAAATTTGCATGTACTTACTTTAGTCAAGTTTTATTTTTGTGTTTCGGTTTCCCCGCATCAGTAGCTGGCTATTAGCAAGCCACCAAATATCTTTTTCCCGTATAGGAGAGATCGGGGCTGGTTGGCCGAGTTTCGCTTTCGGAATTTCTGAACGCATTCTGGTTACACTTTTTGAAAAACTATTTGCGCTGTTATGAAGATACAACCCTTGAGCATTTGGGAATTTTTTTATTCATAAAACAAATTCAGGGAAAAAGTTATTAACAATCAAAGACGGAGGGAAAATCGGCCAACCAACCCCAGGGCTGGGGTAGGTTGCCCGAGTTTGGTAAAATAAGTGAAACACACCAAATGCATCAGTGGAGAACGTTTATTAGTGAATAAACGCTTTTAATCCACCTAACAGTGTGATGAGACATTTCTTACAACTTTTATCACTCTCTTCGGATATTATGTCTTTTGAGAACATTTAGAACTTGATGCTTCGCGATGTTTTTGATAAAACTTAGGGGAATATGGGGAGACTTGACCAAGCGCAAAATTCAATTTTTGGCTATGGCGTCTTCTATTCCGTTTTTAAAAATTTTTCAAAAATATTTTTATACTTGTTTCGATCTCTTAAGGTAATTTTAAAAGTTTGCAATGAAAAATCCTTTCCTTAAATAAAATATTCCGTGATTAATTAATTTACATTAAATGATGTAATTTTTTATCAAACTTTGTATGGACATATCTACTCGACTACTAATTACTATTAAAGTACTAATATATCATCATATTCCTTATGAAGCAGTGAAATGATTTTACATAAATTGGAAGCATTACTAGCATTTGCATGACATTGAAAGCAATAACTAGTGTTGGGGAGACTTGACCAAGTGGCAATTAGCTGAAGAAAGATACAAAATTCCTGATATTTACTATGCCTTGGTATCTACTGTTAATGTTAATCGCTCCATACAAAATCCCACCTCAAACATAATTCTATATATTTTAGTATTATTAAATAAAGTTAGCAGTAGTAGAACTGATTTCGTAACGTGTGAATATGCAATGTAAGCAGTACAGATAATCCTTAAAAAGAAATGCATTAAAAAAAATCGAAATTTATTGAATGCAACCCTTTTACATTTTTTACTGCTAGTTAAGGAGCTCAACAATATGGAAAAAAAATAATTACAGTATGTTTTATGTCATTATTTTTTGTCATGATTTTTCAAAATTCTCTTGGTCAAGTCTCCCCAGGCCTTGATCAAGTCTCCCCGCAGTGGGGAGACTTGACCGAAAAGAAACGATCACAGAAAAGCTTTTGTAATTTTTCAAAAATTATATTAAAAATTCTGCAAAAAACATGAACACGCATAATAACTTGCAGATTATATCTCATTGACTTTTGAGGAATTGAAGGCTTTTTAGAGATTTATGCAGTTTTAGCTGAAAACCTGGTCAAGTCTCCCCATGTTCCCCTACTACATGCGTTAGTGACAGAACTCAGAGAATAGCTCAAATCAGCATAGGACAACATCAGTGCAAGGAATCTCAAATGACAGTTCAAAACAAGTTAAACGTGTCAGTATTCGGATAACTATTTAAGGTCCATCAATAAAGTAGAAACTCCAGATAATCTTAAATGACGCCGTCAAGAAAAGAAGAAAGAAAACGGATAGGTGAAAACAGAAATGAATGGAAACGCATTGTATATTGATAAACCATTTTTCAAATAATTGATGCATTATATTCAGTTTCTCCATTTCAGTATTCTTATGAACTTTTTCCATTTATTCGTTTAATCATTTCATCCAACTTATTAATTTGACAAAATTCAATTCGTTCTTAACTTAACTTTTTTAATATTCTTTAATTTTTCTTTTTTATTACCACATCAATTTTATTCTGTTTGTTCTTCTTTTTATTCATTTTATCAATGCTATTTATTTTTTTATTCCAGTCATTTTATTCATTTTGTTGAAATTTTATTCAGATTTATTATACATTTTATTCATTTCGTTTACTTTTTTTGTTTGGTTTGATTCACTAATTTTATGCATTGCCTTTATCTCATTGATTTAATTGATTCCATTGATTTTTGATTTCACTGATTTCATTCAGTTCATTCAGTTTGTTCAGTTCCAGCCAGTTCATTCAGTTCGTTCAGTTCGTTCAGTTCGTTCAGTTCTCAATTCGTTCAATTCGTTCAGTTCGTTCCTTTAGATTAGTTCGATCCTTTCGTTCAGTTCATTCCTTTCGTTCAGTTCGTTCAGCTTGTTCCTTTCGTTCAGTTCGTTCCTTTTGTTCAGTTCGATCCATTCGTTCAGTTCGTTCCTTTCGTTCAGTTCGTTCAGTTCATTCAGTTTGTTCAGTTCGTTCATTCCGTTCGTTCCGTTCATTCCGTTCATTCCGTTCATTCCGCTCATTCCTTTCGTTCCGTTCATTTCGTTTATTCAGTTCATTCTGTTCATTCAGTTCATTCAGTTCATTCAGTTCATTCAGTTCATTCAATTCATTCAGTTCATTCATTTAATTTATTTTATTTATTTCATTCATTTTATTCATTTATTTCAGCTTGAGCTTGAGTTTGTCCGATCACCCCTGGCTGCTACTCCGTTATCGATCTGAACTAGATGAAGTTCCACAGGGAATCAGTAGATCATTATGCTTGGGAATAGCGAAACATCTTTCAATGTGCCATTCCTTGTAATCCTGAAGTCTTTTATTGATTAAAATCGACGCCGGCCAGGCCCGAACGTAGATCGCGGAAGGAAAGGGAAGGAATTTTAGTTCGATACTTGCTTTTGCTAGAAGCCGTATAACCTACTGCGCACTCCATAAGTATCACGGGAGGAGGAGATATTTGTTAGTAAAGTGTAGAAGTTGGATTTTACATCTTCTTTGCCGACGCCAGATAGGTGCCTCCACTATTTGGACTAGATAACGATCCATCAACTCATTGATCGGGGACCAACGGCCGTACTTCCCTTCCGAAGGAAGACATAACCACCGATTTTTTCACCTCAGAAAAATCTCAACGACCTCGGTTGGGATTGAACCCATACCAAGTGGAATGAGTGGCGGTCACGCTTACCACTCAATCACCGACACGGCACCGTCGGAAACGTCTAAAACGTAAACTTAGCTCACTAGAGGCCAAACCATCGAATATGTTCTCAGGGTGTCTTTGGAGGAATTGTTTGTATGAATATTCCCCACAATCTGATAACAATTGAAATTAGGCATGGCTTACTATGATCGACTAAAAATATTACCAAATTCAAAATACGGTGTGAAAGTCACAGACCCGGAAACTGTACACTCAGATGCTGACAAAGCCTCATTGTCTTATCATGGATGATGAGACTTACGTCAAGGCGGGGCTACTCTCAGCACAAGCTTGATGTTTCAAACCTTCAAAGTTTGCCAATGATTTGGCAAGCGATCTGCTCATGAGGCAAAAGGAGTACGCCGTTCCTGACTACCGGGACAGTAAACGGGGAGATCTACCTAAAGGAGTGTCTACAGAAGCGGAGTTACTTTCGTGCCCAAGGACATGAACCTCCCTGTCCCAACGCACCGGAACTAAGGCTAATCGGAGAATACTTTTTAACTTTTTATACTGACGAGGTAGAAAGTTGGTGTCTTCGATAATGTTTTGGAAATGCTCGTAGTGAAAAATTTTGTTAGAGAACTTGAGCTTGTAGAACTAAAGGTTATCGATTTATAAGGCGTTTTCTATGGCAACCCCCTTAAATATATATATTTTTTTAAATATAACTTTTATCATTTTGACTTTTCGTGCAAACTATGTTCAAGACAAATATGTAGGTATCAAAATCGCCATGGCCATGAAACGCTTTTAAATTTTATTAGTAATTCAAGTTAACTATTTTCACGCAAATGAAGCACCATGTGGTGTGTATTGCCTCATAAACCAGGATATAGAAGTAAGTGTTTATGTTCCATTCCATCCCACCCCACTACGGAAGACCAAAGCAATTTTGATCGTTTTAGCCATCCAACTCCCAATACATCACAATATTAATACTAATAAAAATCAACGGAATGGTTGACACGTGAAGATCGCATTCCTTATTTTGTTTTTATTTTACAACTTAAATAATTATCGAATATCCATGTTTGGTTATCCACATAATTTTGTACGCAGCACAGTTGTCATGACATTTGCTGAAGATGAAAATGGAGCTTAAGCTTACGAAAGTTCTTTTTTAACAAATTGGTCTACCTTATCTTTAACAAATAAGTGAAGCAACGCTAAAACTAAGATCCCCGTATATATAAACAATGGAAAAATTAAGGTCAAGCTACATGATCTGGTGCCACTTACTTGGAAAGGAGCTATTTAAAGATTCATGTAGTGTTTCAGAGACGTAGATGAAGTCCATTACAGAGTACACATGGAGAAACTACTTTCAGGATATTTCAAATTCTGTTTTTGTAAAAGGAATACGAGGAATACGAATCACCCTTTCCTCCCAATTGGTCCATGTAGTACAAATCACAATACGGTAGTATCAGAGCACACACACTTTGCACATGTCAAGGACACATCCATACGTGCCAGTTCTGCGAATAGATTACGGACAATCCTGCTCAGAAACGGCCAAGGAAAGCTCATCAACGAAAAACAAGTTCAACAAACAGTCTCCGCAAACAGTTTCAAAATTTGTGACTGTAAGGGCAAGAAGCTAGGGAGAACATTTGATCGCGAACATCAAGGGTATCCCACACCAAATTGCATCCCGGAAAAAATCAATAGAAAATAACCCAATGGGTGCGTTCTCTTGGAAATTTGGGTAGAACTACTTTTGAGTGTATTGTTTATAGTTCACACTGTATTTTTATCGTTGTCAAATCCTCAACGTTGGAAAACAACTCGGAATCATGCAGTCAACGGTGAGTCAATGTGATGAATCGTTACTACTAAATTCTGAGCATCGAACGGAAGGAGAAATTCGGCCCGAATGGATGTTCTAATTGGGATCAGGATCACAAACCTGTAGCGAAAGCGTTTAAGCGGAATTCCAATGCTTCGGCCAGGGATGTGGCCAAAACGTTGAATCTTTCTTTTGTTCAGAGAGCCAAGCACTGGGCGGGACTGCATACTGATATAATGCTGGTATTATGCCAGAAAAGGCGAAATATAGTGCTATTACTGTGCAGAGATTGACAGCTCGTTTTTGCAGCACTAATGCTATTATATAGCACCAGCGTAAAAATGTCAAATTTAAAAGCCCAATATTGGCACTACTAATGCTATTAGAAAGCTTCAGTTGATTGTCATTGTCCGCCATGGATTTAAAACCATTTCTTATGTTTCCTTTCGGTATGGCGAGCAAAAAGGAAACATTTCAAAATAAAATATTCTATTTAAAACTATAATTGACTCTTTTCTAATGCATTGTAATGCATATCCTTAATCGGTTTTCTTTCTCACATGATATGAATGTTCTACGAAAATCACCTTTAGTAAGTCTCGAACTGAGGTCCTCGTCCTTCACGGTAAATGCGCTGCGTTTGCTGCCTGGACTATATAGCATATGTTCGATTGAAATGAAATATGCCGAATATAATCTTCAAGAAGAGTTGCATAACGAATAAACCCACAGCATGACAATAGCCTTATATCGGCTTTCTTTTTGCTCTATAATGGCATTACATGCACATGTAAAGCTTACATGCTTTAAAGATCCTTGAAGCATGTACGCGTTATATCAGCTTTATATGCGCATATAGAGCAAGCGATAACGCTATATTTTGGCTGTGAATTTATACATTATTGATGTTAATATAGAGCTTTATTGCATTGTTAATGCTGTAATGGAGTTTCAATGCAACATTAGTGCAAATGTATAGCCAATATAGTGGAATCGCTTAATGCTTATGGTTACTTGGGTATTTTTATCGAAAACTAAACCGATAAATTACATAATCATCTCAGAATCCAATATCCCAACAGCTAGTTGCCTGATACATGCAAAAAGTATCAGTAACAAATTTGGTATATATTGATAACAAACTTGAATAAGGGCAAAGATGAGCCATTTAACTTCATCGATATATGCCAGATTTAACTAAATACCACTCGGCTGTGTACGAAGAAGTATGTTGTCTATGCATCCGCCCGGGAAGTAGAGATTGATGGTGTAGTCTCCAACAAAGGCCTTAATTGCGAAGTATGGGGTTTCCTGCTCAAGAACCCTTTGTTACCAACCCATCTTTTCATCATTCGTTTTGGATTTGGTGTAGCTTTCGCTTAGTGGCAAAGTTGCCACATTCACTGATTTTCTTGGATTTGCAAAAACCTTCGGGTTTGTAGATTAGAAAAACATTTTCTTATGATTCACTGGTAAAAGTACAGAATTAACAAGCGCAAACTTAATACTAGTTAATAAAAGAAACTATCTAATTAAATTCATTTTCCAATTTGCATTCGTCCTAATAAGGACGGTTTGTAGATAACTATGTTGATACAAGACGAGAATCTTTTGAAACAATTCAAACCTTGCCGACGATTGTTTTTACTGCGTACATACATATGATCTTGCCCCTTTCGCAGCTCACACCGAATGAGTACGCTTTGCAGCCTTCGATGTTTTGGTGGCATTTTTAGTTGCAGTTACTACCGCCTTTTCAGTGACTGCGTTTCTTAGCCTTTGGCTTTTTGGCCTTCTCACCGCAGCCAACGTTTTTCTTCTCTCCGGTGGTAGCCGATTTGATTGGTCGTCCGATGCAACTTCTCACGACCACGCACGTCTGTTATGCACTGCGTCTTACACACGTCTGGCTTTGAGAAAAGCTGCGACACCCCTATTTATAGGTTTTATCATTAATATTGATTCTCATTTAAAGTAGTTTTTGAACTATTTAAACAAGTTTTATACAGCAAACAACGTATCGGTAGCAAGCGTTGAACGTTTTCCTTCCGATTTATGAAACAAGATTGGCAATCCGTTTAGTAGAAGAAAAGTTATTAAGGTTCAAAATGTACGTAACGCTTTCGCTAATATGCACTACTATCGCTTTCTCGCTCGTTCTCGTGGCGTGCATGAGTCTTTCCTTTTTGTCCGGCTTCTAATGACTTAACCAAAACTAATATGCCGGCTTTCCCCACCAACTGCTCTCGTCAATCAACCCAATACGAATAATCATAGGAACAAACATGTAGTGGACCTATATATAAACTTTGCATTATTTTATTGTTCATTTGCTGCACCATATTGACGGCTCTGTGCGGGATGGGCTGAAAATTTTCACTTTTCCGAGTCGTTTTCGAAAGATTTTTTAAAACAATATTTTTCCGTTGATAATGAATGTCCTACATATTCCAACATTTTATACAACATTGGTACAAACATTTTCAACAAAATACCGAAGAAATTGATTAAATCCATTCAGTACAACAAAAGATATAAGTGTTCAAAATCTTACATCATTTTTCTTTCGAAATTTTGAAAAGGGCCCCTATATTGAAAGGTAAGTCGTTAGTCACGACAAAATACACTGAAAAAAATCAGTGGGAACCAGGAAAGGTTTTTTTTAAATAACTTTTTTTCCTTAAAAGTGCCCGACTTGAATTTTTGACGGTAGGTAGGGAATAGTTACCTATCTTGAAACAAAATTCCATCCAAATTAAAAATGTTTTTTTTTGTAAATCGACTTTAAATTCTTAAAATCGAGTTTTTTCAGTGTAGATGTCGATGAAGAATTTTTTCAATATTTTTATTCAAAAATTTGACTAATTTGGTAAAAATCACTCCTGCAACATTTTTTGTAGGATTTGTCGTTTTTAGACTGTAACCATTTGAAAAAAAAAATTGGTAAAAAAAGTTTGACCCTTTTCAAAAGACAGTCTAGAACATTTTTGGAACAACAAAGTGGCTTTTTGTGACAAAGTTTTCATGTACAGAATGTTTCATTAAAATCGGAGAGGGTACTGCCAACATTTGTTCGAGTTGCCGCGAAATTGGTCAGCAACATGTCGAATTACACCAAAACTACAAACCAAATTTCTAGTCTAGCCACTGCTATGCAAATATGCACTACTTTCTAAAGGAAGCCTAGACTCAATCATTTCCAATGGGCGATGAGCTACATACCAACATAAGAAAATAGCAATTTAGGAATGAAATGAAGTTTTTTTTTAAATTGGAAGGTGTTTACTTCTGCATTGCCTCCTGTAATGTAATATTTATTGGTGAAATGTACCTCTCATTGATGAGCTGCTAGTTATTGATTAAAATAGAATTCAGTGATTATCAATGACCGATCACGAACACATGGCATATACCTAGGTAAATGATTCGGCGTAGGAATATTTCACCGAAGCTTCGTCATGTAGCGATCTGCGGCATCCGCTGGTATTTATTGCCAAATTGTAACTGCCAGTGACGAATATCTATATGACTATAGTACTATTTATTCATTCGTTGAGCGAAATTGACATTTACCGTTTCGCTATAAATATTTATCAATTATTTTGAAGTTCAACCATAGAGCGAGATCAGTTTTCGTTGGTCGCAACGTAAATCAAACAGTATGGTGACGCTAGAAGTAATTCCATATAGGAATGTTAGTTGATTGTCTGTTTAATTGATTTTTATTTTTCCTTCATGTGTTTTTTAATGTTTAAATGTATCGTACGATGGTGATAACTGTGTGAAACAAACATCATCAATAAATATTCTATTTGGATTTATAAAATATAAATAAAATGTTTGCAGTTGATTATACACCGGTAAATTGATATTCAATCAATTTACCGGTGTATAATCAACTGAGAGATGTATAACAAACCCAAACTACATTATTATTGTTCAGAACTCAGTCTCATACAGTCGTAATTCGTTGGTTGAACTACCATCGCTGTCCAGCTAATGAATTCGATTTGTTAGTTTGGTTAAGGTTCAAGTTACCTTTTTTGAGCATGTGTTAGTTTTGAACGCTGGATAGTATGGGTAGGAAAAATTGTGTTCAGCTTTGCCACCGGATTATACATTTAAACCTTTTAAAAACACTAAAAGAAGAATATCAGCCGATTTATCAGATCACAACGATTCAAATCATACAAAATAGCTGCTGGAAAAACTATCGGTTTCGCTAAATGGTGCTTTTGAAAAAGTGGCTGTGATTTTTTGTCACACTACCACACCGTGCTGGGGCACGCAACACAACAGCGCAATGAAAAAACCACAGCCACATTTTCAAAAGCACCATTCAGCTAAGCCGATGGCTTTTCCGGCAGGTATTTTGCATGAATTGAATCGTGATGATCTAATAAATCAACTGATATTCTTCTTTTAGAGTTTTGAAAAGGTTTAAATGGATAATCTGGTGGCAAAGCTGAGCACAATTTTTCTTACGCACACTACCAAGCCTTGAGGTAACTTGAGCCTTAACTTATATATGTCAAAAATGATCAAAGGATGGTAGTAGTAGTGGTGGATCACTAAAGCAGCCTGGTTAAAAAAAGACCCAAACGACGAATTGGTATTGAACATCAGTTCTGATTTTTGTACAATTTTTGGTTATAAAACTAGTTTTTAAATTCTCAGTTTTACCAATTAGCTTGACATTGATGAAATTAATTGGACAAAGTACTTACCTTTATAGTAACTATTCTTATAATCAATTTCTAAAATTTACTGGCTCTACTATAATTATGAAAAGTTATTCTAGAAGCGGGTACCAGAAACTGCACTACAAAAAAGTGTACATCCCGAGTGACATCGCTTCAGTGGCCAACACTGAAAATGGTCAGCGCATACTACGACGTTTTGTTTTCATTTATGCGAATCCAAACAAGATGAAAAAGAATCACAAAACACTACAAACCCACACGTTGAGTGATTGCAATACCGGGAAAATGCACTTGTACGAACATTTAATGGTTTGTATTGAATTTCACGCCGCAAGCGAAACTCCTCCACTAGCGCGCCGGCAAAAAACCTACGGAGTGGGTTTTCCACAGTAGGTGCCTATATGGACGGCGGACCAGGCACGCTGCTTTTGCAGCATGCACAGCACCTCGTGCGGCCTCGAACGGCCCGCTTGTTTTGTTTACATATTTTGCATGGCGCTCGGCTGCCTTGACTGTCGACAATGCCTGTGATGTCTGCTGCTGGTGGTCGTGTGTTGTAAAAAATGCACTCGCCTATTGAATATGGTGGATTGTGCTTGGTAGGTCAGTGTAGTGATGAAGTATACCGCGTCGCTTTTAGTTTCACTTGAGTTTCTTAGCGTTGTGGTCACGAACACAATGGAAGCAGATTGGAAGTAATGGAACCAAACAGTATATTGATTAGAGCGCATCAATATTTGAAATTTCCGCAGAACATTGCTAGAAACTTGTCATTTATGGCCAATTAAACCTAGGGAATATGAATGCAGTCAGATAAAAGCTGACACGGGGTTTGTTTTATATGTTTTATATTTATATGTTTTTATATAAACTATTGTACAAACTTAAAGCACACTCTGAAGATCATAAGAGAACCTAGGGGAGATGGCCCATCAATGGATGAACTATGTCAATGCCTAAGCAATTAACTAAAGCTTACTTATACATAAAGATAGGAAATCCCATAGAAAATGGGACAAATATATGCGATCATGGGCAGTACATGTCCTCTAATTGTATTTTTATGAAAGGCAGTTGAATTCCACAACTAAGAAAAATCCGTACATGTGAGTTGAGCCTCTATTTTTTCAAAAAAATATTCCAAGGGAGAGAGCCGCACACGAAAGCATTGCTGCCGGTCGTGGCATATATGAACCGAATTCATTGTCGTTGTTTGTGATTAAAAATATTAAAGAGAAGCAGAACCGCTCTGCTGACTGTACTAGGGGCAGTATTTTTTGCACACAGGCTGCCGTACAGTGCTGGGAGCCGTACAGTGCTGTAGCGAATAACAGCAGCATCGTAATGTAATGAGAATGTAGGGAAAAAATATTACAGCCGTAGAAAAGGTAGACATTTCGCATCCTTGGTTGCGATAGTATTCTTATAGGGGTGCTGCATACACACACACACACACACACACACACACACACACACTCTAAGCATCTGTTGGGAACACATTGCATGTTGACAATCTATGTAGTGAGATGAAAGTTCGATCAAAATAATATTCTTCTCGAGGACGAGGACAATTTATCATAGATTGAATTGAAAAATGACTTACATAGTCATGCACTTAGAAAATAGGCTACTCCTACTATTACTACTATACCGGCAAGGCTGGCTGTATTGACCCAATAGTTAAAATTCACGTTTTATGCGAAAAATAGCCAAAACTATACCTTTCGGTGTTGGAAAGTTCAGTTTAACTTAGTACTGCAATGCATATGCAAAAATATACATGAAAGGTTTTTTTTCCACTTAGATGTGCACTTAAAAACTGGCTTTACTATTACAACTATGCCGATATGGCAGGCTGCCTTGACGCAATAGTTGTAATTCACGTTTATATGCGAAATAATAGCCAAAACAATACCGTTTGATACAAAGTACAGAAAGTACAGTTTAATTCCCTATTAGAAAGTATATGTAAAATATACATGATCGGTTTTATTTTCATTTAGTTATACAGTAATAGTTGTAGCGAAATAGTTAGCGCGCTACCGTTATTATGGAGTACGCAAAGAAAAGACATCTATATGCAGTTTTATAAGTAATGCTAGAAATATTAAATTTATAAATTGATATACTTTTCTTAAAGTTATTTACATGATCTAAAACAACAAATTTCCATTACTATAACAACTATACCTACTATCATAACTATTGGGTCAGCTGTCCTAATAAACCAATAATCAATTGTTCTATTTGGCTGCAAAACTTCTCTGTTGGAATATGGCAAGGTTTCCAAGGAAATAGAGATATGTAGACTAAAAATTGTAGCTTTTCTTGAAAACAGAATCGATTAAGTATAGAGCAAAATTCTTTTCTATTGCTACACATAAGCTTTTCGATTTAAAAAATCATGCTTTTCGTTTTGTTGAGTTTTCCAGTTTTGGAATGCGAATAACTTTCATTGTACCTACTGAAAGAAATCGCTAGATTTTTGCTCTATCTAATCGGAAATAACAACAACAATTTTCTATTAAACTCCGTAATATGTACAAATACTATGAATAACGAAAATAATGGATTGTGTGAAAGTAGTAATTAACTGCACCAAGATTGGTCCGTGCTGTTGGACCGGCGCGCGGACATATAGCGGTAGCAACGCCTTATTTGATATTTACGAAAGGTGGTTATAATAAGAGACCATCCAAGTAACAATTGAAGTTTTATAGCATGCTACAAGTGCAATCTAAGTTTTATGAGTGGCTGTAAAACCTCAATTGTTACTAGGGCATAAATAAATGAAGTAGCTTTTTCGGAAATTTTCGACCCCTCCCCCTTTGTAGGATTTCGTCACAAAATTGGAATCTGCTCCTTAAAAATAATACAGCTTTTGCCATGCCCCCTCCCTCCGCTTCCGGAAGAAAAAAACTACTTTTTTGTATATTTCTTTTAAATACACATTCTTGCAAATTCGTTGATCACTGCTTTCATCAAAATTTACATTCGGGCCGTAAATTGTGCATAGAAATCAAAAATTTTGAGGGTAAAACTGAATGTGATATTCATTGTACTGTTCAGATATGTGCGACGGTAGGGACTTCGTGACAGCGTGTACCATCGCGAAGGGCTCGAGCATTTGTATGTTGACGTGTTTAATCGCATGTGCTAATGTGTATGTAACATCGCGTGTATAAATTATATTTTATAACCGTGTTCCTTTCGCATATTCGCGTGTGTTCTTGCAAGATCGCACGCGGACCGTGAATCTAATACTTAATTTTTGGTGTACGGCTCAGATGCTAGCAGAAAGTGAGATCTCCCATATCACTAGAGTTCCCGGTCACATCGCCATGGAACGTGTTGTCTAGTGGATATGAGCATTATTTTTTGATTGGTCCTACTGAATGTATGGACATAAGTTGCTGGGACAGAGAGTAATGGTATCCGGACGTTACCGATTCATGATCGCGCGAACACGGACGTTTGTAGGTTCGCGTTTGAGACAGTGCTTGACACTTCGTAAGTGCTAAAACGTGCACCTTATTACTGGGGTGTTATCAAGTTTGTGTGAACGCGGGCGTAGGTGTGCGTTGTTGATCGCGAAGAGCTTAAGCGTTCGTATGTTAACGTGTTTGTCACGTGCGCTCGCGTGCATGTGACTTCGCATGTACAAAACTGGATTTTGGAACCGTGTGGCCATACATAGATTCGCGTGCGCTCCTGGATAGTCATTCTGATATTTAATTTTCGGTGTACAATTCACATTCTGACAGGGAGTGAGTATCCCATATCACTAGAGTTCCCGGTGATGTCGCCATGGAATGTATTGTCTAGTGGATATGAGAGCTTTCCAAGAATAGAAACTTCCGGAAGTGACCGATTCATGATTATGCAAGTGTGGGAGTTTTTAGGTTCACGTTTGAGACCACGTTTGAAAATTAATAAGCGCTGAGACGTTCACCTTATCACCAAGATGTTATGTTTGCGAGATCGCGGGAATAGGTGCCGTGGATGGTCGCGATGGGATCAAGCATTTGTATGTTAACGTGTTTGTTACGTGTATGTGCCATCGCGTGTATAATTGTGATGTTATAACCACGTTGCCTGTATTCTTGAATGATCGCGCACGAACCGTGAATATGAGCCTAATTTTTAGTGTATAGTACAGATGGTAGAAGAGAGTCAATTTCCCCATAGAGTTCCAGGTCGTGTCTAGTGAGTATGGGCGTCACTTTTTTGATTGGTTCAACTGAAGGCATTAGTCTAGACTTTTAAGACCGAGGTTAGACTTCCGGACGTGACTGTAATTAGTCTTGAGGATGAAAGTTAGATTTTTTACAGAACTTCAGAAATAGATGAATAATTCTGGAAAAAACTGCATTCAATCCTATGTTATTCAAATGAATATATCTTTTTAATTATGATTCCGATTGGGGTCACACTAGTTTCATTTGAAAGGTTATTCGACGGATATGCCATTCGATTTAATCGATACAAGCCTTTCGTTTCGCTCAGACATAAAGAACGAATAATAAATCGTGCATTCAATTGAAATTATAATGGTCGAAGTGGCTGTACTTTTTTTGAAACAGTTCGAAAATATCGCTAGTGGTTAATGATTATCAAAAATTAGTATACTTTCCGAAAATGAATGTCTTGTTTTGTGTTTTTCTGCCTCGAGGTATGAAAAAATGTGATTTTTGATAATATGTCTGAAGGAGACGTTGTGTTTGATTACCCAGGTTTCGTAATATAATTTATAAATATCTCTCAGCATTATCAACAATTGAAAAAAAAAAAAATTCTGCTGAAAATTCTCTACATAATTTTTTTAAATGAATTTTCAGATAACGAAAAATTAAAATCAAATATGAATTTAGCGCCACAAAATTACGCTAATGTAAAGCTTTCATCAAATTCGGGCCATTTTTGAGGTTTTGTCCGACTTTTGTATGGAAGGTGAGCACTGTGCAGTGCTTACCGAGGTTAATCGTATTGTCGAACAAGGCCTTCTCAATCATTTGACTCTGATCTCTGTGAAAGTGAAAACCTTCAAAACACCTCGATTAGCTAATTAGATTGTGTTGGTTTATCAGCGCAGATTCGGAATATTTATTAACGGGATTATTTACCATCACGCATATTTTCTGAAGATGTAGCCATAGAGTGTTAATTACATGAAGTTCTTCTTAGTGTTGCGGTTGTATGACGGAGAATTCCATTAGTCATGGGGAATCACTCATACTCAAAACATATTTCCCTCAACATGTTGTTTTGATGGTTGTCGACGATCAATCCATACTGCCGAAAATATTTAGGGCAATTTTGTACCTTTCCATTAGCGGTGATAAACAGATTTCAGTATTGTTACCGTCACGCTTCACCCACGCGTGTGCCGAATAAATAACTCCTGTCTCTTCAACGCATATTTCAGTTCACCTGTAATGCAGCAGCTGATTCCACGTTTCTGACATCAGAAGTCTGTACCGCTACTGGCGTACGTTTACCGCATTACACGTCTGACCATCTGCTTCTTCAGGATGCAATATTGACAGACGAGATAAGGAGCTCATCTTGTTAATATTCTCACGCCCGTTGATGAGGTATAAATAGTGCACCGATCGCTAATTGTCGTATTCAGTGCCGTCTGGAGATTTAATCAGCACGATGCCTAAACTAATAGTGGTGGTAGCTCTCGCGCTTTTCTGCTTCGGAGCAAGCTTATCGGCTTCCGCCGGGGAGGGAACCCCTTGTGGAGCCAAGTGTCCATCTGGTTTCAAAATAAGTAAGTTTGGCCGTGTAATAGTTTGGTACATGATATTATAAAATGGTTTTACTTTTTAGCATCGTGTCCGCCCAACGAAGTGTTCAAATGCTGTGCGGGATGCGTGCAGCCGACCTGCGGACAAAGAGATACCAACCACATCCAGTGTTTCCGTTGCCCAGATGAGTGTATCTGCAAGCCCGGTTATATTCGACTGGATGACCAGAAGCCTTGTGTACCGCTGGAACAATGTCCCTGATAGGAACGAAACTGTTTTGTACATTCCGATAAAATAAAATTGAATCGTAATTGAATAGTTGTTTCTAATCTTCTGTGCAAGTTCATATGTTCATATGTTCGGAGCCTGCGCACAGTAGGTAGCGTGGTAATAAGGAACAAAAAGCTTCGTTCGCCATCTGTTGTCGACTGGCTTCCCGCTGTAGTTCGTGTGGATCCAAAGCACGCAGTGTAGCTTTTATGCACTGCCGTGATGCCAAATTTATAGACATGTCACTGTTTAACATACTTTTGTATTCCGCAGAAATGTAAATACATTATTGATATTTGAACGAACATTTAAAATAAAATTGATTATTGTTGCAATGACATGGTTAACTCTAGAAACAAGTAACAGTTATTATTATTGAAATTTTCACAAAGCCAATTGTTTGGTGAAAACCTATATTCCCATGGCTTTAAAACTAAAACGAAAATCGTTTACTAGTTGGTGTGATGAAACAATTTATGCATCTCAAAATATCCCTAAAGGTGTTCAAATGTTACTTTAGTGTAAATTAAATACTATCAGAGCAATGTTTTTTTTAAGAGGCACCTAAACTTGTTGGATTTCTTATAAAATGGAACGCATGAAAGGTATAGTTTACATGTCCTCAGCATATTTGTTCAAAATGTATTGTTCTACCACTTAATTGAAAATAGTATATAGTTCTATCTTGAACCATTATATCTTGCAAAAATTAGAACCACCACCATAGCTAGTCGTCTATGTAGAGCTGTAACGAAAACCGAATTTTAATAATTTACACATGTTCAAAAGGTTTAAGCATCGCTTAAATAGAATATATTTCTTTTTCGAGAGTTGTCCTACTGGAGCTGTAGAGCTAGGGTCTCGGAAGGGCACCTCGCCAGAATCACTCACAACAATTGCAGACGAGATGGGAATTGTTGCCCACTAAATTTATTTTTTATTTGATTAAATTTCATCCGACCTAATATGAACTACATGAATTGGTTGGATTGGGAAAAGCCCGTTCAAGGATTAGCAGCTATCCTCAAATGCTCGCAAGCAGTGCGGATCAGTAAACTCCTAGGCGATTCTTATAATGAAACCGAGTTTTCTGTTTGTCTGTGCTATGATGTGCGAATAGTGATCTCTAAAAGACAAGGTGTTAAGTCTGACCGGACGAAGTAACAATTGATTGACTTCGAGAAAAACGCGTTTAAAGTTTGAATCGTAGCATTCGTGACATGATGATTGGAAAATACTTTTTGTTACATATTTCAAATTGGTAAAAGTCGAATAAAGCAGAAGTAATTCTGAATCCAATGCTATCATTTTTTGATGTTTTGCGACTTAGTCCGGTCGGACTTATCACCGACCAATTGAAATCGCCAATTCTCTCTCGAGTGAATCTCCATTTATTGTGTAATCCCATAAAATTGGGGTTTTCTTATGTTTGAAAGAAATCACAGAGCATTTGGATACACTGAAAGTTAACAACTTACGACTGCACCAATTACAGAAGGCATCTAGTTGTTTTTGCAGCTCTATACAGTCGGCTATGGATCGAATAATGCTTCGGGTCGTCAGCGTAGACAAGTTTACAACCCGTCTGGATAACAAAGCAGACGTCATTAAAAAATAGAATGACCAACAAAGGCCCGAGATTGCTCCCTTGTGGCATTCCCGAATGATCGGTAAAGCTATATGACTCACTGTTTCCTAATTTCACGGAGTGGGGCCGCTTTCTTAAATATGATTTGAGCCATTCAATGAAATTTGGTGATGCTTCCAGTCGCTCAATCTTTGCTAGCAGCAGTAAATGATCGACATACATACTTAACTAAAAGATATTTGTACATACACTGATAGGGCATTTTCTCAGCTTTCCAATGAAATCTTGTAAATAACGATATAAAGCATATTTTTTTAGATTAGAGTCTTTTAAGCACTTGCAAGTCGGTTACAGGAAAAGTATAGTAATGAAATTACAAAGAAATGAGAAGAGATAGGAATATGACGTCCAAGAACAAATCATGAATCGTCCAAAAACCCAACTTTTGGATAATGGATATTGCTATAATCATACTTCATTATTTCGAGAAAATTAGCGAAAACCTCCTCAAAAACACTAACTTTTAACTACTTTACAGTTAAAAGGTAATTAAAACTAATTACTTAAAAGATATGAGAACACCATTTAATAGGAAATTTTCTCACCATTCAAATGGAACTGAAACATTTAAAATACAAAGTATACTTTTAAAATTAGAGGTATTTTAAGACAAATAAGTTTTTTACACAAAAAGTTCAATAACTCTGTAACGGTTGAGATTTGATGGTATGTGTAGAACAATTTTTTTCTCCAAATATGGCAGTCTATCACCCCCCCGAGAGATTCTTAACCATGAACCAAACACCCTGTATAACACTAGTTTACAAAATAAAAATAAAAATCTGAACTTCACTATTCGAACACCATTTCTAATGTAAAATTGCGTGCTGAATCCGAAAATGAGGTCCAAACAATTTACAGTAGAACAGTTTTCGAGTTACAGTCAAAAAATGATTAAAATTAAAAGTACGTTCAGTAAAATCCAAATATCTTCGGTTGTAGTGCATCGATATGAAATATTATTATGTTGAATTAAAGGTAATTAAATTCACTTTCAATCGTTAGAATATTTTGTTTTAAAACGACTTATGGTTCTGACGTCATTTATCAATATTTTCGGCAAGGTAAAGCAATCCTAAAAATTATATTTTATGGAAAATTAAAGCCTGCTAATAACCAATGAAAATAAGCACTTGTTAGTTTGAATCTGATGTAAATTGCGAAAGTTATTCATTTTTTTGTAAAATGCTAATTTTTGTGTTTCTCTGGGTCAACTTATTGCACCGTCTCGATTCCATTTTTTTCTAGGGCTTGTTTAATAATATATAAGAGACTTTCTGTCAGAATTTTGTTAAACAAGTAAATGGAAGAATTTTGAAAGAATTTAGTGTGTGGTAATATTCAAACTCGTTTATCCAAATGATTTAAGACTTCTGATAACAATAATTTCAGGCTCAACGAAATTATAAATCATCGAATGATTGCTATGCAATACTGCTTGTAATATTTACAAGTGTATTACATAAAATAACACTCTTATGATACAAAATTTGAAACGCTAGCTACTCAATTGGGTTTTGTACAATGTTAATACAAACTTTACGAATCCGTAGATATATGTGATACAACATACGTCAACTATTATAAAATTAATAATTTGTAAAACTTTTGATTTGTGTTCTTTCCTAGAACATCTAGCAGTTCGTGTTTTGAAACTATGTAGGACATCGAACAAGACTTATTTAAGATTTAAAATCTCAAAATCTGAACTTAACAATGATGTGTAGAACGTAGAATGTGTTGTAATTGCACTTAGATGTTTTACGCAATATATTGTAGTATGTTGAAGTTTTGTGACCCAGTACCGTAAAATCGGTACATCATAGACGCCAATATGAATCCAATATAATTTCAAATTATAAACTTCTAGAGTTTTAATAACGTAAAATAAATTGTTAGGATGTAGAACAAAACGTGACGAAGTGGGTGGATAAGTCATCATTCGTGAAGCTAGTGTCCGAATTTAGCATTTTGCAGTCACAAGCTTCCGATGTGTGTATCAAGGCATTGTAGAGCGTGCAGTTTACAATGTGTTTTGTACATATACGATTCTATACATGTAAATATTATGCGTATTTTTTAATGCCGAATTTTTTATGACATTACTCCACTGAGGCTGAAATTATTGTTACTTAAGTCCTTAATCATTTGGATAAACGAGTTCGAAAATTACCCCACATTAAATTCTTTCAAAATTCTTCCATTTACTTGTTTAACAGAATTCTGACAGAGAGTCCCTCATATATTATTAAACAAGCCTAGAAAAAATTGGAATCGAGACGGTTCAATAAGTTGACCCAGAGAAACACAAAAATTACCATTTTACAAAAAAATTGAATAACTTTCGCAATTTTCATCGGATTTAAACTAACAAGTGCTTATTTTCATTGGTTATTAGCAAGCTTTAGTTTTCCATAAAAATATAATTTTTGGGATTGCTTTATCTTGCCGAAAATATTGACCACACGCTCATTTTTCTTTAAAAAACGACGAAAAATTAAGAAAAAGTTCAATAGATTCATAAATAACGTTAGAACCAGCAGTCGCACTAAACAAAATGTTCTAACGATCGAAAGTGCATTCAGTTACCTTCAATTCAACATAATAATACTTCATGTCGATGCACTACAACCGAAGATATTTTGATTTTACTGAACGTACTTTTAATTTTAAAGGTAAAATTCACTTCATTTTTTCACTGTAACTCGAAAACTGTTGTACTGTAAATTTTTTGGACCTCATTTTCGGATTCAGAACACGATTTTACATTGAAAATTACCACTAGCTTATTTAGTTAAGAAATGCTGTAAACTAGTGTAATCGTATGCCGCTTTCAGGTCGGTATACACTGTGTCTACTTGTGTACCCTTTTCGTTATTTTTAATGCAATGTGAGGTGAACTGAGTTAAGTGTGTAGTTGTAGATCTATGAGGAAAAAATCCGTGCTGCTCGGTTGAGATGTATGACCTCGTTTTGCTAAGGAGAACATGTCCTACTGGGATCTCGAACAATTTGGAACCCGCACAAAGCGACGTCATGCCTCTGTAGTTTGCTACATTTTGCTCATCGCATTTTATGAAAACTGGGAACATAACTGATATTTTTCAACACTCAGGAAGCTTTGCTTGCGATAGCGATAGGTTGAAGATAATTTGAAGAGGAGCAGAGTGCACTTGCACATCTTTTTATAACAATAGTAGGAATTCCGTCTGGACTCGCTGATGCCGAGGACTTCAACTGTTGTATGCCAGCGTCCTCAGAAAAACTGATGTTTCGTAGATTCATGACGTCACAGGGAACATTGCGAAGGCCACATTCGACCTGTTTGGAGTAGGCCGAAACAGTTTTGAATACACTTGAGAAGTGATTTGCGAATTAGTTGCAGATGCTGCTTGGTGTGCTTGATGATTCATATGAAAAGAACATGGTAGAAGGAATCCAATTTTCCATAGCTTCCCATTCACGAAAGACCAGAAACGTTTAGGGTTCCGCTTAAGATCAGTTTGTTTCCTAGCACATGCCTGGAGTAGAGGTAACAGTTATACAACTTGTATTTTTTGCTTCAGAACTTCCACTTTAACATGGAGTCCCATCGATTGGTATAATGCCGGTGTGAAGTGGCTCTTAAACGCTTTAGTTCACGTAATCGTCGATTAGACCATGGTGGTTTCGGTCGTGATCGAGACGGGGAACATACACACCAAAAAGCTGTTTCAAAACAGAAGAAAATCTTTCTACTACAACGTCAACATCAGCTGCATGATTCAGAAGAGACACCCAGTCGATTGTCTGGAGTGTTGTGCAAAAGTCCAGTAAAGTTGGCTTTTGAAAAATCGAACTCTCTGTCTTAGGTATAATCGTCAAATACTATTCGTTGTGGGCAGGAATAAGTAATTAGAAGAGGAGGGTGATGGCAATCAATTTCAACCAATGGCTCGTATGCTTCCGAGACATTGCAGTTCAATGAAGCTTCCTCATTCACGAACACAAGATCCAGGGTACGGTTTCGATGGTTTGTTACCGCAGACATTTTCAGCATATTCAGCAAAGACATCCCGTCAAGTAAGGTAGCGCAAGATCTCGAGAAGACTGATTCGCAAGGGTCGGGAATAGTATAGCCTGAATGAGTGTTTCTCCAAAGAAGTCCAGGTTGGTTGTAGTCTCCAAAAAGAAAATGAGTCGATGGATGACCAAGAGAATACGTGATGTTAAGCGCAGATTCTAGTATCATAAGTACTTATGTTCACCCAAAGTTGTTCTAGATCGCAGCTCCTGCCCAGCTTTTGTTGATTAGAAACAGCGATGAGTACACCCCCACCACGTTTTTTCCTTGCACTGGTTGGGTCTCGGTCGTTGCGATAAACCGTATACCTTGGGCCGAACAGCTGAAGCGAGTTGATTTCATCATTCAACCAGGTCCCTGTTAAAACAACAACGTCATGTTCAACATCCGAAACCCTGATGAAGAACTCATCGATTTATGTGCGCAGTCCTCTAACATTCTGATAATATATTTGAAGCTGATGATGTGGGCCTTCTGATGGCTCGATATCAAGTGAACGGATGATAGCTGTATTAGCATCGACCTGCAAGGGGGGTTGGTTTTCATTGACGACAGCATCCGAATGCCATACTTCGGAGGAACCTATACACTCTTTGTAATTACCTGATAAAACAGGAACGTGTACTGTATGTTCTCCGGGCTGGCAAGTTGGCAGAAGACAAGCGGTATCGTTTCCATCACGAGTATTGTGTTCGTCGAGTGAACGAGTAGAGTAGATAGTATCAAGGTTTTCTACTGGACTATCAATCTATGGCTTGCAGCAATAGATTCGGCGATTAACTATAAATAGTAACATCTCTGTTGGTGCGTAGTATCACATATGGCTTCGGGAGGACATATACCCTCATTAGGGTTACCTGATGAAACAGTAGAAGTACCAGCGTAGTTTGCTAATTGATTATGAAGTTGGCAACTGATTTGATTAGCGTGAGCGGTTGACTCGAGCAGATTGTTTCCATTAGATGAAATGAACTTTGAGAGTGCATAGTATCTTCATTAGCTTCGGGGGAACATATATCCTCCTTGGCTGTACCTGGCTGTGGTTGCTAGATTTTGTAGTCAATCCTAAGTTTGGATTTCCTCAGTCGTTTCTGATGCAGCGAGCATTCAGCGCTCCATGAAGAATGATTAACATCCAAATGTTCAGCTTCAGTCAGTTTTTGTTGTGACACTTCGGCAGTTTACGCACATCTCGCTGGACTTTCATTAAGGAATTGAACGTCAAAGAATCCAATTCTATCAACACCTTTTTCGTATTATTTCTTTGTTTTGAAGATTTTAACACACGGATGACTTTAAGTTCAGCTGTCTCGGGCAGATTGTTTTGCAGCTTTATTTTTTCTATTATCTCACTTTCAGCAATTTCATCGCAAATTCCGACAATCTTCGGCTTCAAGGGCTTAAGTTTTTCAATTTCGTATTTTCCAGTAAACATGGTTTTAGCATCGTGAGTCAACACTGCTTTAGGCCAATTGCAGCAGGTCGTAATTCTGATTGTGATATTGGGTCTAGTGCGGGCGTAGGGACTTTACTATCGCGTGGGAATAGGCGTTTATTTGTGTGCGCTTGAGATCGCGTTATAGTGTTATAGCATTCACTGAATTATCGGGGTGTTTTTGTGTTTGCGCCAACTTGGGCATAGTTGTGCGTGGATGATCAAGATCATGACGTTCGTCTTTGTGTATCATCGCGAAAGCCGCGGGCGTTTGTAAGTTAAGGTGTTCGATCGCGTGGGCGTTTTCAGGTTGCGTGGTCGTTTGTATGTCGCGTGTGCTAGCGTGTATGTAACTTCGCGTGCATAAATTCGATTTTATAATTTGGTTTGTTGGAATTGGCTCATTAGTAGTCATCTTGTGCTTTTCTCGTTTAGACGTGCTCGACTTTTTCATTACTTGCGTGAAATTTGTTAAAAAAACTTGCGCGCTGGCGAGTTTTTCAATCGGTTCCACGATGGATGGTGGTCGATTCTGCTGCGGTCAACATGCTAAAACGCTCTCTGAGAGACAAAATAGCTTTTCAATATTCTGAAAAAAAATTCTCGAATAGCAAATTTTTCGGACTGAAGGATGACGATGCCGATAATCTACTGACAAACTTGAACCAAAGCAGAACAATAGCAAGCTATTGCGGCGGAGTGGAAGATGAAAATCCCGCTCATCTTCGTTCACAGAGATCTGACAGACAGCAATCTCATAGTAGCATACTGTCCTACGCAAGCCAATGCCAGTGATGCAACATCGGTTTCACTTCGAAGAAGCATCATCATCAAGCTAACTCGACGGCAGGTTCAATCATCATCGAATGCGACCTCAATGCCACACATCAAGTCTCGAATAATACTCGTAGCAATCTAAACAGCACTATATGTAGCGACGACGCAGGTGACGGCCACTACACGATCCTGATCCCTGAAGGTCCCACCCCTGACTATAGTGAGTAAATCTGTCTTCTCTAAAAACCGATTTCAACCGTATGACCAAAACCATCCAAGATCCACAGTCTCTCAGGTTATGATAAGCCATTCTTAAAATTAACGAAAATCTTTAAAGTCAACCCAATCCTCAATCTACCGTTGCTTTCCTCAGAGAACAATGATTTTGAACATCGACTGATAACTCCTGATGAGAAGGCTTCCGAGTTAGGTCGGCCCTTCGTCGGCTCACATAATCTGGGTAAAACATTACTAGTCCGCACTATGCTACAGTTAGTTAACATGCAAACATTGGATTCATAAGGACTTTTAGGAGGAAACGGAAATAACAACTGTCAGCCTGCATCAAAACCTCGAAAAACATGAAAGCCCCGGGTTTCGATATCATTTTCAACTTAGAAATCAAGCACTAAAAGTTAGTTATTTAATATTCTTACTTTTTTCTTCATTCAGTGCTCCCGACTTAAAGGGCGAACACGAAATTATTGCGACACATTCAACAGGGCATAACTTTTTTACCATTGGGTAAAAATCAACCAAATTTTGCACACTTTCTCATTAATGTGTATTGTTTACATGCTGTCAAACTCGAAGTCGTGTTTTTCGATTCAACGAAAATGGAGGTGAACCAACGCGAGTCGAGAGAACAAATTCTTTCCAAACACCTGGAATTTCCTGACCTGTCGCACCGGCAGTTGGGAAAAATGTTGAACATTCACCATTCAACCGTCTCCAGAGTGTTGAAGCGGTTTCAGGAGCGGATCCCAACATCTCAAGCCGTGATTTGGCTAAAAAGATCGGCATGTCGCAGAGCTACGTCCAGAATGCAAAGAAGAGAGCTGAACTACATACATACAAGTTACAGAACCTCCCAAACCGCGATGAGCGGCAACAATCGACGGCTAAAACTCGGGAACGGAAGCTCTACGAGAAGACGCTGACAAAATATGGCTGCTGTGTGATGGACGACGAAACGTATATAAAAGCCGATTTTAACCAAATTCCGGGGTTGGAGTTTTTCGCCGGCAAGAATGTCGAAGTTCGCCTTCAAATAACTCATTTGGCAGGGCATCTGCTCTTGCGGACTGAGGAGTGAGCCTTTCGTGACAAAGAGCACAGTAAATGGCGAGATCTACAAATCTGAGTGCCTCGAGAAGCGCCTTTTGCCGTTCTTGCTGCAGCACGACGAAGCTCCGCTATTTTGGCCAGATTTGGCATCATGCCACTATTCTAAAAGTGTCCTGGTGTTGTATGAGGCCAATTCTGTCCATTTTGTTCCAAAGAACATGAATCCGCCAAACTGTCTGGAACTGCGCCCGGTGGAGCGGTACTGGGCAATGATGAAGCGGGAACTTCGGAAGAGCAAGAAGACAGTCAAAGACGAGAAGGACATATTAAGAAAATGGAAAAAAACTGAGAAACTGGTACCGGATGACACTGTAAAGACTTTGATGGAGGGCATCAAGCGAAAATGCGTTCAATTTTACACTCAAGGCTCCATCGATTAACTTTTCTTTCGATTTTTGAAGTAAATATATGTATAAAACTACCCTAAAATTTTGGTTTGATTTTAAACATTATACGAAAATTGGCCATGACATTTTCGGTTTCGCAATAATTTCGTGTTCGCCCTTTAGCTACTTCCTCTCGTTTTGGAAGTCAGCCAGGGTAATGCTCAGGAAAACGGGGAAGGATTCTTCCTCTCCCAAAAGTTATCGTCTCTTCAGCCTTTTCTCAGGGTTATCCAAACTCTTCGAAAAAGTTATTTACCACTGTATTCTCATACTTTTCTAGAAAAATAATGTATTGCTAATGGAAAAGTTTAGATTTCAACGTCGATCCATCACTCACCAACTTATCCCACTTACCAATATCTTCTAAACGAACCAATCTGTCTCCAAAATCTTTGCCATATCTCCGCTCGGCCCTCGATAACGTCTGGCACGATGGCCTAGTGTACCAGCTTCAACGATACAATTTTCCCATCTTCCTGGTGTAGGACATTTCACGTCTCACTGAATGGAGCCGTTTGCGTTGCGCCGGATATTTCCGCTGGTGTTCCGCAGGGATGCATATTAGGTTCACTTCTGTTTAGCCTAATTACCTCGGATATACTCCTTCTCCCTGAAAATGAAATTTGTCGATGATACCGATATCGTCTACAACGGTAGAGTTATTAAATCGCTTACACCCAAGCTTCAACGAAAAAAGCGAATGTTAAAGTAATCACAGTTGAAGGCTTTGTATCAACACAGTAAATACTTATTCCCCACTCAAAACCTCCCAGACTTGCTCCGGCTGAGGATTGTTCTGTCCTAGAATCCACTAGAAAAGTATAGAGAGTAAACATTTTGCACTCCCTGTACAAACTTATGGCATATTCGTTTATGACAGTGCACTACACCGGTGTAGTCGGTGCTACACTCATTCAAACTTGGGTGTAATCAGTCTATCTCTTTCTTTGCCCTACACCGGTGTAGCACCAAGAAAAAACGAAAACGCCATTAATTGTGACAATACTGGTTAGAATAAAAAACTACTGCGGGGTGCACATAATTTTTTTTTCGTGAAATTTGCATAAATTTGTATTTTGTTTTGGAAATCTGTATTCTTTATCAGGTCTGTATTTAAATCTACAACTATTTAGAATACCGATAAATCTGTATAAATGGCACAAGAGAATTAGGTTCTTTACTGACACAGTTAACCTCACTTTTCTTGACAGTTCGCTTGTACTGTTTACATGGACTTAGAAACATTTGTGGACGACTAGATTCGCTAGACGCAAATCGTAAAAACCTTTCCATGTCCATGAGAAAGTCCATGTAAACAGTACAAGCGAACTGTCAAAAATGAACACGTAGTTCATTTGTGACGTCATCGTAAAGTATTCAATTGAATACAAACAAACAATACAAGTGAACTGTCAAGAAAAGTGAGGTTAACTGTGTCTGTAAAGAACCTAATAGTTGACGCTGCCCTCCAAAATTCTAAATCCAGCCTACTGTGCATTGTAACCTAGAAATCCTAATTTTCAATGTCAATTTTCATTGCCGATTTTCCGAAGATTTGAAATCTACAGACGTGAACGTTGTTCCCCAGTACCGATGCCACGGCGCAATCCAACGGATGAGGTAAATCGATTACCTTCACTGCTGCTCTTACTCTCGCACAGGCAGCATCATCTTTTCACACCCCACCCATCCCGGTGAAAAGGCAAAGCAGTTAACGAAGTGAGATTCTATTCATAAACGTTCCTAATAAAACCGGTTCTACTAAGATAATTATTATCTTTAATTAGATTCGTTTAGCATAAAATTAACTTTCTTTTGTGATGAAGGTGCCGTTTAGAGGCACGCTGGCTGTTGCTGTTCTGAGCCGAGCCACAACCTAGGCATATATCAGATATGCTGTTCCTGTTAGAAGGTAGTGCTACTTCGTCTGAGTTCCTGATGCGGGCAGTGCTTCTCTATAACGGTACCTACTTGGTGGTGTAAGCGTAGCAGTGCAGCACAAACGTTCTTACTAGGAAAGTGGGATGCTCGCGGGAACTTCCGCTGTTGCGTTTTTAAGGGCGGTATTCATTATGTTAGTTTAATATGTGGAACCTTCACACATTAGTACTACAGCAATGAAAAATATTTAGCCTTGTGGTAGAAAAAAATACTGTATGTGTCCGTAACTCCGTATCTTGGAAACAGAGTACATCTACGAGGGTAATATTGTGCACTACTCCTACGAGTTGCGAATATAGTAGACACGAGCCTCTCAAATCTGTTTTATAGTAGCATCATGGTTTGAGCCAAACTGCATTGCACAGATAGCTGCACAGGCCTTCTATACGACTATCCGTTTCGGATTGCTCTTCCTGCTAATGGATCAGGACAAAGACCGGTCGTTCGTTTTTAAAATAGATCCAATGCGCTAGCATCCAGTTCAGCGTTCAAGCGAAGGTGGGACTCTGTTAATGCGGCACTTCACCGTCCTGATGGGCTGTAAAGTTTTGACTGCAGGTTCGTATTACAACTAGAATGCCGGCCAAAGGCAATAAGTGTGTGTATATGTGTATGTGCGATAGAATCCTGAGGGCCGCTGTTGGACAGCTTGCTTCATATGACGTCTGCCTGGGGTATAGTATCGTTTAGATTCTTCGGCGATAATGCCTCCCGGAACGGGTTGCTGGAAAATTTTACAGTGAGTGTGCTCTAAAACGCTCTGGGAAATAGGTTAGATTATCTTTACCGTGCTTCTATTTAGCGAATGTGTGAACAGTGTGTAATCGTTTACCGGACGCAAACAAGATATGCGTTGGGTTTTAATGATCGTTTAATTTTCTAGGAGCTTTAACGATATGGAAACATATGAATTGATTTGTTGGGTTACTGCTGGTGAAACAGCTATGAATTAAGTACCAATATTTCTGTTGTTTGCATCGAAAATGTGCAAAGCTTATCTGACTGTTATCATGACATTTTATGAACATCAATGACCTCGTTATAGTTCTAATCATATTCTTACAGATGTGCAGAAATTGATAGCTCCAAATATACCTTATAAATTCAATTCGGCTCAATTAATTGAGTTCAAAAACATCTGTATGTGGAGGTTTTGGTCTCATCGGTTTCTCGCAGATGCCTGAACCGATTTTAACAAACTTAGTTTCAAATGAAACGTTCTATGGCCCCATTGCCGACACGACTTCCGGTTCCGGAGTTACGGTTAATAAATGCGGTCACATGATTTATAAAAAGTTAAAATCTCATACGTCCCTGCTTACATTTTCAGGTCTGGGTTACTGATGGCCAACCGAAGTCTCTTTGGCCACATTGACCACAATAGGCGCTTTCAGAAGCCCAGAACAATGTTTTCAACTTCGGCGTGTAGTATGGAAGAATTGTGCTACGGACTAGGTAATCCCTATTCCATAGTGCCATGCTATGATTCAATAGTATTCTCTATCGCGAACGAAACTTGTGCAGTATTAAACAACCAAAGACAACGGTCACGATACTCATTGTGCTTTCTGCTTTTGCCCGAGGCAGTTCGAATTAGTTTAATTCTTGCCGTGGTGATCTGTCGAGATGAGTAAGTCGCAGAAGTAAGAAATGGCGCCCCGGTCACAGGCGCTGGCTATTAAATTCCGACCTTTTCGCGTGTGCTCGAGCATTCGTCATGTAAAACATATGCTAAAGGTGAAAATGGAGGATAGGCTTACGAAAGTCACCTTTATCGAATTTTACCATGTTAGGCATTAAATCCTAACGACGTTAAAAAAATAGGCCCAGGTGAAACCATTTATTTTGCAAAATAACTTAAAATTTGTGGTTTAGTGTGACAACGCTATAATGAAGATACTCATATAACGGGTTTTCAATGAACAATGAGAATGATTTCAATACCCGTCTGTAATTAAAGTAAAGATCGTAATTTTTTTTCTCTCCAAGAGATTTGCTCTCTGGCCTCCCTAGAAAGGGGTTTGACTGTTTCTTTTCGCTCGGGTGTTCAATCGAAGATGGTATCGAAACAGCAAGCACTCCGCGAGAGTGTTGTACGGTTTTACGAAACGCATGGCCATCGTGGAAAAAAGTTTACGGTAGACCACTTTTGAGACGAAAACGTGCCCGTGAGTACAGTTTAACGCGGATTCTGGCATTCCTGAGCATGGAGCAGAAGGCCGGTAGCCGCCGTCTGGCGAAGATTATAACGAAGAAGAAGGAAGTGTTGATAAAGCTGTCCGACAACAAGGATGGAACGAGTTTGCGTGACACCGGCTGCAAATATCACTGCTCCCATACCTTGATTCACCGAAGCCTCAAGATGGAGGACATCATCTGTCGGAAGCAGACTCGGTCCTCCGAGTACACGAACCAGCCGATAGCGATCGTGAAATCGCAGTGCCGGTGGATGAAGAAGAACTACCGCGAGACGTCGTTCGTGCTGGACAACTAAAGTTACTTTCCGCTCTAGAAGACCCACATTCCAGGAAATGACAGCTACTATTACAGCGAAAAGTCGGCCACATTCCTCGAAGTAAAATATGAGTTTAAGCATAAATTTGAAAGAAAAAAAAGTTATGCTGTACATCGCCATATCGGACAGAGGGATTTCAAAGCCGCCGTTCAAGCCGATCGGTGTGGCCATCAATCAACAAGTGTACCAGGAGGAGTGTCTTGAGAAAATTCTTCTGCCATTCGTAAAGGAGCATCATGGGAACGGGAAGTACGACTTCTGGCCGGACAAGGCGTCTTCCCATTACGCCAAGAAGACGCTGGAGTAGCTTGAGCAGATAAGGATACCGTACGTGCCGAAAGAAAGGAACCCGACCAACTTGTCCCAGTGCCGTCCTATTGAGGATTGTTTCGGCTCTCTCAGAGCCCTAGAGTACAAGAATAATTGGCGGGCCAAGGATAAGAAGCAGTTGACCTCCAGGATCCGGAATTAAATTCGGAAGATGGACGTCAGTGCCGTCGAGAACTCTTGTGAGAGCATCGCGGCTAAGTTGCGTCGTATAGCTGATCAGGGCCCCTTCTCCAATATTCATAACCGTTTTTTGAAGAATACACATTTTGTTTTTAATAAAAATACTGAATCCGTTCAAAATTTATTTTTTGTTTTTTAACTACATGACTGAAAAAAATTTCATTTTTTAATGAACACCCGTTATATGGACCACATAGCAATGATCGGCTGCAAGACCTGACACCACGTTGGCTACTAAAAGATTAAAGTATCAATTTCATAAAACAATTAGGATATGCAGAAAAATCTTAATATTTAAGTAGACATTTGAATAGTTTTTCTTACTTGTTTGACAATATTGCTGAACATATTGTGAAGCCTTGGATGTAAAAAGCAAAGCAAAGCCTTGATACTACCTTCTATTTCGACAGACTTCCCAGATTCTCAATGTACAGAACAATTGAAGAGTTACAATCCCACTGATTGCTAACAATCCTTCCTGGCTGGATTTCGAACATACGACGGAGGTCATCATCGCCTTTGATCCGCCAGGCCAGGGCCAGTCTTGAATATATTTTCGTTTCAACTTAAAATATCAGAGAATTGAGTAAATTCGCGGGATACCACAGAGCTGGTAATTGCAAGATGCCAGATCAAGAAAATAGGAGTTGAACTGTTTCTCAGCATCAACAAATCGCCTGCCAGACCAGAAGATTTGAAACAAATTTGGCACTCTGTTCATTCGAACATCCTCTGGATATTTTTCAACTCATTTCGAATTAGCGTCTTCTACACCTTTTAATCGTGAAGTGTAGAATAATTTGCTACAAATTTCGGTGTGTACAGATGAGCCTGTTCGGAGGCCGCGAGGATTCCGACGGGTACCCGACCAGAAGGAAATAACACAATTATAACTCATGCTGATATTTTGTTACGAAAAATTTCCTATCAAATTTTGTTATAAAGTAGAATCCGTTAGGTGTTAAAATAACAAAAATTCTAACAAAAAATTCTCTACTGATATCAAATTTATAACAAACGTTGATAGCAAAATAACACGATCATAACAACTTGAGATAGCTTAAATGACCCCAACATAGCTTGTATTACTTATTGTATAATATCAACGATTTTAGCGTGCACGTTTAAAAATAGAATACGAGAAAAATAAAGCATACATTAGGACGCTTTTTGCTTTGGAGCAAAAAGCTTCATGCAGCAAAAGCTTTTATAGCATTGCCAAATGATTGCATACCTGCTGGCTGATTGTTATTGTGAATATATGACACGCAGATTATTATTTGTCGATATTGCCGCTTTGAACCTGGGTATTCTGAGTTTGATGAGGTAGTTTCCTGCATGAACCAACGACGTTGTTTTCGACTGATGTTTAATGTTAGCATAATATTCCACGCATCCGTCAAGGGCAAAACGATTATAGATGTAGAAAACGTTTCCAGAACGCACACATTGAACTTTGCCCAAGCCTACGTGCTGTTTGTTTTCCTGGTGTCATACGCTTTTTTTTATTCAGTTTTACTCACTAATACAGCTGTCTATATGACGATAGACTGAATAGCTTTATAATATCTTTTCAGATTAGGAAAGAGGGGCTATTTTTAGATTCCAAATAGTTTTCTTTGGCGCTTCTCCTGTACGTTAATGTGTTTTACACGGTTTTTAAAAATATTGCGGATATTTTACGTACATTATTTTACGGCGAATACGACAAATCTTATCCAGGATTCCTCGTAAATTCAAAGCAACATATGAGTTTTGAGGTTTCATTATTTTGTCTCTTTTTGGCATTTTTGATGTGGGAAAGACTAAACAAACCAGTACAATTATCTCGCACCTAATAAATTGCTAGAAATGCAAAATCTTTCACAGAAGTTATATCTATCAACTGCGAATATAACAGATGTATGAGAAAATTCGAGAAATTGTTGATGTTTCTTTGATGGGACGGATTCTTGAATATTTCATGTTTTTTCTGTTACACATTTTTTTCCAAATTTGCTTAAATTTTAAGGAGGAAATTAACAATATTTTTGCATTAAAGTTTTTAGATATTTCAAGGATTATCTAAAACGCATTCAAATCACTTGTCAGTTCAACCATTAAATATCAAATTTATCTTACGGAGCATGAAGAGTTATAATACTCATGTAAACTCAAACACTTTTTATGCGGAGGATAAAATAAAAAAGTCGCGATAGTTTAAAAATTCAAAAAACGCGCAACCTAGAAACCCACAAACTGGATAAGGTTTGAGTGTTCATAAAAACCCGCATAAATTGGAGAAATCGCACTGAAAGTCTTATCAATATCCTCAAAATACGCTACGAAAATTTTGGAGATCAGAATACTATATATTTGGAGATCAGTATATATCAAATAGTTTTTGTGACCTAAAAATTCGTTTTCGCAATATGCAGTTTAGATTAGAGGAAAATTAATTATATACTCATTTGACTAAGCCATAAAAACTAGTCTTAAAATGCTTTTTGATTTCAATTCGCGCTCCTTCATTACATGTGGACTGTTTCATACTACCTCTTACTCGAAGTAATGTGTCAGACGAGTGTCTCAGAAAATAGGCAAGTGTCATCTCTTAATCCAACTGCAACCAAGAAAGTTCATCAAACACCTCACTGACAAGTTCTCCGACCACTTGCATATAAAACATATCTATACTCAAAACGCGAAAACGAATTTTGAAAATCCAAATAAAAAAATCAAAAACTTCGAAAATTCGCTTTAAAAAGTTGAATTTCGACGCATAAAAAGAGACTTCAGTGTATAAGCAAATAGACTGTCATTTGTGTAACCGTTAGCATTCAAAGATGATTGTGAAAGAATATATAACTTACTGTAACATCATCGTTGTATGCGTACATTAATATCATATTAATAATCCAATGATAGCACCAGAAGATATAATCTTGATATAAGTTTTCATGCATTCCTGCTCGGTATATCATAAAGATAACACAGAGAGTAATAAATATCTACATGAGATATAAATTTGATAGCTTTCTGTTATGATGTTCTGATCGGGTAGAGATTCTTCACATTTCATTTCGATCAAGTTCATATGAGTCCTAGCCTGCATAGTTCTAGTTTTCCGTCCTAAGTTTAGAACTGATTCGCTCTGAAACACCTCTCCGTCTTTCAGTTTCATAGCTTTTGTTTTCCTTAATCTTAAATGTGCCGAAAATAGCTCACAAAATCCAGTAGAACTTTGCATCTGTTAAAACATAGTAACATATTCTGAGTGTAGGAAACCGACCTATTTTTGCGAGGTCTGCAAAGTCTAAGGTCTCCTTAGACACAGTGCTTTCTCTGAAAGAGTTTCGCATGAGCTGGGTCATTGGCATTTTTTCGGTCGTCTTGATGTCATCGTTGTTTTCGGTGGCGTTCATGGTTTTGGAATATTTCCTGCATATTGCCGAACGCTGAATTCATCCTCGGGATAATAGAAGTTCAAATTACAGTCTTTCGATCGCTGATTGGAATGGAATTCGAAAGAACATTTGAACTCTGGCTATCCTCTCCTTCGAAGTGAATACCATCTTCTAGAGCGACGGAATTTTGAATCTTAGCCAGAGAAAGTGAACGTAAGAATTCTCAGGTGCCAAATCATCATAAACTGGGAAATATACAAGGAAAGAATCTGGAAAGAGAGGACAGAAAATTAAACACCAGCAAACCCAAATTAGGTGGCTGGATACTCATTACTTCTAAAATGACGTACATTATCAGCTACATCTGAAGTAGCACGATGAAAAATGAGCTTCAGCAGCCCTAAGCAAGAGGCTCTGGATGGATTCGATAGAAATTGCATTTATCCAATAACCGTGGGCAGTAGGCAATCGTGTTCGCGGATTTTCAATACAAAGATTTGAGTTGATTTAATGTCGCCCTTCATCGATATTGACAATACTTAATTAGATTGACAATCTTCCCAACAATCAATTCAGCGTTCTGCTGAATCAAAGAGGATAGAGCGTTCCACGGTCAAATGGGTTATTGAAATGTTATGTTGCCGGACTGTGATAGCAGCCTTCGAAAGCGAGACTAGAGCTACGAAAACCACTAGTTGCTGTCCTCAAGGAGGAGTGCTGTCACTCCTTCAGCGGTTTCTGGTATAATACGAACTCTTGAATGAACTGAAAGGTCTGTAATACGAAGTAGAGGGTTACGCAGACAATACTTTTAGTTATTATTGATCTAGATTTGTAAATCCAAGTAATTTGGCACCCATTTTAGTAAGTTTTGCATCATTTTGATATCATGGAGGTATCAGTTTATATGAAATAATAAAATAAATAAAAAAAAACTGAATAGATTTATACTTGAAGGCTACCTTGCTCAGTCTTTCAATTTTTTCGGCAAATGAGGATTTATTTAGTTCTTAACTATTATGTGCCCGACGCAGTACCCGTGTACCTTTTCAGGTTTCCATTAATTAAATTCCCATGTTTTATCCATAGCTGGAAATTGAAACTCTGTGACATCTTAGAACTTCACTAAGTCAAGCTTTTGGGTTAATAATATTGTTGATATAGTAAGGGGGAGTAAGGATGGGCTCCTGAATTTTTTTACTACGCAACAGGTCGACGTGGGTGCCCGGGTACCCACAAAACTGAAATACTATTAACTAAGGTAATTTCCAACCGATTTTGATACTTTTTGGTGTTTTGGATTCGGGAACTCATCTACTTTTAGACTTGGTAAAAATAATTGGGTTGCTTCATTCGGTTCCCGGGAATCCGGATTTCCGGAAGCATGTTCCAGTGCTGGGATACTATTTGTGAATTTCAATGGAATACTAGCAATATGGATATCAAAATTCTTGGAATTGCATCAGTAGGCTATATCTCATGGTTTTAGAACCATTTGGTCATTTGACCCAGGAACTGACATTCCGGAGCAGGTTCCCGTGGGGCCGTGAGTGGCCATTCCATTCCAATTCCATTTTTCAAATTGCCATAGGTTCCCGTAACAACAAATAACAGACTTCCGAGACAATTTGAAGAGTTTTGATACTCATATTGCTAGGACATTTTTAAAATTTACGAATCATGCCCTAGTACTGGAACATTACTTCGGAAAATCCGGATTACCGGATTAATTTAATACTCATTGTTAAATAGATGATAATTGGTATTATACAAAGTATTTCAATATACTGTAAAATTCTATTAACCAAAATTCGTAACATTTGTGTCCAACTAGAATAAAAGATTCTGAAAACCTTTAAAACTGCTAAAATTGTTTTATTTCAGTGCTTTATCAATGTACATAAAGTTTCATCCATTTTAACATGTTGGACTATTGAACAATAAAAATTATTGCGAATTTTAGCTTGAAATAATTTGAAATAATTGCCAACTAGTTTCACAAAAAATTGTATTTAAAATAAGCAAACTCTTAAAAATAAATTTGGCACATCCCACTCTAAAGGAAAATAAAAACTCGCTTGTAATTTATTACTCCTGCTCAAATTTGAGATTTATTTGTTTTATAAAAAATTGACACTTTACGAAGCTGCGTGAAAATAAGGAAAAGTCAAATTTCGATTTTTTGTAGTTTTTGTACCCAAAAACCGAATAATATACTCGAAAAGTATAGCAAATCAATATTTTATAAGTTTAGAGTAAAAATCATTACAAATTAAAATGATTCGGTAGACTATTCTGGTTTAATAAGCGATCTACAAAAAAAGTTTCGAGTGATCAAAGTCACCCCGATGATCAAAGTCACCTCGGCTTACGGTACCCTCGTTGCACTGTTAAATGGTTTTTTTTGTTGGCCACATAACGGTTAATGAAATTGGTACTGTATTTATCATATGATGAAACTGGATACATCTGACAGTGAAACCAAATACAAATATGTTGGTGTTTAGTGAAATAAACGCACATTTATTATCTAAATAAACATTGGAAGGACATTTCGTATCACCCGAAATCAAATTTAACTGGAACAACAATTTTCTGTGGCTACTGTGTGTACTATTTTCAAAAAAAATGCATTGCACTTTCAGAGAGACTAGCCATTAATCCTCGTACATAAAAATGCTCTCATCTGCAATGTTTTATTCTGGAAAGTGGTGTATTGAAGTATGGCTATCAGCTGTAAGAAAGTTTTGACACATAAATGGTTTTCCAGTGATCGGTGATTGGAGTTCATATTTTTATTCCAGTATTGTCATTATTAAAATAAATTTTAACAATTTTGGGATTACTACTACCTCAGTTTCAAGGTTAACATGTGTCCACAGTTTTTGGAATGCTCAATTGATGTTCAAAACAGAAAGTTCCCAAAATGTTTATCAGACAATACTGTTGAAAAATAATTTTGGGGATTAGGATATAAGTAACAGTGAGAGCTTCTTTTTGTTTACTTTCTTTTTCGATTATTACGAAGTCACTATAACACTTTGCACTAATTTTCCGGTAGATATCGAAAGCCGATGGTTTTTACTAGAATATTATGCAAAGTTCTAAATGTTGAAACAACCGAGTAACGAACAGAAGAGAACGATCCCAAAGAGAATCTTTTATTGTTAATTATGTCCTATTCTAAATGTTCTCCGAAATTGTTATAATAATAAATACTGTTTTGGTTGGCTATGCCACTGAATCCGTGCCCACAGCAAATTATATGCGACGTACATTTATCAAATTATTCTTCGAAAAGAGGTGCGCGTCCGTATACCAGTCATAGTTATTTGTCTACACTCAAATCGAATCCTCGGGAGCGTAAATGTATTTGTTTCTCGCTTTCGAACTGTGAGCTAGAAGTTTTAGCTCACAGTTCGAAAGCGAAATATTAAATGATTCGTTTATGTTCAACCAACCTGATACTTGTGCAATACTGTATCAAACTTCACAGCTACACATTGTTAGCTACACAGTGCAGATATAACTTGAATAACACATACCAACGTCTCCATGTACAATGGTCGGAAACGGCAAAAACGTGAACTTAATTCACTAGAGGTCAGACCATCGAATATATTCACATTGTGTCTTTGGAGGAATTGTTCGTAATATCACAATCTGATAAAAATTTAAAAAATTAGGCATTGCTTACTATAATCGAACTATAAAAACTATCTTTCAATTCTGAATATGTAGAAAGTTGGCCTCTTCGACAAAGTTGCTCGTGATGAAGAATTTTGTTGAATAATATGAACTTGTAAGGACTAAAAGTTATCGATTTATAAAGCGTTTTCTATAGCTAATATAACTTTTTCTATTGTGACTTATCGTGCAAGCGATGTTCCAGATAAATATGGAGGCAGTCAAACCACACAATATTGTTGAAGACTCTATGTAAAAATACTCATTAGTTTCAAAGTTATTGAAGATTTTTTATTTTTTTTACACCAACTTTAACTACGTATAAGAAAGAAAGGGGAAAACCAAAATGGACGAGCAGGCATTTTTTTTAATCTTTAGTCTACGCACAATAAAGGTAAGAAGGTGTAATCCGTGACACTCTAGAACCTTACAAATAAGGTAAACTGACTTTTTCCATATAATAATTCCACCATATCCTGAAATATACACAATTTGATAAAAATTGCCTAATACTTGACGAATTTCGCGCCAAATCGAATTCAGAGTTGGCAGCACCCTCTCAGATTCTAATGAAACTTTCTGTACATGAAGACTTTGTCACAAAAAACCACTTTGCATATTTTGTTTTTCCAAAAATTATCTAGACTGTCTTTTGAAAAGGGCCAAACTTTTTTTACCAATTTTTTTCAAATGGCTATAGTCTAAAAATGACAAATCCTACAAAAAATGTTGTATGTTGTTCACAAAATTAGTCAAATTTTCAAATAAAAATATTGAAAAAATCTTCATTGACTCCTACACTGAAAAAAATCGATTTTAAAAATTTAAAGTCGATTTACAAAAAAAAAAAACATTTTTGATTTGGACGAAATTTTGTTCCAAGATAGTTAATTATGTTACCTATCTACCGTCAAAAATTCAAGTTGGGCACTTTTAAGGAAGAAAAAATCATTCGAAAAAAAACTTTTCGTTGTCCAAACTGAATTTTTTTCTTCAGTGTATTTTTATCGAAAACTAAACCAATGAAAGTCATAATCATCTCAGAATCCAACAAAACTCAGTTTGTGAGAAGATATTGTCTAATTAAGCAACTAAGCATATTTTTATTAAGGGGTTAACTACTTTTTCATTTTTCATGAAATCGAATTTTTTTATTACTTTATTTGAAAGTACAACTTCTTGAGAATGCTCTCCAAAATTTTTATTAGGATCCGAGAAATAAATCGATAGTTACAGCGCTTCCAAGAGCAGTGGTAATTTGAAATTTTAAACTCGATTATCTCGAAATGTCGTTTTACTAAAAATTGTTTTTCCGTAATCACGATTGCCGAAAAACTACTCAATCAATTTTCTTAATTTTTTTTTTCAATTGATCGTAATTAATTTTTCTCGTTTTTTAACGATTCTCTTTCTATTTATAAATTTTTGTTTCTTGGATAAGAATTTTTTAATACAATTTTTAGAGCTTAAAGCAGCGATTTTTTACTAAAAACGTTCTGGAATGTAGGAAAAAAATATTCTTTATTCAACTAATCGTTAAGATACGAGGAATACTCATGCACTAATGGAATTTTTTGAGTTTTGGGATTTTAGATGATCTATTGATCTCCAATCGTGATCATTTCAAACCTCTTAAATAAAAAAGAGTTTTGGGGAAAAAGCCATAACTCCGCCAATTATCAATTTATTTTTATAAAATTATACTTGTTTATTTTACTGAAAAATGTACTACCAAATCATTATAAATTTGATGTAACGAAATCATTGCTTTATTCCTTCACGTAAATTCAAACTTTCTTGACATTTTTATCATTAAAAGGTATGTAACCCCTAAATCAAGAATCCCATTGAAAAGAGTTTATGTCATTAAACAAATATTCCATTATTACTTTTTTATTTTTTTGTTTAGTGCTGAGAAAGAATCAGAGAAAGCAATAACCACCACAACATTATGTATTGAATTTTACATAATTATTTATTTATTTTTATATATTACATTTGTCTTAAAACTCTCTTCATGCATGCTACTTTGTATTATTTCTATACAAGGAAAAAAATTTTGGTTCATCTTCTGAATTAGAAAACTTTTTCGTCTCTACTTTGCCCCCAGGAATAGACACAAAACTGTGGAATTTTTTGTGTTCCAGATATTGGTTTGGCGTTATTATAAGCTCTTAGAGCTCTTCTGACATTTTGTTGTACTGTTCAGTGAGCATGTAGCAGAAAATTAATTTTGTGATATTTTATCAGTTTGTTCAACTGTCCAAATATATAACTCTCGGGGACTTGTTATGGTATTTCCATAGCCGCGAGCAAGACTGGCTCTTTTTGCCATTCGATTGAGAGTGCCACCAATAGCATCGTAGAGTCCTTTTCCATGGGATGCTGCAACAAAATGCCATTCTGCGATTAACTCATACTTTGACTGGAACCTACACAAGCTTGCAATGTTTTTCTTATTTTTGTATTGTGCTGCTTCTCCATCAGACATAAACTAAGTTTTAAAAAAGTTTGTCAATTGTTTCATAAAATTTATCAGTTTTGAGAGGAATAAATGAACTGCAGTATCAAGTCTTTCAGTCTTTCAGTCTTTTAGTCTTCCAATCTTTCAATCTTCCAGTCGTCTGATATTCCAGTCTTCATTCAAGTTTGTTATGAATATATATTAAATTCGTTACTGATACTTTTTGCATGTATCAGGCAACTTGCAGCTGGGAAAATGGATTCTGAGATGACTATGACTTTCATTAAAAAAATACGCCGAAAAAAAAAGTTTTTTTCAAATAACTTTTTTTCCTTAAAAGTGTTCAACTTGAATTTTCGACGGTAGGTATGGAACATAATTACCTATCTTGCAACAAAATTTCATCCAAACCAAAAATGGTTTTTTTTGTAAATCGACTTTAAATTTTTAAAATCGATTTTTTTTCAGTGTAGGAATCAATGAAGAATTTTTTCAATATTTTTATTCAAAAATTTGACTAATTTTGTGAAAATCACTCCTACAACATTTTGTTGTAGGATTTGCCTTTTTAGACTATAGCCATTTGAAAAAAAATTGGCAAAAAAGTTTTTTTCAAAAGACAGTCTAGATCATTTTTGGAAAAACAAAGTATGCAAAGTGGCTTTTTGTGACAAAGTCTTCATGTACAGAAAGTTTAATTATAATCTGAGAGGGTGCTGCCAACATTTGTTCGAGTTGGCGCGAAATTCTTCAAAGTGACTTAAAATGCAAAATCGTCAATATTCGATAGGATTTATGTTATTATAACTTATGCTATTATAACTAGGAAGAACTGGTCTTTCATATTATATACTTCATTCAACCGGAAACTACCAGAAAATCAACTTTTTCAATTTGAAGCAAACTTGAAAATTTTGAATTTTATATATAATACGCATGTGTCCATGATGTTCAGTAAATATTAAGGTAATTTATTGAAACTAGAAATACATAATATAACTCTACAAGTCTTCTTTTACAATTACGATGGCTGTTTTAATTAAAATCGCTTCAGACTTGAACTCTTGAATTAAACTTACAATATTTGGGGATAAAATGCAACACAAAAAGAAACTGAAATTGATCGATTGGTCCCTCTTATAACATAGGTACCAAACGATGCGGAAATCATCACACTACACAATAAAACAGCAGATAACAATGATAACTGAATTTAAGATTTTTAACTTTTCATCAGGTTTTGAATTAATTTACTCCTCTGTGGCGTCGAAGCGTATTGAGGCTTCTTCGCACAATGTCTAAATTTGGAGTGCCAAATTTTCATCAAATTGAATGGGATTTCAGAAGAAGGCCGCTATCTTTTATTTCTTTTCTGGAAGAATGAGTGATGAACGATGATAATGTATTGAAATCACAACCAGTGCATGGACTAGACCAATGGCTTTTAACATTATGGACAAATTATGCTAGCGAACAAGCTTCATTTTACTTTTGTTTAAGGGCCAAAAGGGTTGGATCCATAAGCAAAAGTTCTTATGCGCACTCGACAGGGACAGTGCCAAGGAACTAAGAATCTCTTTTCTGTTTCTTAGATGACCCCGGACATGTCGAAAAAATCAAACAATTCGATAGACTGCTTTTTTCGGAAATCGAATAATTTCAATAGACAATTTCATTACAATAATGTATTGATCACGATTTCACTAGTTGCACAATTCGTTTTGGAAAAGACTGATTGAGGAACAATAGCTATTTTTTTTTAAACATCGTTGAAGCTGAAAAATTCTACGTAGTCCAGAAGCAAACAATTGTCTTGTACGAATTGGACTCATGTTCAGACAGTACAACCTTCGGTGTAAGAGTATAGCTTTGGTTATGATAGATTTAAATGAACCTACCAATTCAATTAAAAACTGATTGATTGGAACAAAACCAGTGCCTACAGATTACTGTGAATCATTGCAGCACCAACAGCTCTTATTCACCGCAAAGATTGATGTGCCAATTTAGATTCGCTCCGTTGCGGCTAGTTTCGGCGTAATAGTTCAGTTGGTTTCAATTAGACCATCGCCGAATGGCTCCTGCATCTGCAAAGCGACCACCAACGAACGTTGAATCAATTCTGTTACCGTGTAGCTACTATTAGAAGGCTACCAGGATTATATCACTGCGTGCAGCTGTGCGGATAGTGAGGATCCTTTCCATTGTGCCTGCCACCACGTAAGTAGTGCAGATCATTACGCTCCTCGGTTCCCAGACCCAGCTCAAGCAATGAGTCGGTTGTTGTATTGCGATTTCATTGTCGCAGAGCACACATCATATGGCTGGTGTTGAACAAAATCAGCGAGCTTTCTACATGGAGCGGGGGTAGTTAGGGGATGCTGTCTAATAGTGCCATGAAGCAAAATGGTTACACGTGATTGGATCCGAGGGGTGTGATAACAAAGATCACGAATAGTACCTTTTCAAGATGCTGTTTTATTTTGAAATCGTTTCATAAAACAGGGACCCTCATAAAATTGTGTTTTTTTATTTCTAAAAAGCATGAAATATTTTATCGTGAGACATAAACAACTGTTTCGATTCCCCCCGAAAGTGCCCTCATCATTTCTGAGGCATTGCATGCGTACCATAGGTCCCCCTAACACGAACCAGTCGATTCTGCACGCACGATCTGTGCTTGCACTTCATTTCATGTTGTCCCATTATGGGACAGTGTGGTTTGAACGCCTTGCCTTGCTATGGAGCAGGACATTGTCACGCAGCAGCATTAGGGTTTGAACATTCACCCATTATTGGAGCTATCATTGCGACCCTGCTGAACCGCACCTGCCTCGTTTACCATTGCTCTCTGGGAATATACATGCGGTTTTGGAGAAATCAACACACCACCCCATAAAACGAGACAGAACCGTTCATTTCATGGATATTCAGAATATTACTGCAAATGGCTGGGGAAGATTCTTTAATTAAAATGAGAAAACCCCGTGTTTGATGAGCCCTACGCGCCAATTGCTCACTATTGTCCAGCTACACCTACAGGTAACATGAGTCCGTGTTTCAAAATCAAACTATCCGTCCAGCTACGGTTAGCCAATTCCGAAACACATTCATCTCGAAACAAGTGGCTCCCCCGTTCGGTTTCTCCCGAAAGATACAATCAGATCCTGATGTGATAATGAAATTAATTAAAATCACTTTACTTGCGGCCGAAGAGCGTCACAGAACAGTCTTGGGGACTGGCATGCTATTTTGACCTAAGCTCTAGCAACCGTTTCAAAAGGGTGCGCCTGCTGGGGGCTTGTACATCACCACCACCACCACCAGCAGCGCCGTATTCATAGTGGTTTTAGCAGAAGTGGTACCTAATCTACACAGGAGCGTGATTTAGCATGTGCAATGAGTGTCTGGTGATGTGTCCACCGGGTAGCGTGTAGAAGTCACTGCACCTAATTTCAATAAATTTAAACCAACAGGCAGGCAGCCTTCCGATGGGTGCTCTACGTAACTCATTTGGTCGTTCCGAACAGGGTCGACCGTCGCGTCGGTGGACGAATGTAACTTTAGGCATACCTTTGTTTCTGATGATTTGACCAATTTCAAGGTGTTGGATTCGCTCAAAACAGACTGAGCTCCGACTAGGTTAATCACGATGATGCACAGAACATGATTGTGAGGGACTTAGTTTTTTGCGCCAAATCTTTTCATTTTTGCGATTTAAATTGATATACAATATTTGGGACATATAAAAAACGTGGGTGATTCTCTTTTTTTTTGCTTCTTCATAGACCGTTTTCGATAAAGGCACTTACTTAGCTGTTTAAGTCGCACTATTGCATTTTTAGTTCGTTTCTCTAGAAGCTAGTCGACCAACTTGTCATCAACAAAAACCTTGCATGAATAGTTGACACAGATACTCATTGTTATGTGGTAGCTTTTGAACTATTTACGCTATTGCTTTGATGGGTAAAGGCAAGTTTTCATTTGTTGCTATAACCTTCTTCAGCTTTGCGAAGTCTATCCTCTCTCAAGCTCGTGTACGTCCATGTTGTGTTCGTTGGAGCAGTTTTGGGTTTCACTCTTGGGTGTTTTCTGTTGCTCTTTGCGTTTCTGAGTCATGGTTTAATCAACTTCATTTGTTACTTAGGTTGCAGGTTTTTGCTTTGGAAATAATTAATATAGCAGTTTTGCACTCGAAAGTCAGGTAGGTAGAAATATGTTGGACTAGAGCGCTCTTGCTAGCATAACTGCGTTGAGATTACCGGAGAAAAAACAAACGTCAGGTATACGTAACTGATTCCACTTTTCCGTATTTCGACTTGGTCATTCTATTGCGCGGTGCTAAATCGTGTAATCGTGATTTGTTGGTCTTCCGAATAATACGTTCTCATATTTAACGTCGTGTTGAATATTGTTTTTCTCCCTGAAGCCATCAGCCTTGGCTCAACTATTGGAAGTTGTCAGAATCATATTTACGCGTATGATGGAGTTGGACATGGATCACTTTCGTAAGCTGCAGTTCCATTTTATTAGGAGCAATCAAAGTTTGAATGAAACAATCTCAAAATTTTAAGATAATTCGATGATAAATCAATGTTTAGCACTGGAGCTTCCATTTACGCACCAAACCGGGGATTCGTAAATTGAATTAGTTTGTAAAAAAAAGTATTCGTTATTTGGGATTAAGTTCGTAAAAGAAGAGTTCGTTATTTTGGATTGAATTCGTAAAAAAGTAACAAGATAGGTATTTTTAAATTAATAATTGGAACCTTTTTGAAATCCAAGATGACGATTTCCGGTTGACCAATATTCTCCATAACCCTAACAATATGGGTAGTTTTTAGAACGGGCCTAACAAGTAGATGATGAAAATGGATGTTTGGATCGTTTTTGAAATCCAAGATGGCGACTTCGACCCATTCAAATGAGCATTTTTCAAACGGGATTGACAAGTAGATGATGAAAATGAATAATTGGAACCTTTTTAAAATTCAAGATGGCGGCTTCCATTGCTGAACTATTCTATATAACTTTTCTATACTCCGGCAATATCGGTATTATTAGAACGAGCTTATCAAGAATATGGCGACTTACGGTCGATCAATATTTCCTGTAACCTAAACAAGATGGGTATTTTTAGAGCAGGCTTGACCAGTAGATATTGAAAATGAATGTTTGGAACTTTTTTGAAATCCAAGATGGCGACTTACGGTTGAGCAATATTCTTGATAACCCTAATAATCATATCATAGCTAATCACTGTATATGATTCTTGTTTGGGTGAAAACATATACTTTCAAGACGCTCACCACTTTCGTACGAAATGAGCGCACGGAGCTAATCGGACCGCTAATTCCATCAACCACCGTTCAGTTGCTTGCGTAAGCGCACACGATTGTCACGCCACAGGAAAGAAAATACATAATGCGCACGTTGTCACTACCCAGATTAATTAATTTTCAACACAATTTATTTTTTTTTGTTGGTTATTTTCGGCAAATTTAAGTCTAAGTGCCGAAAATTTGAGCCACCCTCCCTTAACTTTTAATCCAGTTTCACCAGTATGTTTAAACCTGGCTTAAGCGCTACTTGCTTAGCGAAGAAATCGGCCCTAAGTGAAACGAAAGCAATGAAATTGAAAGACGGATAGTTATTCTAGAGCGAATCAGTTATAAACTACGACTAGGTAGGCTCATATGGACATGATCAAAAGGAAATGTGAAAAATTCTTTGGCAGGAATTGGACTTTCCACCAAAGTCTACCGCATGATAGAATATAACTCATCATCATGTCAGCCGACTCGGCGGTAATACATAATGATGAGTAAAAAAATAAAAAAATAAATTATCACTACATTGTAAAAAGATAGAAAAATGTAGACTTTGGTAAATCGTCGCCTAGTGCTGCCATGGAGCGATGCAGATAAATTTTTATGACCCCAAAATGTAGCTGAGGTTTCAAACTAACAATTAGGACCTTTGACCGATAAATTCCTAAACCTAACAGCGCGATTTGCTTAGGTAGATCCGAATAGCACTGGATTCCCTTATCTACTCTATAATTATCCTATTCCGAAAATTTCTGTATTGTTTAGGTAGCAGAGAATTTAAACCGGAATTCGCCTTTCGAATTCCTGGACTTCAAAATGAGCTCAGACAACGATTTCCATCAACCCTATTCCGAAAATACCCATATTGTTGAGGTTGTAGAGAATTTATCTAAACTAGTACTCCAAAACCAAAACGGCTTCGAGCAACGATTTTCGTCATATACTCGTTAACCTCATTCCGAAAAAAACCTGTATTGTTGAGGGTATAGAGAAATTATTTAAACCGAAATTACAAAATGGGTCAAAACATCGATTTCTATCATACACAGCAAAAAAAATCTTGTAACTTTACGTCTTGCCAGATGCACATAAAAGGAGCGTCCCAATTCACATAAATTTACATTTGATTACATGTAAAAATGTGACTTGTACGGCTTTTCCTAGGTCAATCAGTCTGAGTTTTACATCAAAAGAGCGACAATATTTAATTTTACATATCATACATCTAAAATCCTATTATCATACAGAAAAAATACGTCACTACGTTGTTTACGTCAAATGTAATTTTCATTTTTTCTAAGAGTGTACACTCCTCAACCCCATTCCTAAAGTACTCATATTGTTGAAGTTGTAGAGAAATTATCTAAACCGGAAGTCGCCATCTTGGATTTCCAAATGGTGCAAGACAGCGATTTACGGCATGTATTCGCCAATCCCATTACGCGAAAGCCCAACTTTCATTAGTAACAGTTAGCTAAGAATATGTTAAGTTGTATAAAACTTCATGCTGCTCCGTGCGCACTCAAATTTTTTTTACCAAATTGGGTCGTAAAAAAAGAACTCGCTGTTTCGAATTTAGTTCGTATAAAAATTTACGTAGATCGAATATTTCGTAAAAAACGCTTTTAATCCACCTAACAGTGTGATGAGACATTTCTTATAACTCTTATCACTCTCTTCGGATATTATATCGTTTGAGAACATTTAGAACTTGATGCTTCGCGATGTTTTTGATAACACATACTACATGGGATAGTGACAGGACTCAGAGAATCGCTCACATCAGCATAG